>NW_020174285.1:0-14192 GCF_003031525.2 Neophocaena asiaeorientalis asiaeorientalis
GTAGTGTAAAGGTCTTAGTTAGGAACAGTGAAAGTGCCTCGTTTAAGAGTATGGTCAAGGTCTTGCTTAGGCAGAGTGTGAGTGCCTGAGGTAGGATTAATTTTGCAGGGTTCGATAGGCACATTGTTGGTTACCAACTTGTGAATAGCATCCTTGTTTTAGTGAGGGACCGACTCTGTGCCGATGGTAAGAGTAGTGTCAGGGCCTTACTTAGGTACAGTTTCAGTGCCTGAGTTAGTAGTAGTGTAATGGCCCGAGATAGGAGTAGTGTGAGTGCCTTAGGAACAGTGTCAGTGCCTCAGTTAAGAGTATGTTAGGGCCTTAATTAGGTAGAGTGTCTGTGCCTGAGTTAAGAGTAGTATCAAGGCCTTTTTAGGGAGAAAGTCAGTTCCTGATGTTGCATTAATGTTGTGGCCTGAGTTTGGAGTAGTGTCAAGGCCTTAGTTAGGAATAGTGTCAGCGCATCAGTTAAGAGTATTGTCAAGGCCACAAGGCCATAGTGAGGTAGACTGTGAGTGCCTGTGTTAGGATTAGTGTGACAGGTTTAGTTCGGGACAGTGTCTGTCCTCGAGTTGTGAGTAGTGTCCTGGTCTTAGTTAAGAACAGTGTCAGTGACTCCTTTAAGAGTTTTGTCAAGGCCTTAGGGAAACTGAGTTTGACGGCCTGAGTTAGGATTAGTGTCACGGCTTTAGTTACGGATAGTGTCCATGCCCGAGTTGTAAGTAGCGTCCTGGTCTTAGTTAGGGACACTGTCTGTGCCGCAGTTAGTAGTAGTGTCAGGGCCTTATTAGGGACAGTGTCAGTGCCTGAGTGAGGAGTAGTATCAGGGCCTTTTAAGGGAGAAAGTTAGTGATGAGTTAGGAGTAGTGTTATGGCCTGGGTGAGGAGTAGTGTGAAGGCCTTAGTTAGGGATAGTATCATTGCCTCATTTAAGAGTATTTTCAACGCTTTAGTGAGGCAGAGTGGGAGTGCCTGTGTTAGGATTTGTGTAATGGGTTTACTTAGGGACAGCGTCCATTCCCGAATTGTGAATAGCATCCTGGTCTTAGTTAGGTACAGGGTCTGTGCCTCAGTTGTTAATAGTCTCAGGGCCTTAGTTAGGGACAGTGGCAGTGTCTGAGTTAGGAGTAGGGTTAAGACCAGAGTTAGGAATAGTGTTAGGGCCTTTCTTAGGGCCAGTATCCGTGCCTTACTTAGTAGTAGTGTCCGGGTCTTAGTCAGGGCCAGTGTCAGTGCCTGAGCTAGGTGTGGTGTTATGGACAGAATTAGGAGTACTATGAGGGCCTTAGGGATAGTGTCAATGCCTCAGTTAAGAGTATTTTCAAGGCTGTAGTGAGGCAGAGTGTGACTGCCTATGTTAGGATTATTGTAATGTGTTTAGTTAGGGTCATTTTCTGTTCCCGAAATGTGAGTAGCATCCTGGTCTTATTTAGGGACAGTGTCTGTGCCTCAGTTTTTAGTAGTCTCAGGGCCTTAGTTAGGGAGAGTGTCAGTGCCTGAGTTAGGAGTAGTGTCATGGCCTGAGTTAGCAGTAGCGTGAAGGCCTTAGTTAGGGAGAGTGTCAGTGCCTCAATTAAGAGTATGTCAAGGTCTCAATTAGGTAGAGTGTCAGTGCCTGAGTTAGGAGTAGTATCAGGGCCTTGGTTAGGGAGAAAGTGTGTTCCTTTTTTACGAGTAGTGTTATGGCCTGAGTTAAGAGTAGTGTGAAGGCCTTAGCTAGGGACAGTGTCAGTGCCTCAGTTAAGAGTATTTTCAAGACCTTAGTGAGGCAGAGTGGAGTGCCTGTGTTAGGATTTCTGTAACTGGTTTAGTTAGGGACAGTGTCTGTTCTCGAGTTGTGAGTAGCGTCCTTGTCTTAGTTAGGGACATGGTCAGTGCCTGAGTTCGGAGTAGTGTTATGGCCTGAGTTAGGAGTAGTGTGAGTGCCTTACGAACAGTGTCAGTGCCTCAGTTAAGAATATGTCAGTGCCTTAATTAAGTAGAGTGTCTGTGCCTGAGTTAGAAGTAGTATCAGGGCCTTTTTAGGGAGAAAGTCAGGTACTGAATTAGGAGTAATTTTATGGCCTGAGTTAGGAGTAGTGTGAAGGCCTTAGTTAGGGACAGTGTCAGTGCCTCAGTTAAGAGTATTGTCAAGGTCTTAGGGAGGCTGAGTGTGAGTGCCTGAGTTAGGATTAGTGTCACGGCTTTAGTTAGGGAGAGTGTCCATTCCCGAGTTGTGAGTAGCGTCGCGGTCTTAATTAGGGACTCTGCCTGTGCCTTAATTATTAGTAGTGTCAGGGCCTTAGTTAGGGACAATGTCAGTGCTTGCCATAGGTGTAGTGTTATGGCCTGAGTTAAGAGTTTTGTGAGGGCCTTAGGGACATTGTCAGTGCCTCAGTTAAGAATATGTCAAGGCCTTTGTTTGGTCGAGTGTCTATGCCTGAGTTAGGAGTAGTATTTGGGCCTTTTTTAGGGAGAAAGTCAGTTCCTGATGTTGCATTAATGTTATAGCCTGAGTTTGGAGTAGTGTCAAGGCCTTAGTTAGGGACAGTGTCAGTGCCTGAGTTAAGAGTAGCGTTATGGCCTGAGTTAGGAGTAGTATCAAGGCCTTTTTAGGGAGAAAGTCAGTTACTGAATTAGGAGTAGTGTTATGGCTTAAGTTAGGCATAGTGTGAAAACCTTAGTTAGGGACAGTGTCTGTGCCTCAGTTAAGAGTATTTTCAAGGCCATAGTGAGGCGGAGTGTGAGTGCCTGTGTTAGGATTAGTGTAACGGGTTTAGTTCGGGAGAGTGTCTGTTCTCGAATCGTGAGTAGTGTCCTGGTCTTAGTTAAGGACAGTGTCAGTGCCTCAGTTTTCAGTAGTCTCAGGGCCTTTGTTAGGGACAGTGTCAGGGCTTGAGTTAGGACGAGTGTTATGGCCTCAGTTAGGAATAGTGGAAAGGTCCTAGTTAAGAACAGTGTCAGTGACTCCTTTAAGAGTTTTGGACTATTTAGGGAGAAAGTCAGTTACTGATATAGGAGTAGTTTTATGGCCTGAGTTAGGAGTAGTGTGAAGGCCTTAGTTAGGGACAGTGTCAGTGCCTCAGTTAACAGTATGTCAAGGCCTTTGTTCGGTCGAGTGTCTATGCCTGAGTTAGGAGTAGTATTTGGGCCTTTTTTAGGGAGAAAGTCAGTTCCTGGTGTTGCATTAATGTTATGGCCTGAGTTTGGAGTAGTGTCAAGGCCTTAGTTAGGGATAGTGTCAGTGCCTCAGTTAAGAGTATTGTCAAGGCCGTTAGACTGGCAGAGTGTGAGTGCCTGAGATGGGATTAATGTCACGTCCTTAGATATGGACTCTGTCAGTGCCTGAGTTGCAAGTACTTTCAGACCCTAATTTAGGGACATTGTCAATTCCTGTGTTAATAGTAGTGTCACAGATTTAGTTAAGGAGAGTGTCAGTGCCTAATTTTGTAGTAGTACTACGGACCTAATTAAGGAGAGTTTCAGTACTGAGTTAGGAATAGTGTCCGGGCCTTAGGTAGGCAGAGTGTCAGTGCGTCAGTTAGGATTAGTGTCATGGCTTTAGTTAGGGACAGTGTGCGTTCACAAGCTGGGGGTAGCATCCTTGTCGTATGAATGAGAGTGTCAGTGCCTGAGTTAGGAATAGGGTCGTGGCCTGAGTTAGAGACAGTGTCAGTACCTGAGTTAGGAATTGTGTTATGATGTGAGTTGGTGTAGAACCGCAACTTGAGTTAGTAGTAGTGTCACGGCCTTATTTAGGGTTAGTGTCAGTGACTGTGTTAGGAGTAGTGCTATGGCCTTATTTAGGGACCGTGTCACTGTCTGAGTTAAGAGTAGTGTTATGGCCTGAGTTAGGAGTAGTGTAAAGGTGTTAGTTAGGAACAGTTAAAGTGCCTCGGTTAAGAGTATGGTCAAGGTCTTACTTAGGCAGAGTGTGAGTGCCTGAGGTAGGATTAATTTTGGGGGTTTCGTTAGGCACAGTGTTGGTTACAGACTTGTGAATATTATCCTTGTTTCAGTGAGGGATAGACTCTGTGCCGATGGTAAGAGTAGTGTCAGGGCCTTACTTAGGTACAGTTTCAGTGCCTGAGTTAGTAGTAGTGTAATGGCCCGAGATAGGAGTAGTGTGAGTGCCTTAGGAACAGTGTCAGTGCCTCAGTTAAGAGTATGTTAGGGCCTTAATTAGGTAGAGTGTCTGTGCCTGAGTTAGGAGTAGTATCAAGGCCTTTTTAGGGAGAAAGTCAGTTACTGAGTTAGGATTAATTTTATGGCCTGAGTTAAGCATAGTGTGAAGACCTTAGTTAGGGACAGTGTGTGGTCTCAGTTAAGCGTATTTTCAAGGCCATAGTGATGTAGAGTGTGAGTGCCTGTGTTAGGATTAGTGTGACGGGTTTAGTTCGGGACAGTGTCTGTTCTCGAGTTGTTAGTAGTGTTCTGGTCTTAGTTAAGGACAGTTTCAGTGCCTCAGTTTTCAGTAGTCTCAGGGTCTTTGTTCGGGACAGTGTCAGGGCTTGAGTTAGGACGAGTGTTATGGCCTCAGTTAGGAATAGTGTAAAGGTCTTAGTTAAGAACAGTGTCAGTGCCTCAGTTAAGAGTTTTGTCAAGGTCTTAGGGAAGCTGAGTTTGACTGCCTGCGTTAGGATTAGTGTCACGGCTTTAGTTAGGGATAGTGTCTATGCCCGATTTGTAAGTAGCGTTCTGGTCTAAGATAGGGACACTGTCTCTGCCTCAGTTTGTAGTAGTGTCGGGGCCTTAGTTAGGGACAGTGTCAGTGCCTGAGTTAGGAGTAGTATCAGGGCCTTTGTAGGGAGAAAGTCAGTTCTGAGTTAGGAGTAGTATTATGGCCTCTGTTAGGAGTAGTGGGAAGGCCTTAGTTAGGAACAGTGTCAGTGTCACAGTTCAGAGTATTGTCAAGGCCTCAGTGAGGCAGAGTGTGTGTGCCTCAGTTAGGATTAGTGTCACGGCTTTAGTTAGGGACAGTCTCCTTTCCCGAGTTGTGAGTATCATCGCGATCGCAGTTAGTGACTGTCTGTGCTTTAGTTTGTAGTAGTGCCAGGGCCATAGTTAGGGAATATATCAGTGCTTGCGATAGATGGAGTGTTATGCCCTGAGTTATGGGTAATTTGAGGGCCTTAGGGACATTGTCAGTGCCTCAGTTAAGAGTATGTCAAGGCCTTAGTTAGGTAGAGTGTCAGTTCCTGAGTGAGGATTAGTATTGGGACGTTTGTTAGGGAGAAAGTGTTTTCCTTATTGTGGAGTAGTGTTATGTCCTGAGTTAAGAGTAGTGTGAAGAGCTTAATTAGGGACAGTGTCAGTGTCTCAGTTTTTAGTAGTTTCAGGGCCTTAGTTAGGGAGAGTGTCAGTGCCTGATTTAGGAGTAGTGTCATGGCCTGAGTTAGCAGTAGTGTGAAGGCCTTAGATAGGGAGAGTGTCAGTGCCTCAGTTAAGAGTATGTCAAGGTCACAACTAGGTAGAGTGTCAGTGCCTGAGTTAGGAGTAGTATCAGGGCCTTGGTTAGGGAGAAAGTGTGTTCCTTATTTACGAGTAGTGTTATGGCCTAGTTAAGAGTAGTGCGAAGGCCTTAGTTAGGGACAGTGTCAGTGCCTCAGTTAAGAGTATTCTCAAGACCTTAGTGAGGCAGAGTGGAGTGCCTGTGTTAGGATTTGTGTAACGGGTTTAGTTAGGGACAGTGTCTGTTCTTGAGTTGTGAGTAGCGTCCTTGTCTTAGTTAGGGACATGGTCAGTGCCTGAGTTCGGAGTAGTGTTATGGCCTGAGTTAGGAGTAGTGTGAGTACCTTACAAACAGTGTCAGTGCCTCAGTTAAGAATATGTCAGTGCCTTAATTAAGTAGAGTGTCTGTGCCTGAGTTAGAAGTAGTATCAGGGCCTTTTTAGGGAGAAAGTCAGGTACTGAATTAGGAGTAATTTTATGGCCTGAGTTAGGAGTAGTGTGAAGGCCTTAGTTAGGGACAGTGTCAGTGCCTCAGTTAAGAGTATTGTCAAGGTCTTAGGGAGGCTGAGTGTGAGTGCCTGAGTTAGGATTAGTGTCACGGCTTTAGTTAGGGAGAGTGTCCATTCCCGAGTTGTGAGTAGCATTGTGGTCTTAATTAGGGACTCTGTGCCTTAATTATTAGTAGTGTCAGGGCCTTAGTTAGGGACCATGTCAGGGCTTACAATAGATGTAGTGTTATGTCCTGAGTTAAGAGTTCTGTGAGGGCCTTATGGACATTGACAGTGCCTCAGTTAAGAGTATGTCAAGGCCTTTGTTCGGTCGAGTGTCTATGCCTGAGTTAGGAGTAGTATTTGGGCCTTTTTTAGGGAGAAAGTCGGTTCCTGATGTTGGATTAATGTTATGGCCTGAGTTTGGAGTAGTGTTAAGGCCTTTGTGAGGGATAGCGTCAGTGCCTCAGTTAAGAGTATTGTCAAGGCCGTAGACTGGCAGAGTGTGAGTGCCTGAAATGGGAGGAATATCAGGTCCTTAGATAAGACTGTGTCAGTGCCTGAGTTGCAAGTAGTTTCAGACCCTAATTTAGGGACATTGTCAATTCCTGTGTTAACAGTAGTGTCACGGATTTAGTTAAGGAGAGTGTCAGTGCCTAAGTTGGTAGTAGTACTGCGGACTTATTTAAGGACGGTTTCAGTGCTGAGTTAGGAATAGTTTCCAGGTCTTAGTTAGGCAGAGTGTCAGTGCATCAGTTAGGATTAGTGTCATGACTTTAGTTAGGGACAGTGTCCATTCACGAGCTGGGGGTAGCGTCCTTGTCTTATGAGGTTGAGTGTCAGTGGCTGAGTTAGGAGTAGTGTCATGGCCTGAGTTAGGGACAGTGTGAGTACCTTAGTTAGGAATTGTGTTATGATGTGAGTTGTGGTAGAATCACGACTTGAGTTCATAGTAGTGTCACGGCCTTATTTAGGGATAGTGTCAGTGCCTGTGTTAGGAGTAGTGCCGTGACCTTAGTTTGGGACAGTGTGAGTGCCTGAGTTAGGAGTAACATTAAGACCTGAATTAGGATTAATGTGAGGGTCTTTATTAAGGACAGTGTCTGTGCCTTCTTTAGTAGTAGGGTCAAGGCCTTAGTTAGTGCCAGTGTCAGTGCCTGAGATAGGAGTAGTGTTATGGCCTGAGTTAGGAGTAATGTGAGGGCCTTAGGGACAGTGTCAGTGCCTCAGTTAAGAGTATGTGAAGACCTTAGTTAAGTTGAGTGTTAGTGCCTGAATTAGCAGTAGTGTCAGGGCCATTGTTAGGGAGAAAGTCACTTCCTGAGTTAGGAGTACTGTTATGTCCTGAGTTAGGTGTAGTGTGAGGGCCTTAAGGACAGTGTCAGTGCCTCAGTTTAGAGTATTGTCAAGGTCTTAGTTAGGCAGGGTTTGAGTGCCCGAGTTTGGGTTAGTGTCACAGCTTCAGTTAGGGATAGTGTCCGTTCCTGAGTTGGGAGTATCATCCTGGTCTTAGTTAGGGACAGTGTTGGTGCCTGAGTTAGGAGTAGTTTCAGCGCCTTTGTTAGGCACAGTGTCAGTACGTGTGTTAGGAGTAGAGATAAGGCCAGAGTTAGGAGTAATATGAGGGCCATTTTTAGGGACAGATTTGGTGCGTGAACTAGGAGTAGTGTCGGGGTCTTAGTTAGGGAAAGTGTCAGTGCCTTATTTAGGAGTAGAGTCATGGCCTTAGTTAGCGACAGTGTCAGTGCCTGAGTTGGGAGTAAGGTTAGAGAGCATGATTTACGAGTAGAGTTATGGGGTTTCCCTGGTGGCACAGTGGTTGGGAGTCCACCTGCCAAAGCAGAGCACATGGGTTTGTGCCCTGGTCTGGGAGGATCCCACATGCCGTGGAGCGGCTCGAGCCATGAGCCATGGCCACTGAGCCTGTGCTCCACAATGGCAGAGGCCACAACACTGAGGGCCCGCGAAATGCAAAGAAAAAAAAAGAGTAGTTATCGCCAGAGTTAGGAGTAATGCGATGACCTTTTTTAGGGACAGTTTCAGTGCCTGAATGAGAGGTAGTGTCAGGGTTTTAGTTAGGGACAGTGTCAGTGCCTCACTTAAGAGTATGTCAAGACCTGATTTAGATAGATTGTCACTTCTTGAGTTAGGGGTAGTTTCATGGCCTTAGTAAGGGAGAGTGTCCATACTCGAAGTGTATACTCTTCTATCTTTGGGTGTATACCTTTCTATCTCTAGGAGTATACCCTTCTATCTCTAGGTGTATACTCCTCTATCTCTAGGTTTATACTCTTCTATCTCAAGGTGTATACTATTCTATCTCTAGGAGTATACTCTTCTAACTCTAGGTATATACTCTTCTATCTGTAGTAGTATACTCTTCTATGTCTAGGAGTATACTCGTCTATCTCTAGGAGTATACTCTTCTATATATAGGTGTAAACCCTTCTAACTCTAAGTGTATACTCTTCTATCTCTAGGTGTATACTCTTCTATCTCTAGGAGTATTCTCTTCTTTTGCTAGGTGTATAATCTTCTATCTCTAAGTGTATACTCTTCTATCTCTAAGAGTATACTCTTGTATCTCTAGGAGTATACTCTTCTATCTCTTGGTGTATACTCTTCTATCTCTAGGAGTATTCTCTTCTTTTGCTAGGTGTATACTCTTCTATCTCTAGGTGTATAATCTTCTATCTCTAAGTGTATACTCTTCTATCTCTAAGAGTATACTCTTGTATCTCTAGGAGTATACTCTTCTATCTCTTGGTGTATACTCTTCTCTCTCTAGGTGTATACTCTTCTATCTCTAAGTGTATATTCTTCTATCTCTAGTAGAATACTCTTCTATCTCTAGGTGTATACTTTTCTATCTCTAGGTGTATGCTCTTCTATCTATAAGAGCATACTCTTCTATCGCTGTGTGTATACTCTTCTATCTCTAAGTGTATATTTTCTATCACTAAGTGTATACTCTTCTATCTCTAGGATTATACTCTTCTAACTCTAGGTGTATACTCTTCTAGCTCTAGATGTATACTCTTCTAGCTCTAGGTGTATACTCATATCTCTAGGTGTATACTCTTCTATCTATAGGTGTATACTCTTCTGTCTATAGGAGTATACTCTTCTATCTCTAAGTGTATATTCTTCTATCTCTAGTAGTATACTCTTCTATCTCTAGGTGTATACTCTTCTATCTCTAGGTGTATGCTCTTCTATCTATAAGAGCATACTCTTCTATCACTGTGTGTATACTCTTCTATCTCTAAGTGTATACTCTTCTATCTCTAGGATTATACTCTTGTATCTCTAAGTTTATACTCTTCTCTCTCTAGGAGTATACTCTTCTAGCTCTAGATGTATATTCTTCTATCTCTAGGTGTATACTCATATCTCTAGGTGTATACTCTTCTATCTATAGGTGTATAGTCTTCTGTCTATAGGAGTATACTCTTCTATCTCTAAGTGTATACTCTTCTATCTCTAGGTAGAGATATTCCCCTACTCCTATGCCCCTACTAAAAAAAATTCATTTTCAGGCCCAATGAAAATCCAAGTTTTCAGAGCACAAGATAATGAAAATTCTCTCGGTCTGCATCTTTTCCTACCTTTAATATGTTAACAGACACTAAGTGTCTCAGATGAAAAGTACTGTAGCGGGAATTGACATCGTTAACAGTATTCCATACAGGTAAGTCTTGATTGTTCCAATTTCTCAAAAATTTGGACACATTTACTGCCTCTATGACATGTCTAGGGTGTGTGAAAGAAAAAAAAAGAGGCCTGTACAATGTATTTCTCAAAATATACACAGAATTATTTTGCACATAAAAACAAGGAAACCTTATAAATAATGTATGGGGAGCAATGTAATGTCGGTAACGGAACTACTCATTTGGAAAGACAACACTGTCACCTAGTGTCTTCTCAGAAAAACTGAGTGGGATTTTTTAGGGGCTGCCAAAGCAGAGGTGGAGATTTATAGGAAACTGGGATGTTTGAAAAATGGTTTTCGATGATCTCCTCGAGGAACGCACCAAGCGCCATCCCAAATTGCAATAATGGCTCCAGGTTGACTCCTTGTGTTCTCACTCTTTGCAATGTGACATTCCAACTTCTCCCATCAAGAAGCAGAGTTGATTTCCCCTCCCTTGAAGTTAGGTGACTTGCCATGGTCAATAGAAGGCAGCAGAAACGATGGTGTGCCAGCTCAGAGCTAGGCCCCACGATGCTTCTACTCTCCCTCTCAGAGCCCTCCTACCCCCATGAGCACAAGCCCAGTTAGTAGCTGGGGCATAAGAGACATGTGGCCCAGTCAGGCCCCCGGCCCGACTACAGCCAGCCCCCAGCTGACCCCACAGGTGTAGAAGCAATTCCAGCCATGATAAGCAGGGTTGTGAGGAAGAATTAAGAGCATAAACGTATGTTATAATTTATAAATCACTCTGTCAACCTACGACATTATTTTTCAAAAGCATTTTTGTTATTTTGAATTCCTGCATGGACATATTGAAAACAGCACTCCAAGGATTGTGGGAGAGGAAAGGATACAACCTGAAATTGAGAGTAAAATATATTAGTTTATCCAGATTCACATATTTGTATAAATTACTAGAAAATCATCTGAAGAAAAACAGACACGAATAAAAATACAGACCAAAGAACACGGGTGAAGAAACATGGCAATTTAACACCAAATAGTACATCAAAGATGTAATGGAATGTGTACGTTTCATTCTCTGTATAATGCTGTATAATTTTCATCACAAAAGTATTATTTGATTTGTACATACTTCGAAGAAAACAAAGAATTAAGATTATCTGCTGGTGTGAAAACTGGCCCCTATACACACAGGGCAACAAGAGACAGAAGAAAGAGTCAGCCCGCTCCAGACTAGTCAAGTGGCAGTTTTAACAAACAAGGGAGCCTGCTTGCAAGGCTTGCCATTGTCAGATGAAAGATGAATAGATCTCAGCATGCATCCACCAGGATCTTGAGTTTACACAGAGATCTTACAGGGTTCACTCATGGGTACTCTTTACATGGTCTCAAGAACACATTACTCTCTCAACGCTGAGTTCTTAAAAATGGTTCTCACTGTGGGAATAGTGGGAAGAATGTATATTCCAAGGTCAGAGGAAGGGGTGAGGAGTCTCTGATTGCCAGGGTCCAGCTCTTGGGTCAACTGGCGGTTACACACTCTCAATATTTTCCTCTGACATTTCAGCAAGAAAGGATACCAGAAAAGGGAGCCTATGGCAGAAAACACTCAACATGTTATCACGAATGCCAGGGCAACACAAGCAAGTGGATATACAAGCCTACGTAAGACCTGGAAGTGGGAAGCATTTCGGGAATATACCTGGGCATGGTACTGACCCCCCACCCCAAAGAGACAAGGAGAGAAGAAACCTGGATAGAGTCGAGAGAGAACAAGAAAGGCAAGGCTGGATATGGAGCAACGTGTGGATCCAGGAGCATGTGTCTCAGAACTGCCGGGGCTCTGCAGACCAGCTGCATCCCCATTCTCCTTGACCCTCATTGGTATAATGAACTCAGGGTGGGCGAATCCCGGCAGTCAAGTCACTTCCACCCGTCCATGGAGTTGACAGTTACTTGCTCACAGTGAACCAACCTCTCTGGACCTAACAGCTACTGCAGGAGGAGGTAGAGGAGATCAAGGTGAAGACAACGACCAAATGCAAAGGAGGAAGAGACGTTCAGTGGACCGACTGGGTGAACTGATGGTATGGGGTTAAGTCTGCAGAGCAAAAGGGGCCAGATGTAGAAAACGGAAGTGGAACCATGAGGATATGGTCAAGCCCCATCGTATGGATATTTCATCCATATGTTGTATGCAAATTCCATTCAGTTTGCTCTGAGTGAAAAAGAGAGAACAAAATTATCCTTTAAACCACGTCAGTGACTTTATTTACCATCTCATTTGATGAGCGCATAGCCCAGGGTCAGAGGGAAATGGGAGTTGTGAGTCAGCCATTTCTCAGGAAGTCTCAGAACTCAAAGGTCACTCATAGCTAAATTACCTCACCATCTGCACTTTTCAAGCAACGTTATTCCTAAGTGTGAGTCACCATCTTCATCAGGTACTCCAAGAAACAGCAATCTCTCCCAATGAGAGTGGAAAAATGGGCTACATTGGCTTTCTGAGGCACAATATGTAGTTCTCCAAAAGGGTACCTGCCTGGGGGCTTTTTCAAGAAAATTAAGCATCAGTGGTGATTTGTTTGTCTTCACATAATGTATGACCCAGATGTGCTGAGAAATAAGAAAAGGATGAACGAATCAAGGGCAGCTGATCCAAGGAGGCAAGGGGCAACTTCCACAGCCTATGAGGAAAGAGAGAGGAAAGGAACATCCAGCTGTTGGGAGCTGAAGACAGGGGCCAGTGCTCCTAGGGCTCGGGATACCACCCCCTCTTGCTAAATATTCACACTCTCCTTCTCTTTTGGCCCCTCCTAGCCATATTAAAGAGCCACAAGGAAATGCTCTCCTCCATTCCATTCTCTTGTCCTATCACCCCTCCCTTCTTTCCCTTGCCATTAATTTCTTCACTTGCCCCTATATTTCTCCCTTCCCATCTACAATGCAATCTGGTTTCTTCCCCACTACCCTCGTGAAACTGATCTCCTTGAAGCCCCCAATGATTTCTCCGTTGACAAGTCCAGGGGACTACTTCTCAATCTTATCTTTGTGACCGCCATATGGACAGGGAAAAACCTGTGTTTCTCCCTTTCCGGAAGAGCAGAATGTCTGCCCATCCCCCACCCCGAGAGGAGAAAACATCCGCAACGTGACTACTAGGAACCAGCATCCCTCACAGGCAAGGGACCTGTACCACTGCTCCCAAAGAGCAGCAAAGAGGAGGTTTATTCACAGGGCAGCCAAGCGAGGACGTGATATGACAATAGGTCTCAAATCCACCTCCCCAAAGGCAAGGGGCTTTGGGTATCTGTGGGATAAAGAATAAAGAAGCAGGGCAGTATGAGGCATGGGGAACATGAGGAAAGGTGATTGGGAAAAGGTGTGCTCATCATTGTTCTGAGCTGGCGTAACTAGGCTACAGGGCTCAGCACATTCTCAGGCTGGAGATTTCGGCCCTCTGATGGCAGGAGGTTAAAAGGCACTTGCCCAGGTGGAAGATCGGTGGTCCTCTCCACTCTAAACCAGCTCAGCTTAACCAGGCACAGCTGCTTCCAAGTTCCTGGACGATCACGGGACAAACATCTTATTGCTTATGCTACATGCTACTTGGAGGACGTGCAGGTGTTCAACCTACCTTGATGAGTGAAGACGGGATTTGACTAATCATGACACATTGTTTCACCTCCAGGCGAGCAGAAGAGAGCTGTAGGCTGAGTCTGGCTCCTGGCACCTGGTATTGGAGGCAGGCGGTTTAAAAACGGGCTCTCCCACCCTCTGTGTGATATTAGGTAGATAGACTATTGAACCTTCCTGTGCCTGTTTCTCCACAAGCAGCATGGGGACACCCAGAGTCCCTCTCTTGGGGGCTGTTATGAGGGTTCAGTGAGATATAGATGCACGCACAGGCACACGGGAGACACCCACTGTGTGTTCCCTTCGTGCTTATTTTTATTAGGACACCAGTATTGTTAGAAGATTTCTGGTTTGGACAACGAATTACATAGGTGGTCATTGCTATACTTTATGCAACAGCAATTCACATTGCCATTTGCAAAAAAGTAGTTGGTTGTCCAATGGGGATTATAAACATCCGTTTAACATGAGCTACTGAACAGATAGTTGACACAGTAACTACTTTATTTAAAATCAATTCTCTTTGTTTTCTTAAGCAATTGTTAACCCCCAATTTCGTGAGTCCTCCCAAGTAAGTCACTTGAAAATCATCTAGAGCAATGTATTTCACTTAGCAAGCCTAAAGCTATAGTTCAACCATTTTATTTCCTGTTCTATGACAAAAATTACTCTAAACAGCTATCCCCTGGATAAGTAATCAGCTAAAGCTAGTTTGACTGACTAAATCGATTTACTGAGTTAATAAGCGAGTTGTTTTAGAAAAGGTCTAATGCATATTTCTCATCCATTCTGCATTAAACTATTTCCCATGCCTCAAATGTCTTTTTTGCCATTCGTACATACCCAGATTCCTACTTCTGTGCTGTAGGGCTTGGCTGAACTACACCTGCCTTCAGTGAAACTTTTCTCCCCTGCACAATTGGAGATAATTTTAGTCTCCTCATGACTCCCACGGGGTTACCTCTATTGTGACAATT
>NW_020174285.1:14268-23965 GCF_003031525.2 Neophocaena asiaeorientalis asiaeorientalis
CCTCCCCAAAGGCAAGGGGCTTTGGGTATCTGTGGGATAAAGAATAAAGAAGCAGGGCAGTATGAGGCATGGGGAACATGAGGAAAGGTGATTGGGAAAAGGTGTGCTCATCATTGTTCTGAGCTGGCGTAACTAGGCTACAGGGCTCAGCACATTCTCAGGCTGGAGATTTCGGCCCTCTGATGGCAGGAGGTTAAAAGGCACTTGCCCAGGTGGAAGATCGGTGGTCCTCTCCACTCTAAACCAGCTCAGCTTAACCAGGCACAGCTGCTTCCAAGTTCCTGGACGATCACGGGACAAACATCTTATTGCTTATGCTACATGCTACTTGGAGGACGTGCAGGTGTTCAACCTACCTTGATGAGTGAAGACGGGATTTGACTAATCATGACACATTGTTTCAACTCCAGGCGAGCAGAAGAGAGCTGTAGGCTGAGTCTGGCTCCTGGCACCTGGTATTGGAGGCAGGCGGTTTAAAAACGGGCTCTCCCACCCTCTGTGTGATATTAGGTAGATAGACTATTGAACCTTCCTGTGCCTGTTTCTCCACAAGCAGCATGGGGACACCCAGAGTCCCTCTCTTGGGGGCTGTTATGAGGGTTCAATGAGGTATATATGCATGCACAGGCACACGGGAGACACCCACTGTGTGTTCCCTTCGTGCTTATTTTTATTAGGACACCAGTATTGTTAGAAGATTTCTGGTTTGGACAACGAATTACATAGGTGGTCATTGCTATAGTATATGCAACAGCAATTCACATTGCCATTTGCAAAAAAGTAGTTGGTTGTCCAATGGGGATTATAAACATCCGTTTAACATGAGCTACTGAACAGATAGTTTAGACAGTAACTACTTTATTTAAAATCAATTCTCTTTGTTTTCTTAAGCAATTGTTAACCCCCAATTTCGTGAGTCCTCCCAAGTAAGTCACGTGAAAATCATCTAGAGCAATATATTTCACTTAGCAAGCCTAAAGCTATAGTTCAACCATTTTATTTACTGTTCTGACAAAATTACTCTAAACAGCTATTCCCTGGATAAGTAATCAGCTAAAGCTAGTTTGACTGACTAAATCGATTTACTGAGTTAATAAGCGAGTAGTTTTAGTAAAGGTCTAATGCATATTTCTCATCCATTCTGCATTAAACTATTTCCCATGCCTCAAATGTCTTTTTTGCCATTTGTACATACCCAGATTCCTACTTCTGTGCTATAGGGCTTGGCTGAACTACACCTGCCTTCAGTGAAACTTTTCTCCCCTGCACAATTGGAGATAATTTTAGTCTCCTCATGACTCCCACGGGGTTACTTCTATTGTGACAATTGCTTATTTGGTGGCTTATTTTATTTTATTTGAAAAAGCCATCCATTCCTCCGTGCACGTCAAACAGTAAATGCTTTCTCTTCGTAAACCTGCATAACAATTTTCTGAACTCTTCTGCTCTGGGCAAGATTAATCAGTACACCAGGCAAACATAGTGAAAGAGGAGACAGTACTTGTGTTGTAACCAATTGGGTCTTGATAGCTAAGTGTGACTCTTAACCAAGGATTATGCAGTAGTTAAGGACACAGATTACAGTTGTTTAGGGTGTGTCCTAAAGTGTCAGTGGCAGAATTTATGTCTCTACTCTGGAAATTGTAGACCTGGGACAGACTACTTCCCTAAACGTCATTTCCTACATCTGAGAAAGATAATAGTATCTACCTTGTAGTAGACTGAATGATACCATTGCCCCCAAATGTCCACATTCTACTCTCCAGAACCTGTGAATGTCACCGTAAATGGCAGAAGGCACTTTGCCAGTGGGATGAAAGTAATGGTTCTCAGATGGGAAGATTCTCCTGGAAGGGGTGCTGGGGAAAACAGGAGCAGAATGGAAGATGACAGCGTGTGAAGGAGGTGTGGTGTCCATAGGTTCGGGGTCTGAGGTGCTGCCTGCTGAAGCACCGATGCCCGCCAAAGCCGTCAATGGGGTGCTGGGGAAAACAGGAGCAGAATGGAAGAAGGTAGCGTGTGAAGCAGGTGTGGTGTCCATAGGTTCGGGGTCTGAGTTGCGGCCTGCTGAAGCACCAATGCCCACCAAAGCCGTAAATTGGGTGCTGGGGAAAACAGGAGCAGAATGGAAGATGGCAGCATGAGAAGGAGGTGTGGTGTCCATAGGTTAGGGGTCAGACGTACTGCCTGCTGAAGCCCCGATACCCGCCAAAGCCGTTAGTGGGGTGCTTGGGAAAACATGAGCAGAATGGAAGAGGACAGCCTGGGAACGAGGTGTGGTGTCCATAGCTTCCATATTAGAGGTACTGCCTGCCTGATCTGAGAGCAGAGAGTGAAAGTGGGAGAGCTTCTTCCTAGATTGTAAGTCCTCTGAATTTATAGCACTGGCTCCACCTGGCTTTATGACATATCAATTGTACGTGTCACAGAGGAAGGGTGGGCGGGGCAGGGGGTGTGGCAGGGGTCACATGCAAGCCCAGCTGGTGGCTTAACCCCGGCCCAAAGGCACAGGGCGGGGCCCCTTCTGGACTTTCTAGTGGCTGGGACTTCTGGCTGTGGGTGGCAGGTGTTTGGCACCAGATGGGCCACCATGCGGAGACTGTTGGGGACTGTGGAAGCCTCCTCCAGAGCTCACCCTGCCTGGGGACTGGCTCTGCAGGCCCCTCAGCCCTGCGTATGTATCGGCCTGGCCTTCCCCACCACGGGGCCCAGAGGCCAGAGCCTGCTCAGACGTGAGGGCAGGAGGCAGCCAGAGCTTACCAGGGTGTGGGCCACCTCGTCCGGAGACCTCCCCAGCTTCTCTGCGAGACCTGGAGACAGGATCGCCTTCTCCAGGGCTGCTCAGCTGCCAGCATCACTATGAGCCAGGTGGCCAAGTTTTCTGAGCAGGAGATGCAGGGCCCTGATCCGACTGGATGCTGCACCCCACGATGTCCCTTCCTGGCAGAGAGGTTCTTTCTTCACTTCTTTTTTGAAATTTGGTAAAACAACATTTAAACCTTGGCCTGTCCTTCAGGGTATATAGATGGTAGTGCCTTAGCCGGGATTCGATCCAAGCCTGTGTGATTCCAGAGCTCATGTTCTGGACTGTGGTGCCTCCTTATCTTATATGCTTCATGTGTTACTTGTTTTTCTTTTTTTCTTGTAGTCCTTATGGTACTTAGCCCTAAGTGCCATACTTGTAACGAACAGCTACACTGCCCTGTCGGAGGTCTTCTTTTGTTCAACGCATGAATTGGTCATCCACCACACTGTTTTCTAATCTCAGAAGATACTGGTCAGGGACCACCAGTTGTCAGCATGGCACCATTCCATATTTCTAAGGGAGGCTTAAGCCCGTATTTTCCCTTTGTCTAGTTTGAACAATCCAGATATGTAAAGATGATATTCTAGATAAATCATGGGCTATCCTGAAAGAAATTTAGCACTGAATTGTTCCGTATGGATTAGAAGCCAGCTTCTCTGGCCTTCCTGGAGTATAACCATTAAGGCGTCTCATTCATGTCTAGAAAGCAAATATATCATTTATTGCCACTTCAGCATGTAGCGATGTATTGGTATAAAGTACGATCAACACAATTGGGTCATTGTGAGTATGCCAGCTGGGTCCACTCTTACTACAGATATGTAACCCTAGAGATTCTTTTGCCCAAGAGAGGAGACGTACTCTTGGCTGTCTAGGACAACGGAAGCATGTGTTGTTATTGAGGAGCTGGAAGCTTCAGCATGACAGGTAAGAATTGAACAATCCTGGTCTACACATCACTTGACTTGCTCAAAACTTGTTTCTTTGGCTTCCTTCATTGGAGTGTTTTCACCCTCCTGGGGCTGACATTGTCTGTCATGTATCACGCATGTGACATGTAGAAGTTTCAGAAGCCAAAATCATATAGATCAGTAATAATGTATATATATATATATATATACATACATATATATATATATATGTATATATATATTTATATTTATATTTTTATATATATATGTATATATTATAAAACGTATTGGAACTCACACAGGACATAATTCCTATATTCGAAAATCAGTTTGACCCTCTGCTCATGAGATTCTTTTTATGGTATGTCCCAGCAAATCTGGGCTTCCATCCCCAATAAATTTTGGTGTTGGAGGACACAAAAGCTTTTGCTCAGACCTAAATTCTGTCTGAAAATAAGGGAAATATTATAAGCCCTTTGTAACCTCTCCAAGAGCAGAAGTGATTTACAGCTGTGGCATCGAGCCATAATTCCTCGGTCTCATTTGAGAAGAGTTCAGTTAGAAACAGTGTCTTGATTTTTGTTTCTTTTGTTTCTTCCCTGTTTTCTTGTCTTGCTTACCAACTATCCATTGTACTTCATGAGTTAGTATGGCAGCAGGCTGAGTGTTCCCTGGAGCTCATTAAATGAACTGTTTTTCCTTAAATGAAGTTTGCCTCCTCGTTTTCAGCCTCTCTTCTTTCCTGTGCCCATTACTGTAACCAGAGCTCACAAAAAGCTGAGTGGCTTTGTGCAGACCTTACTTAGGGTCAGCCTTTTTTTCTTCATTCTTTTATTCATGGCTCCTCCATTTCATTGTTTGCCTTCTCGAAATGTGTTGAAGTTCTGTGGTTGATGTCTTCCAAATTATCTTAGCTTTTATTGGTTGATTAATTTTGGTATTTCTACAGTTTTATTTAGATATGGTTTCAGGAGGAACAGAAAGTAAATATATTTCCTAGTCTGCCATCTTGAACTGAAAATCCCTGTGGATTTTAGCATCCAATGTTCCCATGGGAAAACCCCCAACCATGGCATTAATTGATGTAATACTCAAGGTTTCAGCTTTTCTTGAGCAATCACTAAGGATTCAATATGTGGTCATTTCTAATGGGGAAATAATAACTATCTCATGACGTTGATTTAAGGATTAAAATAGATAATGAGCATGAAAATGCTTTGTAAGATTTAAAAATCTGTAAAAATGTTTTCTGTTATTATTTGATTTGTTGCTATTTCAACTTCACTTGACAGTTGTTTATGACCTTGCCTATGTGAGAAAATGCCCTCTGGGTTACTTTTTTGAAAGCCAGAATGTATTTTACAATAGCCCAATGGAACTGGCATCATTTGTGAAGGTTCAGGGTGAAGGGGTAAAGGTTTCTTGACACCTATCACTTTACAGTGTTTTCAGGAACTAACTGACTCATGTATTCCTCTTCCAAATTTTGTTGAGGACCTCCTACCAGCCACATGCTTTACATCAGGTGTTGCAAAGCATTTTCTGGATTTTAAATATCTTAGGCTTTGTGGGCCATATACAGTTTCTGTAGCTTCTCCTCCTCTTTCTTCTTCAACAAGCTTTATGCACATGAGAACCATTATTAGCTCACAGTCCCACAATCCAGGCTGAGAGCCTGATATGATTTGTGGCCATTATTTGCCAATTCCTGCTCTGCGTCTTCACTGAGGAGGGGGACCATGTTTGAGTCATCACTTCTTTGAATCAACTGTTGGTCTTCTGGGGCTCGTCCTTGCTCTCCTACAGTCTCTAATCAACGTGGCATCCAGAGAGATCTTGTTAAAACATAAGTCAGATCATGTCAGTCAAATTTCTTCAGTGGCTTCTTCACAGAAAATGCAAAGTCCTCAGAGTGCCTCCACAGACCTAGCAATCTGGGCCTCTGTTTCCTCTCTGACTGTTTCCATCTCCTCTCCAATTTGCTCGCTCTGTTTTCCACATGCTGACATCCTTTCTGCTCCTTGGATACCCAAAGCCTACTCTTGCCTCATTGAATTTCTGCCTCAGGCCAGCTTCAGAAAGAGGATTTCACCACCCAGGGTCAGAAGGGAAGGGGTGCAAGGAACTGAAGTAGCACCGACGAATGGGGTCAGAAGCCCATGGGGTCAGAAGGCTTCAATGAGAAGCCTACTCACCGCAAGAAAGAAGAGACCCCCGCTCGCCGAAACTAGAGAAAGCTCGCATGCAGCAATGAAAACCCAATGCAGCCAAAAATAAATAAAAGAAAAAAAGTATAGAATCTTAAAACAAATCTATAAAGAATATTACAAGAATAGAATCACAGGCCAGTTTCTCCTTTGAACATGCATGCAAAATGTGTAAAGAGAAGCACAAACTATATCCATGGTATGTAAAACAATCATATATCAGAATCAAAGTAGCTTTATTCTGGCAATGCAAGGTTGCTTTAATGTCCAAACATGAAACTGATCCCAGGAATGAGTTAGAGTGGGAAAAGAGTCATTTAAAACTGAAATCTTGGGACATCCCTGGTGGTCCAGTGTTTAGAACATGGCGCTTTCACTGCTGGGGCCCTGGGGTCCAATCCCAGGTCAGGGAACTAAGATCCTGCAAGACATGAGGCAGGGCTCCGAAAAGAAAAAAAAATGAAAGAAAGAAGTCTTAACCAGGAGAAGCACGAGATTGAATAAACATAACAGATAACACCTTACAAAAAGTAGGTGAAGATTATGGAATATTCAAAAATTGAAAAGAGAAAGAAACTTTTAAAGATTCAAAAGGATGTGACAAATATTGTACATAGGCAAAAATAAAATGAAATAAAATATACAAATGATGGGAGCCCAAAATTCCAGATGCCCAAGTCCTGTCTCTGAAGATTCTCATGCAATAGGTTCAGGATTTCCTCTATATTTATAAACCTACAGGTGATTCTGGTACGATTCACAGACACAATGTAAAGCTTCTCTTTTACAGGAAAGAATACCAGATTATTTTGTTATCTTATAGTTATACTAACAGGTTGTACTATTGACGGATAAGTCGGCTGTCAAAATGCACCCCCACTAGGGATAAAAAAGGAACTAGTAGTCTCTACTGCTACTTGGTGGCAGCATGCATGTATTGCAAGGGCAATTATTGTAGGAATCCAAATTAGTGGAACATTTTAGAATTGGAAGACTACATACAGATCATCTAGTCAAGCTTCCAACTATTATAGTTGTGAAAACTAAGGCCCATATAAATGAAATGATTTATCTCCAAAGAGCATTAGTGAAAGTATGAAATAAAAAATACCTCTGAACTTTTAATTTAGTGCTGTTTTTATTAATCTCAAGTATTAGCTTAAGCTTCAGTGTGACAGATTTGGGATTGAATCCTTGCTCACGTTTACTGATTGCGTGTCTTTTAGTAAGTTACTAAAACACTTTTTTTGAAATAGACGCACTTATTTATTTATCTTTGGCTGCCTAGGCTCTTCGTTGCTGTGCGCGGGCTTTCTCTAGTTGTGGTGAGCGAGGGCTACTCTTTGTTGCAGTACGCGGGCTTCCCATTGTGGTGGCTTCTCGTTGTTGCTGAGCACGGGGTCTAGGTGCGTGGGCTTCAGTAGTTGTGGTTCACGGGCTCTAGCATGCAGGCTCAGTAGTTGTGGCACATGGTCTTAGGTTCTCCGTGGCATGTGGGATCTTCCCGGACCAGGGCTCAAACGCGTGTCCCGTGCACTGGCAGGTGGATCCTTAACCACTGCGCCAACAGGGAAGCCCTACTAATACACTTTTAACTTTGCTTTTCACGCGTATGTAAAATGGTGAGGCTTGACTGATATAGAACATGAGATAACCTAGCACTGTTCTTGACACATATATGTAGTTAAAATTTTTTGGCTCTCACCCCTCTTAAACAGCCTCTATCCTCTTAATAACGAATGTGTCTTTCAGCTAACAGAGCACCCCAGAGCTGACCACATTCTGGCAAGAGATATAGGATTCTTTTTCTTACTGGGGGTTCTTTATACCTGGTATTTGAACTGCACTTAAACATGAACAACTCTTGTTTATACTGTATTAATGGATTTGATGGATGCATTTTAGAAAGTAATATGCAGGAATTGAGCTGGCATACTCTCAAGAAATATAATTCGATAGTGGTGGCTAGAACGATAAGCAGTGTTTGGACAGGGAGTCCATATTGGATGTGAACTTCCTGTACTCCCATTCATCTATTAAGAATAAATAGAATCCCTTCAAAATGTGTTTTGAAGGGCAGTTATTTCTTTCTGCCTCATTTAAGTTACCTGCAAGAAAAAGACAATCTCCTGAATCCTTGTTTAATAGGCTTTTAATATAAAACAGATAATTTTTTGCAACATTTCCCAAACTTTTCATTATCCAAATTGGCTGAGGCTTCTCAACGATTATCATTTCACAATATCTCCATCTTCAGCTTCTTTCAATGAGTTGGCCTAATAGATGTGCCATTAAAACAGAGCTTCACTCTCAACGTATTTTTAATTTTGTATTCAAACAGTATGAAGGATTCAGCCATAACAGTGAGTGGATTGCTGATACATGCTACATGATGGATGCAACTAAGTGAAAGAAGTCAGGCATGAAAGGCTACATATTGCATGGTTCCATTTATATGAAATGTCCAGCAGTGGCACATCCATACACACAGAAAAGATTATACATTAGTGGTTGCCAGGGGTTTGGAAGAGAGGGAAATAGGGAATGACTCCTTAAAATGGGTGTAGGTTTCCTCTTGGTTGGTGAAAATGTTTTGCAGCTAGGCAGTGGTGATAGTTGCACAACATTGTGACAGTAGTAAATTCCACTGAATGGTACAGTGAATTGTAAAATGATTCAAAGGGTGGATTTTGTGTTATGTTCATTTTACTACAATAAAAAGGGGAAAGAATTAGAGAAAGACTGAGAGTTTGGGAAACTAAGATGAACTGGTGAAGAAAAAGACAGCTCTATTGTTCAGTTTTCTCTCAGCTCTCCCAGTGCATTAATCCTCAGCAATATGTAGCCTGAACTTGTAGATGATACTCATTCAACACAGTCCAGGGAAAAGTAAATAATAAAATAAAACCCAACTCTTCTTGTTTAGCACATGTATGAAAGGTTAACTTGCTGCTCAGCCACGTGGACATACATGAAGGCGTTTCACTATAGGTGTCCTCTACTTCAGTACATTACTCACTTTAGCTCATTCACACATGTAGGCAACAGCATTCCTTAATTCGATGGAATCTGCAGCACTGGTTGTGATCGGTCTCATGAAAAGAAAAGGAAAGGTGGCACAGAAGCCAAGGGAAGAGATTTTCAAGGCAGAGACGTTGTTTAAGATCTAACTCGGCTTGGCGGTCACAAAGATAAGGATTGAGAAGTAGTCCCAAGGACTTGTCAATGGAGAGATCAGTTTCACGGGAGTAGTGGGGCAGAAACCAGATCGCAGTGTAGATGGGAGGGGAGAAATGGGAGGCAAGTCAACAAATTGATGGCAAAGGGAAAGAAGGGAGGGGTGGATAGGAGGACAACAAAATGGAATGGAGGAGAGCATTTCCTTGTGGCTCTTTAACATAGCTGGGAGGGGCCAACAGAGAAGGAGAGCATGAAGATGCAGGAAGAGGAGATGGCATCCCGAGCCCAAGGCGGACTGGCCTCTGTCTTCAGCACCCACCAGCTGGATGTTCCCTTCCTCTAGCTTTCCACGTAGGCTGTGGTAGTTGCCCCTTGCCTCCTTGGATCAGCTGCCCTTGATTCGTTCGTCCTTTTCTTATTTCTCAACACATCTGGGTCATACGTTATGTCAAGACAAACAAGTCACCACTGATGCTTAATTTTATTGAAAAATCCCCCAGGCAGGTACCCTTTTGGAGAACTACATATTGTGCCTCAGAAAGCCAAAGTAGCCCATTTTTCCTCTCTCATTGGGAGAGATTGCTGTTTCTTGG
>NW_020174285.1:24674-38973 GCF_003031525.2 Neophocaena asiaeorientalis asiaeorientalis
GGACTTGTCAATGGAGAGATCAGTTTCACGGGAGTAGTGGGGCAGAAACCAGATCGCAGTGTAGATGGGAGGGGAGAAATGGGAGGCAAGTCAACAAATTGATGGCAAAGGGAAAGAAGGGAGGGGTGGATAGGAGGACAACAAAATGGAATGGAGGAGAGCATTTCCTTGTGGCTCTTTAACATAGCTGGGAGGGGCCAACAGAGAAGGAGAGCATGAAGATGCAGGAAGAGGAGATGGCATCCCGAGCCCAAGGCGGACTGGCCTCTGTCTTCAGCTCCCACCAGCTGGATGTTCCCTTCCTCTAGCTTTCCACGTAGGCTGTGGAAGTTGCCCCTTGCCTCCTTGGATCAGCTGCCCTTGATTCGTTCGTCCTTTTCTTATTTCTCAGCACATCTGGGTCATACGTTATGTGAAGAGAAACAAGTCACCACTGATGCTTAATTTTCTTGAAAAATCCCCCAGGCAGGTACCCTTTTGGAGAACTACATATTGTGCCTCAGAAAGCCAAAGTAGCCCATTTTTCCTCTCTCATTGGGAGAGATTGCTGTTTCTTGGGGATCCTGATGAAGAGGGTGACTCGCAATTAGGAATAGTGTTGCTTGAAAAGTGCAAAAGTTGAGGTAGTTTGGCTATGAGGGGCCTCTGAGGCCTGAGACTTCTTGAGAGATGGCAGACTCAAAGCTCCCGTTTCCCTCTGACCCTGGGCTATGCGCTCATCAAATGAGAAGGTAAATAAAGTCACTGACATGGTTTAAAGGATAATTTTATTCTCTTTTTCACTCAGAGCAAATTGAATGAAACTGGCATACAACATATGGATGAAATATCTATACGAAGGGGCTTGACCATATCCTCATGGTTCCCCTTCCCTTTTCTACATCTGGCCCCTTTAGCACTGCAGATTTAACGCCACACAATCAGTCCACCCAGTCGGTCGGCTGAATGTCTCTTCCTCCCTCACATCTGGTCGTTGTCGTCACCTTGTTCTCCACTACCGCCTCCTGCAGTAGCTGTTAGGTCCAGAGCGGTTGGTTCACTGTGAGCAAGTAACGGTCAGCGCCATGGACGGGTGGAAGTGACTTGGCAGCCGGGATGCACCCACCCTGAGTTCATTATACCAATGAGGGTCAAGGAGAATGGGGATGCAGCTGGTCTGCAGAGCCCCGGCAGTTCTGAGACACATGCTCCTGGATCCACACGTTGCTCCATACCCAGCCTTGCCTTTCTCTTTGCTCTCTCTTGACTCCATCCAGGTTTCTGCTCTCCTTGTCCCTTTGGGGAGGTAGGCCAGCACCAGCCCAGGTGTAGTCCCCCGAAGCTTCCTACTTCCAAGCATTACGTAGGCCTGTATACCCACATGCTTGGGTTGCACTGGCATTCGTGCCAACAAGTTCAGTGGCTTATGCCCTAGGCTCTCTTTTCTGGCAAGAATGTGCCTAAAAATCTCCACCTCTGGTTTGGTGGCCCCTAAACATTCCCAGTCAGTTTTGCTGAGGGGACACTTGGTGACAGTGTTGTCTTTCGAAACGAGTAGGTCCGTTACCGACAATGCTTTGCTCCCCATACATTATTTATAAGGTTTCCCTGTTTGTATGTGCCAACTATTTGTGTGTATATTGTGAGAAATACATTGTACAGGCCTCTTTTTTATTTCTTCCACACACCCTAGAGATGTCCTAGAGGCAGTAAGTGTGTCCAACTTTTTACCTCTCCAACTTTAATATGGGTATGCCTCTCTTGTGGATCTTGTTAAATGCAGGCTGGTATTCGGTAGTTCTAAGTGGGGCCTGGATTCTGTGCTTCTAACAAGCTCCTAGGTGACGGTGATGCTGAGGGCAAGGGTTTGGCACCTGTGTTTCTCCCTTTCCGGAAGAGCAGGATGTCTGCCCCGCCCCTACCCCGAGAGGAGAATACATCCACAACGTGACTACTAGGAACCAGCATCCCTCACAGGCAAGGGACCTGTACCACTGCTCCCAACCATTCTGTCTGAGGCGCAGCAAGCCAAAACACTGAAATGCTGAGGTTTGCAGCAAAGAGGAGGTTTATTCACAGGGCAGCCAAGCGAGGACGTGATGTGACAATAGGTCTCAAATCCGCCTCCCCAAAGGCAAGGGGCTTTGGGTATCTGTGGGATAAAGAATAAAGAAGCAGGGCAGTATGAGGCATGGGGAACATGAGGAAATCTGTGCTCATGATTGTCCTGAGCTGGCGTTACTAGGCTACAGGGCTCAGCACATTCTCAGCCTTGAGATTTCGGCCCTCTGATGGCAGGAGGTCAAAAGGCACTTGCCCAGGTGGAAGATCGGTGGTCCTCTCCACTCTAAACCAGCTCAGCCTAACCAGGCACAGCTGATTCCAAGTTCCTGGACGATCACGGGACAAACATCTTATTGCTTATGCTACATGCTACTTGGAGGACGTGCAGGTGTTCAACCTACCTTGATGAGTGAAGACGGGATTTGACTAATCATGACACATTGTTTCACCTCCAGGCGAGCAGAAGAGAGCTGTAGGCTGAGTCTGGCTCCTGGCACCTGGTATTGGAGGCAAGTGGTTTAAAAACGGGCTCTCCCACCTTCTGTGTGATATTAGGTAGATACACTATTGAACCTTCCTGTGCCTGTTTCTCCACAAGCAGCATGGGGACACCCAGAGTCCCTCTCTTGGGGGCTGTTATGAGGGTTCAGTGAGATATAGATGCATGCACAGCACACGGGAGACACCCACTGTGTGTTCCCTTCGTGCTTATTTTTATTAGGACACCAGTATTGTTAGAAGATTTCTGGTTTGGACAACGAATTACATAGGTGGTCATTGCTATACTTTATGCAACAGCAATTCACATTGCCATTTGCAAAAATGTAGTTGGCTGTCCAATGGGGATTATAAGCATCCGTTTAACATGAGCTACTCAACAGATAGTTTACACAGTAACTACTTTATTTAAAATCAATTCTCTTTGTTTTCTTAAGCAATTGTTAACCCCCAATTTCGTGAGTCCTCCCAAGTAAGTCAGTTGAAAATCATCTAGAGCAATCTATTTCACTTAGCAAGCCTAAAGCTATAGTTCAACCATTTTATTTCCTGTTCTATGACAAAATTTACTCTAAACAGCTATCCCCTGGATAAGTAATCAGCTAAAGCTAGTTTGACTGACTAAATCGATTTACTGAGTTAATAAGCGAGTTGCTTTAGAAAAGGTCTAATGCATATTTCTCATCCATTCTGCATTAAACTATTTCCCATGCCTCAAATGTCTTTTTTGCCATTCGTACATACCCAGATTCCTACTTCTGTGCTGTAGGGCTTGGCTGAACTACACCTGCCTTCAGTGAAACTTTTCTCCCCTGCAAAATTGGAGATAATTTTAGTCTCCTCATGACTCCCACGGGGTTACCTCTGTTGTGACACTTGACTATTTGGTGGCATATTTTATTTTATTTTATTTTATTTTATGTTATTTTATTTGAAAAAGCCTTCCATTCCTCCATGCACGGCAAACAGTAAATGCTTTCTCTTCGTAAACCTGCGTGACAATTTTCTGAACTCTTTGGCTCTGGGCAAGATTCATCAGTACACCAGGCAAACATAGTGAAAGAGGAGACAGTACTTGTGTTGTATCCATTTGGGTCTTGATAGCTAAGTGTGACTCTTAACCAAGGATTATGCAGTAGTTAAGGACACAGATCAGTGGCAGAATTTAAGTCTCTCCTCTGGAAATTGTAGACCTGAGACAGACTACTTCCCTAAACGTCATTTCCTACATCTGAGAAAGATAATAGTATCTACCTTGTAGTAGACTGAATGATACCATGGCCCCCAAATGTCCACATTCTACTCTCCAGAACCTGTGTTGTCACTGTAAATGGCAGAAGGCACTTTGCCAGTGGGATGAAAGTACTGGTTCTCACATGGGAAGATTCTCCTGGACTACCTGGACGGGCCCAAATATAACCACTGGTGTGCTCGTAACAGAGAGGCAGAGGGAATTTTTACTCCAAAGAGGATGTGATGATGAAGTTGGGGTTGGATTGATGTGGCCAGAAGTGAAGGAATGCTGGCGAGGAAACAGATTCTCGCTTAGAGCCTCTAGAAGGAGGATGGATGGCCCTGTTGACTCCTGGTTCCAGCCCAGGGAAACTGGTTTTGGACCTCTGTCTTCCAGAACCATAAGAAAATAAGTGTGTTTTGTTAGAAGCAAGCACATTTGTAGTAATTTGTTACAGCAGCCATAGGGAACTAATGCCTACCTCATAGGAAGTATTCCTCCAATTAAAATGTGTGACTGGAAACACACCTAGTGGCATGTGTGACACACACTAGTTATGCTACCGTAGGTCGTTCTTGGAAACCGAAGCCTTGGTTTTGAGGGATCATCAAAACCAGTACAGTGGTTGCCATGTTTCTCCTTGTTCAGCCTGGTGACCAACCCGGTAGAGAGAGCTCCATCCTTTCCCACAGGACACAACCTGTGGGTACATAGAGGGGAGCGGTTATGTCTCACTTAAGGCACCTTTTTCTTTTCCTTTCTACTTTTGTCTTCGTTAATCTTCATCCAACTGACCTTTCTAAATTTTACAGGAAACAAAACCATTTCTCAATGGATTCAGATACTACCCCAAGTTAATATTCCAACCCAGTTCTTGTTCTTCCGGGTCTCAGCACCAGAAATTTCTGAGCCTAAATCTTCTCTAGTTTCTAGGATCACTCATTTTCTCATTTCCCCCTTCTCCTTTTAGTTCAGAGTCTTGTCAATTTAGTCCCTTCCCTAAACACAACGTATAATAAGGTGACACAGCAAAGTGATGAATATCTAGATGGTCTGGTTTTAATCCCGGGTTATGCCACCTACTAACTGTGTGGCATTAGGCAAGCTATTCAACGTCTCTGGGCCTCAGTTTTCCCCCAGAAAGTGAACATTATGAATATTCCCTACCACTAGGGTTGCCATTATGAGGAATAAGTGAGTTAATATTTGGTAAGCCCTTAGAATAGTACTTGTTCTAGTCTAAGCACTACAGTTGTGCTTGTTAATAATAATAAATGAAATTCCAAGCGTATAACTTACTCAATTTTCTGTCATAACTTTGAAGTGTTGGTCTATCTGTTGGCTCACGTTGCAGGTAAATGAGTCGAGGCATGGGCTGAGGCATTGCTACCACTAGGTGGCGTGTTCCCAGAACTTGGAACAGCAGTGTGAAATGGGTAGTGGTTCTACTTGGAGACAGGGCAGACTGCCAAATGACAGCCTGGGAAGGAGGTGTAGTGTCCATAGGTTCGGGGTCAGACATGCTGACTGCGGAAGCACCGATGCCCGCCACAGCCATCAATGGGGTGCTATGGAAAACAGGAGCAGAATGGAAGATGACAGCATGTGAAAGAAGTGTGGTGTCCATAGGTTCGGGGTCAGTCTTGTTGATTGTGGAAGCACCGATGCCCGCCACAGCCGTCAATGGGGTGCTGGGGAAAACAGGAGCAGAATGGAAAATGGCAGCGTGAGAAGGAGGTGTGGTGTCCATAGGTTCAGGGTCAGACGTGCTGCCTGCTGAAGCCCCGATACCCGCCAAAGCCGTCAGTGGGGTGCTTGGGAAAACATGAGCAGAATGGAAGAGGACAGCGTGTGAAGGAGGTGTGGTGTCCATAGCTTCCATATTAGAGGTACTGCCTGCCTGATCTGAGAGCAGAGAGTGAGTGGGAGAGCTTCTTCCTAGAGAGCCAGGAGGCCAAGGTTTCTGAGCAGGAGATGCAGGGCCCTGATCCGACTGGATGCTGCACCCAAACCCGTACCCTAATCCTAACCTGTACTCTAACACTAAACCGTACACCAGCCCTAAAATTTTGTCGCACCCTACCTGTACCCTACACCGTCCCCGTTCCCTGTCCCTAACCCGAACCTTACCCGAACCTGTTCCCTGATCCTGAATCATACACTAAACCGTACCCTAACACATACGCTAACCGTTGTCATACCCTAACCTCTACCCTAATCCGTACCCGTTCTCTAACCCTAAACTTAACCCTAAGCCTTACCCTGCCCGAAGCCTTACCCTTACCTGTAACCTAATCCTAACCAGTACAATAACACTAACCCGTACCTTAACACGTAGGCTAAACCTTAACCGTTGTCATACCCTAACCTGTACCCTAAACCGTCCCCATTCCCTAATGCTAAACGTAACCCTAAACCTCACCCGAAGCCTTACCCTAACCGGTACCCTAATCCTGACCCATAAGCTAACCCTGACACGTACCCTACCACGTACGCTCACCCTAAACATTTGTCGTACCCTAACCCGGACCCTAAGCCGTCCGTTAATCCTAACACCTACACTAACAACACTAACCCGTACTGGTTTTCTCAGGCTCCTTATCCTACTTGCCAAATTGCAAAGCAACCATTTCTCACCACTATTCTAATATCCATTTAGGCAGGTAGTAGAAGAAGTAGAGTTTGTTTGTGTGCATGTGTTTCAACGCATTAAAATTAGACCAAGAAGTCCCTTCGTGGGATTCAGCTTGACTCCATTGAAGTCTGGTGTCCTGCTCTGGCTGAATTCATTGTGTCCAGGAGCCAAGGTTCCATTGTACCCAACGGCTGCTTCAGTGTGTGAGTTCAAGCCTGTGGTTCTTAGAAAAGGGATACTGGGCCTGGAGTCCCTCAGCTGGCTCTAGTATGCTTGAATTCTCCTGTAAGTAAGTTACTAATGTGGACCAATTTATCAAGTCAATGCTTCATTCCTGCAGATAATTCTGTAGTTCTCTTAGTCAACGACCAGAAAATCAAAAAAAACCCTTTATGTTTCCAACCAGATTGTGTGTTCAAAGTGCTCTGGGATCCAACCTAGGACCTACCTGTACATAGAGATTCACCTCTGCACTTCTGCACAGGTAAGGGAAATTGCCTCCTGTTTTCAGGTGAGCCCTCCAGGCATTAGGATACAGTTTGTACATTTCTTCATTAGCTTCAGTTGAAAGTGCACTCTGGTCGAACACCTTTCACAGAACGTGAGGCCCAAACTGTTATTTCAATGTGCTCTTTGCATGTTCAGCAAAGGGCCGCCCCCCCGCCCAAACCTTACGCTAACCCCTACTCTCATCCTAACCCGTACACTGATACTAGGCCCTACCCTAAACTTATCCTAACCCATACACGAACACTAACCTGTACCCTAATCCGTCGTCATTCCCTGACCTGTACCGTAAACCCTACCTGTTCCCGAACCCTTACCCCAGCCCGTAGCCTAACGTGTTCCCTAACCCTACACCGTCGTCATACCCTGACCTGTACCCTAAACCCTACCCAATCCCTAACCCGTCCCCTAATCCTCACCCGTATGCTAACACTAACCCGTCATCGTACCCTAAACCCTACCCTACACCATACCCATTCCCTCAGCCTAATCCTAACCCTTACCCCAACCCATACCCTAATCCGTACCCTAACCCTAAACAGTTGTCGTAACCTAACCCATACCCTAGACCGTACCCTTACCCTAATCCTTACCACAACCTGTACCGTAATACTCATTCGTACACGAACACTAGCATGTACCCTGACAGTACCCTAAACCGAGCCTGATCCCTAACCCGTAACCTAATACTAACCTGTGCACTAACCCTAACCTGTACCCTAACGAGAACCCTTACCCTTACCCGAACCATACCCTAATCCTAACCCGTACACTAACACTAATCTGTACCCTAATGAGTACCCTAAGCCTAACCCGTACCTAACCCGTACCCGATTCCTAACCCTTGCCCGTGCACTCATCCTAATCTGTACACCAAAAGTAACCCATACACTAACCTGTATCCTAAACTCTGCCCATTCCCTAATCCTAACCTTAACCCTTACCCTTACCCAAACTCTCCCCTAATCCGTACCCTAACATGTACCCTAACCCGTACCCTAATGCCAACCCTTAAAAGAAAAATAACCCTAACCTGTACCCTAAACGATAGCCATTGCCTAACACTAAACCTAACCCTTACCCTAACTTGTATCCTAGTCGTAACTGGTACACTAACCCATACCCTAATCTGTACCTTAAACCGTACCTATTCCCTAACCGTTACCCTAACCCACACACTAACACTAACCCGTAGCCTAACAGTACCCTAATCCTAACACATCCTAACCCGTACCCTAACTCATACCCTAACCGTAATCCGATTTTGTACCCTAAGCCATACTCGTTCCCTCATCTTATACCTAATCCTAACCCATACCCTCATCCTGATCCGTACACTGACACGTAAGTTAACACGTACCCTAAGCAGTACTCTAAATAAACCTGACAAGTTCCCTAAGCTGTACAATAACACTAAGCCATACATTAATATGTACCCTAACCCTTACTCGTACCCTATGTCTAACCCATACCCTAACCCGTCCCCTAATCCTAACCGGTACACTAACACTAACATGTACCTAACACATACACTCACCCTAAACCGTCGTCGTACCCTAACCAGTACCCTGAACTGTCCCCGTTCCCTAACCCTAAGCCTAAGCCTTACCCAAACCCGTCCCCTAATCCAAATCCGTCCGCTAACACTAACCCATACCCTAACACGTCCGCTAACAGTAAACCTTTATGCTACCTTAACCTGTACCCTACACCTTCCCCGTTCCCTAACACGAACCCTAACAGTTACCCGAAGCCTTTCCCTAAGCAGTACCCTAATCCTAACCAGTACACTAGCACTAACCCATACCCTAACACGCACGCTAACCCTAAACCGTCCCCGTTCCCCGACCCTGACCCAAATCTTACCCTAACCCGTAGCCTGACACCTACGCTAACCGTAAACCATTGTCGTGCCCTAACCTGTAACCTAAATCGTCCCTGCTCTCTAAGCCTTACCCGTAACCTGACACGTACGCTAACTCTAACCTGTAGCCTAAACCTTCCCCATTCCCTAACTGGTACCATAATCTTAACACGTATGCTAACAGTAACCCGTACCCTAGCCCTAAACCGTCGTCGTACCCTACGCCATCCACGTCCCCTGACCCTAACACTTACCCGAAGCCTTACCCTAACCCGTCCCCTAATCCTAACCCGTACTCTAACACTAACCCGTACCCTGACACATACGCTCACCCTAAACTGTTGTCGTACCCTAACCTGTACCCTAAACCGTACCCGTTCCCTAACCCTAACCCTTACCCGAAGCCTTACCCTAACCCGTACCCTATTCTGAACCCATACACTAACACTAACTCATAGCCTAACACGTACTCTAAACCTAAACCGTTGTCGTACTCTAACGTGTACCCTGAAACATCCACGTTCCCTAAACCTAACCCAGACACTAATACTAAACACATACCCTAACACATACGCTCACCCTAAACCGTTGTCGTACCCTAACCTGTACCCTAAACCGTCCCCATTCCCTAATCCTAAACCTAACCCTAACCCTAAACCTTACCCAAAGCCTTATCCTAACCGGTACCCTAATCCTAACCCATACACTAACACGTACGCTAACCCTAAACCATTGTCATACCCTAACCTGTACCCTAAACTGTCCCCATTCCCTGACTCTAACCCTAACCCTTACCTGAAGCCTTAACCTAACGCGTACCCTAATCCTAACCCGTACACTAACACTAACACGTATGCTCACCCTAAACCGTTGTCGTACCCTAACCTGTACCCTAAACCGTCCCCATCCCCTAATGCTAACCCCTACCCAAAGCCTTATCCTAACCCGTACCCTAACACGCATGCTAACCCTAAACCATCCCCGTTCCCTGACCCTAACCCTAACCCAAACCTTACCCGAACCCGTACCCTGATCCTGAATCATACACTAACACTAACCCGTACCCTAACACCTACGCTAACCGTAAACCGTTGTCGTGCCCTAACCTGTAACCTAAATCGTCCCCGCTCCCTAAGCCTTACCCGAAGACTAACCTTAACCCATACCCTGACACGTACCCTGAACCGTCCCCATTCCCTAATCCTAACCCTTACCTGAAGCCTTACCCTAACCCGTCCCCTAACTCAAAACCATTGCCGTACCCTAACCTGTACCCTAAACTGTCCCTGTTCCCTAACCCTAACACTAAACCTATCCCTTACCCGAAGCCTTGCCCTAACCCATACATAATCCTAACCCATACACTAACACGTACCCCACCATGTACGCTAACCGTAAACCGTTGTCATACCCTAACCTCTACCCTAAGCCGTACCCGTTCTCTAACCCTAAGCCTAACCCTTGCCCGAAGCCTTACCCTTACCTGTAACCTAATCCTAACCAGTACAATAACACTAACCCTTACCTTAACACGTAGGCTAAACCTAAACCGTCCCCATTGCCTACTCCTAAACCTAAGCCTAAACCTCACCCGAAGCCTTATCCTAACCGGTACCCTAATCCTAACCCGTACCGTAACACGTACGCTAACCCTAAACCGTCGTCGTACCCTAACCTGTCCCCTAAACCGCCCCCGTCCCCTAAACCTAACCCTAACCCTTACCCGAAGCCTTACCTTAACCCGTCCCCTAATCCTAACCCGTACCGTAACACGTACGCTAACCCTAAACCGTCGTCGTACCCTAACCTGTTCCCTGAACCGTACCCTGACACGTACGCTAGCCCTAAAACGTTGTCGTACCCTAAACTGTACCCTACACAGTCCCTGTTCCCTAACACTAACCCAGCTCTACACTGACACTAACCCATACCCTAACCTTAAACTTTGTGGCACCCTAACCTCTACCCTAAACCATCCCCGTCCCCTAACCCTAACACTTACCCGAAACCTTATCCTAACCTGTACCCTAACCGCATTTAACAAGATCCACAAGAGAGGCATACACGTATTAAAGTTGGAGTTGTCATCGTCTTCTCCACAGCTAATGAAAACGAAGCAAAGATTCATCCCGAGCCGACTCTGCCTCAATCACCTGGATATCACAGAAGCTCATTTAATCCTCCCCAGAAACTGCAAGTGAGACTGAGGGTCAGAGTGGTCTAGCACCCAAAGTTCCATAAAAAAACATGACGAAGGCTCACTGGAGCCCAGACTTCCACAAAAGAAGGCGCCTGAGCACAGCATGGCACCACCACAGCCCAAACCGTGGGCCTGGAGGGTAGGCCAGGCTCCCCATGCAGAGTTCACACCATTTGACAGATGCCCACAGCAGACCGCAAGGCAATATGAGAAGTAAGTTCTGATTGTGGAATCTCTGAATTTTCAGATTTAAAGAAAAAAATCTGTTTTCGGGGGATGGTTAAAACAGTTCTACCAAGGAGTAAAGAGAGGGCATCTCAAGGCCCCTTCTGGACTTAGAATTTAATGCCTACTTATTGAGAAATGCTCCGTGCATTTGCTCAGCCCTACGTCAAGATGAAGTTCTCTGTGCCCTAGAAGCTTAGGTTCTAAAAAGGTCACAGAAATGGGTGAGACCTAAAAAATGCCAGAACAATGCAATGGCCTTAATCAGACTGTCTTTGCTTTGCCTTGCTTACAAGTCACTGACTTTAAACTGAATATGGTGTCATGTCTTTATGTTTCTTGAAGCTTTTTTTTTTTTTTACAAAAGATAATATAAAGATTTTCTTCCATGGTAAGACTTTTTATACTGTATTTCTCTGAAACTGGAGTGTGGTATATTTACCCTCCATCAGATGATTGATTACAACTCACCTTGCTTTATTAAGGATACTGCTAGAGGCTTCTATGTCCCTACTAACAAAAATACATTTTCAGGCCCATTCAAACCACTGAAAATCCAAGATTTCAGAGCACAAGATAATGAAAATTCTCTCTATCCGCGTCTTTTACTACTTTTAACCTGTTAACAGTCCCTAAGTTTGTCAGATGAAAAGTACTGTTCCGGGAATTGACATCATTAACAGCATTCCATACAGGTAAGTCTTGATTGTTCCAATTTCTCAAAAAGTTGGACACACTTACTGCCTCTAGGACATCTCTAGGGTGTGTGGAAGAAATAAAAAAGAGGCCTGTACAATGTATTTCTCACAATATACACACAAATAGTTGGCACATACAAACAGGGAAACCTTATAAATAATGTATGGGGAGCAAAGCATTGTCGGTAACGGACCTACTCGTTTCGAAAGACAACACTGTCACCAAGTGTCCCCTCAGCAAAACTGACTGGGAATGTTTAGGGGCCACCAAACCAGAGGTGGAGATTTTTAGGCACATTCTTGCCAGAAAAGAGAGCCTAGGGCATAAACCACTCAACTTGTTGGCACGAATGCCAGGGCAACCCAAGCATGTGGGTATACAGGCCTACGTAATGCTTGGAAGTAGGAAGCTTTGGGGGACTACACCTGGGCTGGTACTGGCCTCCCTCCCCAAAGGGACAAGGAGAGCAGAAACCTGGATGGAGTCAAGAGAGAGCAAAGAGAAAGGCAAGGCTGGGTATGGAGCAACGTGTGGATCCAGGAGCATGTGTCTCAGAACTGCCGGGGCTCTGCAGACCAGCTGCATCCCCATTCTCCTTGACCCTCATTGGTATAATGAACTCAGGGTGGGCGCATCCCGGCTGCCAAGTCACTTCCACTCGTCCATGGAGCTGACAGTTAATTGCTCACAGTGAACCAACTGCTCTGGACCTAACAGCTACTGCAGGAGGCGGTAGTGGAGAACAAGGTGACGACAACGACAAGATGCGAAGGAGGAAGAGACATTCAGCGGACCGACTGGGTGGACTGCTGGTGTGGCGTTAAGTCTGCAGAGCTAAAGGGGCCAGATGTAGAAAAGGGAAGTGGATCCATGAGGATATGGTCAAGCCCCTTCGTATAGATATTTCATCCATATGTTGTATGCAAATTCCATTCAATTTGCTCTGAGTGAAAAAGAGAGAACAGAATTATCCTTTAAACCATGTCAGTGACTTTATTTACCATCGCATTTGATGAGCGCATAGCCCAGGGTCAGAGGGAAACGGGAGCTGTGAGTCTGCCATCTCTCTGGAAGTCTCAGGCCTCAGAGGCCCCTCATAGCCAAACTACCTCACCTTTTGCACTTTTCAAGCAACGTTATTCCTAAGTGTGAGTCACCCTCTTCATCACGTTCTCCAAGGAACAGCAATCTCTCCCAATGAGAGAGGAAAAATGGGCTACTTTGGCTTTCTGAGGCACAATATGTAGTTCTCCAAAAGGGTACCTGCCTGGGGGATTTTTCAAGAAAATTAAGCATCAGTGGTGAAGAGCGGGGGTCTCTTCTTTCTTGCGGTGAGTAGGCTTCTCATTGCAGCCTTCTGACCCCATGGGCTTCTAACCCCATTCTTTGGTACTACTTCAGTTCCTTGCACCCCTTCCCTTCTGACCCTGGGATGTGAAATCCTCTTTCTGCAGCTGGCCTGCGGCAGAAAGTCAATGAGGCAAGAGTAGGCTTGGAGTATCCAAGGAGCAGAAAGGATGTCAGCGTGTGGAAAACAGAGCGAGCAAATTGGAGAGGAGAAGGAAACAGTCAGAGAGGAAACAGAGGCCCAGATTTCTAGGTCTGTGGAGGCACTCTGAGGACTTTGCATTTTCTGTGAAGAAGCCACTGAAGAAATTTGACTGACATGATCTGACTTATGTTTTAACAAGATCATATATATATATATACATTTTTACTGATCTATATGACTTTGGCTTCTGAAACTTCTACATGTCACATGCATGATACATAAGAGACAATGTCAGACCCAGGAGGGAGAACACACTCCAATGAAGCAAGCCAAAGAAACAAGTTTTGAGCAAGGTCAAGTGATGAGTAGACCAGGATTGTTCAATTCCTACCTGTCATGCTGAAGCTTCCAGCTCCTGAATAAAAACACATGCTTCCCTTGTCCTACACAGCCAAGAGTACGTCTCCTCTCTTGGGCATAAGAATCTCTAGGGTTACATATCTGTAGTAAGAGTGGACCCAGCTGGCATACTCACAATGACCCAATTGTGTTGATCGTACTTTATACCAATACATCACTCAATGCTGAAGTGGCAATAAATGATATATTTGCTTTCTGGACATGAATGAGACGCCTTACTGAAAATACTCCAGGAAGGCCAGAGAACCTGGCTTCTAACCCATATGGAACAATTTACTGCTGAATTTCTTTCACGATAGCCCATGATTTATCTAGAATATCATCTTTAAATAAGGAGGCACCACAGTCCAGAACATGAGCTCTGGAATCACACAGGCTTGGATCGAATCCCGGCTAAGGCACTACCATGTATATACCCTGAAGGACAGGCCAAGGTTTAAATGTTTTACCAAATTTCAAAAAAGAAGTGAAGAAAGAACCTC
>NW_020174286.1:0-419 GCF_003031525.2 Neophocaena asiaeorientalis asiaeorientalis
CCTGTTTCTTAAGGTAGGATCATATTGCTATAAACTTCCCTGTTAGAGCTGCTTTTGCTGTATCCTATAGATTTGGGGTCATCGTGTTTTCATTGTCATTTGTTTCTAGGTATTTTTTTATATCCTCTTTGATTTTTTCAGTGATCTCTTGGTTATTTAGTAGTGTATTATTTAGTCTCCATGTGTTTTGTATTTTTTACAGATTTTTTCCTGTAATTGATATCTAGTCTCATAGTGTTGTGGTCAGAAAAGATACTTGATACGAATTCAGTTTTCTTAAAAATTTACCAAAGCTTGATTTGTGACCCAAGATATGATCTATCCTGCAGAATGTTCCGTGAGCACTTGAAAAGAAAGTGTATTCTGTTGTTTTTGGAATGAATATCCTATAAATATCAATTAAGTCCATCTTGTTTAAT
>NW_020174287.1:0-1311 GCF_003031525.2 Neophocaena asiaeorientalis asiaeorientalis
TGAAACTTACCAAACTGCTGTACACAGCTGGAAAACCCATAAAAATACATGAAAATCAGTTTTATACAGTGGAAAATATCTCTATCAGGACTCTGATTCTTGAGAGAGGTGACACAGATAAGATGGTTTCTACAATTACCCTGTTTTTCTTGGAGGAACTTTTCATACCCACTACAATGACTAAACAGGTTTGAAAACACCAAGGGGTGGTGAGAATGTGGGAAACCTCGTATGTTGCTGGTGGGAATGTAAAATGATGCAGCCAATCTGAGAAATACTTTGTCAGTTAAAAAAAAAAAATTAAAGTGTACTTCTCATGTGATCCAGCTATTACACTGTGCGGTAACATATGGAATTTCTTAAAATTATGTACAGTGCCTAAATTTCACTCAGTCTTTTACAAAATGACAGTTGAACATCTTTAACTTGGTATTTTATAAAATCAATTCTTAAGTGAGCCCACTGCTGGTTGGGCTGTTATAATAAATTTAGTTGGTTCCCCTTTGTAGAAAACAGGTAGAATCCTAGACAAAATGTGAAAAACAACGATTTCAGTTTCCTTAACATTCGACAAATGCAGACGACAACAAATTGGGAAGCGTTAATTCTTAAAAAAAAAAAAACAAAAGACTTACAGTTTTGGGCGAGTTTTGTCCGTGAGTCTGTAGCTTTCCTGCTCAACTGTCATAGCAGTCTCAGCTTAGTCTGGATGGCCTAGAATTCCTAGCTAGTCCATCAGAATATTAAAGGATGATATACTAAGTAACAATGATTCAACATAGAAGGATGGACTAGCTACTGGGCTAGCTTTAGGGCCAGAAGTGGCTCACTGAGTCAGGGCAAAGGTCACTCATAAACCATGGCTTTGTTGGCTAAAAGTGGCAGATTTAGTTCAGAGCAGATGGGGAGAATCACATAGATTTCTTAGCTCAAGTTGGCAGGCTGTTATGTATTCAGGGTGAGTGACCATCCAGTCAGAGATTTAATAGGAAGACCCTAGAAGGAGGAAAACCATAGAAGCACTGAGATATGCTTACACACCTAGGGAGAATCACATAGATTTCTTAGCTCAAGTTGGCAGGCTGTTATGTATTCAGGGTGAATGGCCATCTAGTCAGAGATTTAATAGGAAGACTCTAGAAGGAGGAAAACCATAGAAGCACTGAGATATGCTGTCCACACCTCTTCCTACTGTCCTATGCAAGCCTGAGGGAGATCCAAGACACTGTGATAAGTGAAAGCCAAGAGAGACTTGAGCATCAGCCACACATCTGAATATATTTCTCAACCCACAGACAAGTCAGTTGGCAG
>NW_020174288.1:0-1039 GCF_003031525.2 Neophocaena asiaeorientalis asiaeorientalis
CTGGGTCCCTCAGTTTTCGATGATGTGGGCCCGCTGGTGTGGGAACACTCCTACCTGGTTCCAAATCCCTTGGTGATGTGGGCCCTCTGGTGAGTCTTATCTTGTTTGGGACCCTCATCCTTCTGTGAGGAGGGCCCTCTGCTCTGAGGTCACTCCTGCCTGGCTGGCACACACCGGCTTGGTGACGTCGGCCCTTTGGTGGCAGTTGGAATCTGCTGGGAGCCTCCTCCCCTCGGTCATGAGGGCTCTCTGGCGTCAGGCACTTCAGGCCATAATTGTTCGGTACCCACATTTTCTGATACGTGCTAAGTGGTGCGAGGACACTCCTGCCAAGTTCCCATCCCCATGGGGATGTGGGCCTTCTGCTCTGAGCTCCCAATGGCTGGTTTGGTCACAGTTTCATGATGAGGGCCCTCTGTTGTGAGTTCACAGCGGCCGAGATCCCGCAGCCTCGCTGCTCCTTGCCTCCTGCTGGGAGGTTGCAACTGCAGGATTCCTCACCTTTTTAATTCTATGGGCCCTCAGTTTTGAGTCTCCGCCTGCCTGCCTCACTCCCAGCCCCTTCGTGATGTGTGTCCCCTTCTTTTAGACCACATATGCTGGGTTCCTCACCTTTCGCTGATGTGGCCCCCCAGTTGTGGGGACACTCCTTCCAGGTTCCCATCCCCTTGGTGATGGGGGCCCTCTTTGGAGAGTCTCATACTAGTTGTGTTCCTCACACTTCTGTGAGGTGCGCCCTCTGCTATGAGGTAATCCCTGTCTGGCTGGCACAAGTCGCCTTGACGGCGTCGGCCCTCTGGTAGCAGTTGGAGCCTGCTGGGTGCCTCCTCCCCACGGTGATGAGGGCCCTCTGGCATCAGGCCCTAACTGCTCTGCTCCCCACATTTTCTGATGTGCGCCCACTGTTGCGAGGACACTCCTGCCAGATTCCCGTCCCCATGGGGATGTGGACCTTCTGCCCTGAGGTCCCAACAGCTGGGATTCTCACAGTTTCATGTTGTGGGCCCTCTGCTGTGAGTTAACTCCGGCATGGATCTCA
>NW_020174289.1:0-65774 GCF_003031525.2 Neophocaena asiaeorientalis asiaeorientalis
AAAGCAATTATACTCCAATAAAGATGTAAAAAAAAAAGATGGAAGATTTAAAATCAATCATAACAAAACTTTATTAAGTGTAAAAGTCTATAAATATTGATTTTTTTATACTGACCACATATCTAATCATCTTTTTTTATACTGACCACATGTATAACCATCAATTAAATTTATACATTAATTCTAATAGTTCAATAGCAGATTCTTATATTTTACACATATATTATAATGTAATATGTAAATTGTGACAAATTTTTACTTTATTTTGAAGCTCTACGCCATTTATTTCTTTTTCTTGCCTTACTGCAAGAAAACTCAGAGCTGCAGTGGAACTGAACAAGTTTTGAAAGTGGGTATCTTTGTTCAACATTCACCATTACGTGAAGTTTGATGTATTCATCCTCATTTTCAAGTTACAAAAGTATTTATTTTTACTGTTTCAAGTAGTTTTAACCAGAATGAAGGCTGGCTATTTTCAGAATTTTTCTGCATGTATTGAGATTGTCATGTAATTATTTTTTATTAATGTTGTAAATTAAATGGATAGATTTTTTTTTTAATGTCAAACCATTGTACTTCTGAAATAAACTAAAATATGCCATGAAAAAAAATACTAAAACGCAACAATAAGATTACAGGACAAAAGACACATTAAATGTCCGAAACTAGAAGATAACAGTATTGCTAAAATCTAAAGTAAAAAGAAAGCAAACCTTGCCGAATCATGCTTTCATTAGCTTAATGCTTATTTGCATGTCTAATAAATACTTAAGAAAACTGAGGATTACTTTAGAAAATAAATATAATGGAGGAAATCTGCCCCAAAAGACAACTACAATATCAAGTAAATTGAGAAGACATTCGACATGCCCGACTTTCCACAAGGAACCTGGTTAACATTAGTTTCAAAGATGGAGAAGAGAGTGAGCATAGTCTGCAAATTGTAATGAGAACAAGCCAGGAAGACACTTATTCCCTAGGCCCCCTTCCAGGCTCGATGGTATAACAGGCTGAAGGAGTCATCACTTAAGAGGTCTGCAGGGGAAGCAGTACCATTGGGAAGAGTCAGGTATCCATTAGAGTAAGAAAATAAAAGGAATATTCAGCAAAGAGGTTGAGGACTGGGGGATTATTTTGCTTATGAACTCCAAATAGGGCACAGTGGAAGGATTTTACGAGTTGGGGATGGGTGGTGGGTAACGGGACAGAAGATACTGACAACTTCAAGGAGATTAGATGTGGGAAATGAAAGGTAATCTAGGAGTCTGGGCCTTTTGATGGCACCCTGTATCAACAGGAACAAATAATGAGAGAAGTCCCAGCAGATTCAAGGCAGATGGTGGTCAGACTGTGAGTGCTGGCAGGGAAGGAAGAATGGGTGCTTGAGGTTTCCTTTTGACCACTTTTGATTAATGGGAGCAAGGACATCTCCAGCAGATCCTTACTTTTTAGTCTTTTTCTTAATTGACATTTCTATGACATTTGAAATTGTTGACCGGCATCATTCTTGAAACCATCCTCCCTTCTCATTTTGTTAAGTTTCTCATACTTCCTCTCTTATCATTCCTTCTCTTCCATTGGCTCTTTTCTTCTACTAACTCTTAATATTCTGTGGTTCAGTCCTGCTTTTCTTTTCACTCTGCACAAAACCTCATGCTCCCTGGTTAGGTTCATCTGTACACATAGTTTTAGCCACTGCCTATATTCAGCTTCCTAACAGACATCCTCCTCTAGACAAGCAGTGGGTACTTCCATGACAAACATCTCCAAGAACTAAACAATATCTCTTTGCCTAAACCACCCATTCCTACTGTATTTCCTCTCTAGTATAAAAGGATAATGGGATGTTTTCTCCGATCTTAAAATTTGGCTCTAGTGAAACCCCCAAAGCTGAGAACTACAAATGATAAACTCCCCTACACTCTAAAAAGAACGAAACATCCATGCCAGAGTTGCTAAAAGACAGCATCTCTATCACCCACCTCCCGCCTATTGAAAATGAAACAAAACAAGATTAGAAACAGAAGTGAATTCATAAACATAGAGAATGCTAGGGCTTTACAACCTTAGTGAGAACAAAAGCAGGGGTTCTCCAAGAAAACCTCTGGGACAGACTGGTGATAACTACAAGAAGGGAATTGACATCTGAATCTGTGGCTGGCAACATACTGAGATAAAGAAACTCTTAAAAGCCCAAAAGAACCCGACATATCCCCAGGAGTTTAGGCCATATGTGAACACAGAAACTGGTCCCAGCCTGGAGAATTCTGAAAGCAAGAAGTTGGATGGAGCTTCAAAACGGCAGAGCAAGGACTCAGAGGACAGCAGTTAGATGAGCTACATTTCTACCACTGGGTTCCATAGGCTTCCCATTAGCTAAATACAACAGATGCTGCAGAAGGGCTAAAGCATCTCGGTAGGCCAAAGACATGTGCCTTCTTGAGGAAGGAGACTCAGCAGTAACAGGCTGTAGGTAGACTACAGGAGGGAAGAGATAGTTAGAGGCCTGCCAACGGTAGCTGGAGTGTGCACCATAAAAGGGACCTGGGCAATGTGGGCATACCACGGGGGCCTCCAAAAACCATCCTAAATGCACAACTGTAAAAGGCCACACTTGGACACCTGTCACACAGAGAACATTGGCAGTTGGATTACAACAGTCCCAGTCACATAAAACTTTGTCCTTTCTCTTCTAATTTTCCTTCCAATCAGAAGCCAAAAGCAGAAAGAGGGAAGAAGTAGAAGAGTGAAGAAACAGATAATACTCCTCTACTGCATGGTCCCTGAGTCATGATTAGGTCTGAGTTACATCCATTCAACTAGATGTAAGGTTTGGAGTAGACTTTTCATACCTTTGAACTTAATCATCAAAATAAGGCTTGTTCTTATAGTAAAAACGACGTCTTGTCAAGAGCCAGAGAAGGTAAAGTCAAGGATAAGAGAAAAATAAAGCTAGTTCTTATTTGTATGCCATCAGATATAGCCCACATACCAGCCCACAGTGCCACCACTACTGTGTTCTTCAGGTTAGGAGTCTAGGAGTCATCCCTTAGGTTCTCCCCTCCCTATACCCTGACATCCAGTCATTATGTCTTACACCTCTTTCAACACATCTCTTCTTCCTAGCCCCTTAGCTACTAGTCTAGCTCAAATGTGAAGTACTAAAAAAATCTAATTTAGTGATTCTCTACCCTGGCTTATACTTTAACATTTTTACATATTAAATCTAATACTTAGGCCCCAGCCTAGAGACTGATTTAAGTCGGATCAGGTGGAGGTCAGCCATGAGTCTTTTTCGAAAGGTCTCCACGTGCTTCCGAAGTGTAGCCAAGGTTGAGAATAACTAACCTAACTGGTCTCTTCTAGAATCCAGGCTTACCTTCCTCCAAACTATCTTTCATTATGCTACAGAGTCATCTTTTTTGAAATGCAAATCTCATATTATCCTAGAGCAGTTGTCTTTAATCTAGGCTACTTTAATCTATTAGAATCACTTAGCCTTAAAAAATCCTGATACCAAGCCAAACTCCAGGCCAATTAAAACAGTCTTCAGGGATAAGAACCAGGCATTGGTATTTATTAGAGCTCCCCAGGTGATTCCAATGTGCAGACAAGGTTGAGAACCACTGTCCTAGAAGCAATGGGAAGTCACAGAAAGTCTTTAAGAACAATAAAATCCAAACTCCCCTGAGGGTAACGAAACCTTCCATCTAACTTTAGCACCCTTGGCTCTCACACTACCAAAGCAAGGTAGCTCCCTACACTACCCTTTTACACGGGGCCACGCTTTTACACTTTTGTGTAAAGTATTATCTCAATTTGGAAACCTCCTATGCTCACCCATAGCTAAGGCGTGAACCACCTTTAAGGTTAAGACCTTTCAGGAATAGCACCCTTTGTATAAACCTTCTCTGACAGACACAACAGGGCTCTTCAATCCACCTGTGACCGCTATGATTCTGTAGGGCAATTCTTAATGTTTAACTCTAACTTCCCTACTGAACTACCTGAAATTTAAAATTTATCTTATTCATGCTTTTATCCCCAGTGCCTACCACTATGCAGAGCACATAGTGAGCACTCAAATGTCTGTTGAATTCATTCCATTTAAGTAGATGATTATCTGTATTATCATGCAGGTAGAATCCCATTTTAACAAACTGTAACAGACATCGTATTTATATACTATAGTCAAGTCTCATTAAAACAGAAACCAACAGTTAGACTTTTAAAAAATGTAAGGCAAACGTTTAATGTTTGTTCTACTCATGAATAGTAGCGAATTAAGGAATAAGGCAGGTACAAAGGGCAGTGTGTTTCCAGAATCGCAAGGGTGGCACCTTACAGAATAATGATGCTTGGCTTTCCACCTGAATATGTCCTTTAAAGCATACTTGCTCCAAAATGTTATGCTGGTATAATGACATCTGTATGTTTTAGGAAAGTGAGCTAAGACTACTTAACTTGACCTAAAATGATAGGTACTTTGCCCCCTTAAAAAGAAAATAAATTAAGACAAGCTTTCAGATGCTCTGAATGAGCTGTGTTAAGCCTAAAAAACCCGAATTAATATGATCACCAGCATTTGATGGCAATTTCTAGTACTCTGGCTACTCTGTTACTCAGCAAAAGCTCAGCTCTCCATAAAATCAAGGACAGCTTAAGCAGAAGGCACCAAATATTTTATTTTTAAAAAAGTTACATTTAACATTTTATATTTATAGAGTCACTATATATGTGACTGACCCAAAGACAATAATTTTGCACAAGTATTAACTGAAGAGGAACCAAACACCTACATAATGCACCTCGTTCAGAAGATTTATGTTGTACCCACATTCACAAGGGCCATTAAAATAATCTTAGCATGCAAAATGATAACTGTGTAACTATGCGTTCAGGGTAAGTTTTTAATCTGTCGTACATCCTTGATTACTAAATTAATCCGATATTCACCAAATACCTATTAACTCTTTGGGAATATATTAAAACTGAAGTATCTGAAGTGACTAGTAAGAAAATAAAGTCATTAACCACAATACTTGGCCTTTGTGGCTAATTGTTTTTTTTACCTTATTTGGCGATTTCAAAGGTGAGATGGCTATTTTATTTGGTGTCTGTGTTGTAGAATTTAAAGTTGATCCAATAACACCACTTTCAGATATTGTTATGGTCTTTGATGGAGTCCCGGGAGTAGACTGTGAAAGAACCCTACCTGCAAATGAGAGGCAGCACATCAGTTTGACTCTTTTCAATAATCGTATAAAAATGTATTTGATGATGATTTATACCCACAAGGACTGTAGTATATATATGTTCAATATTTCATATGCAGCCACTTATGAACTGAAACACTTAAGTAGGTCTAATGAACTATGGTGAACCTAGGCAGAAGGAAACAAAACAATGCTTCTTAGTAACACTTAGTATCTTAATACCACCTTATGAAAGTCCACAAAAACACTTCTGCTCACATTCTCATCAATACTGCTTTGTGTTTTGTCTGTTTTCTTGGCCACACCGCTCGGCTTGTGGGATCTTAGTTTCCCAACCAGGGACTGAACCCGAGCCCCTCGGCAGTGAGAGTGCGGAGTCCTAACCATTGGACTGCCAGAATTCCCTCATCTATACTGTTAGGTTATATCTATAAGAAAATAGGCTCAGGACAACTAAGGAACAAGTCCTGTGTAACACAGCTCCTCAAAGTTAGGACTTGAATCCAAGTCTTAAAACTTCAGTCTCTGTTCTCTACTATACCTCAGCTTCTTCTCTTTGAACTGAAACCATTCAGGATACAATTTAAGTCCACATCTATAAAACAGATAGTCACTGAACTAACTTGAACACTGGTTTAATACTGTCTCATTTTAGTCTGCCAAAAAGGGGAAAAAAAAATTCTTCTAGCTGTCCTGGCCAGATTCCAACAAGAATGCTGTGTTCCCTTCTGGAAATATCCTTCAGGAACAAAACAGAAAAACTATAGTGTGTCTGGATGGCTTACAGAATTGGAAACCATATCACAAGGAGTAGAAATATTAGGAATTTTTGTCCTAGGTGAGAGAGGAATACAAAGACATGACACAGCTCCAAATTCCTGAAAGACTGTGTGATGCTGCCATTCAGCATTCTGGCGCCGACCTCCTCCCCTTCCATTCTGGGCACACGGCAGGACTGCCCTTCCTACCCGTCCCTGCGGCTCCCTGTGGTTAGATTAGGGCCATATGACTAGTTCTGACCAACAAATTATGAGTAGAAGTGATGTGTGTCATTTCTGGGTCAGAACATTTACTGCCTATGCAAGACCTTCCAAAGCTCTCTTTTCCTCACTGCGTCTGGATGGTGGCTCCTCCATCAGCCAGGGTCCTTGAGTGACCATGATGAGAATAGCCCCCTTTCTAACCCACAGTAGACATGTAGATAACCATGAAGTATGAATATAAAATAAAATTTGTGTTTTCTTAAATTTCTGAGATTTAAAGACTGTTTATTATGGCAGAGAACCAAGACTGTCCTGATTGATCCACGCTGTCAAGTTGAAGGATTAGAACCACTCTGTATCCATCAGATGCACACACTAATATAAACAGAAAATTTTCAGTTAAGCAGTAAGAAAGAACTTCTAACAAAAATTTCCAATTGAAACGACTGTTTCTATGAGTGAGTTTCTACTCACTGAAGGTGTTCAAAACAGATGCTGGATAATCAAATCCACTGGCTGAAGAGGAACTCCAAGCACTCAAGAAATAGAGAGGGTAGATAACTAAATTATCTCTAAAATCCCTTTAGATGCTATGATTTAACTTACAGATACAGTCAGAGATGAAAGAGAGAGGGAGAGAGGAAGAGAAAAAGGGAAAAAGAGAAAAAAAAGAAGGGTCTTACCCTTCAAACAAAAATAGAGAACTAGCATGTAAGAGTTTCAGGGCTGTTTTTTTTTCTAATAACAATGTGACAGTATACGTTTTTTTTTTTAAAGATGAATCAAGTTTTGTCTGACACATGAATTTTTAAAATATTTTAAATATATCTTTTCAATTTCTTTTAGTACACGATTACATTTTATATTATTGACATATTCCTTAATGAATTTCAGTTGAGAGTTTTGCTAGGGTTTTTGTAGGCTGAATTACATCATAACTAAATAAGTCAATTCTATATAAACTAAATGAATCTATATCAAATATTTTTAGAAGGGCACCCTCAAATGTGGAGCCTGCCTGAAGTAGCATGTTTGTCTGTTCTGGTTTCCAAAACTAATACCTCTGGGATAAGCCTAAAGCCCCAACAACCATTATTTTAAGAAAAGAAACTACCAATAAAGACACATTTTCATAAAATGCTCATCATTTACAGTTATTACTATAATTTCTTATTTGTTAAGCATTACATACATTTCAGAAAACATACATATAAAAATCCTCTATTCCTGAGTGAGGATAACTGATACCAGAAAAAGGCCAGTTAAAGTGAATTACATTTAAAACAAGGACAAAAATTTCACTGTAAATAACAACAACAAAAACCCCTAAAACTAAAACTTTTTTTGCTTATATTTAACAAAAATTCAGTTTATAATTACAACTATACTATCTCTTAGAATGAACTGTTTGAGGGGGAGAGGATTCTTCTGAAAATTAGTAATGACATTACAATGACAGACTCTGTTTGATGGGTGCAACAGGATGATACAGAAGATTATTTCTGCCAAAATATTTTAGGATTTCATCAGTTTTCCCAAGAACCCTCTATATCCTTTAAAATTCAAATTATTCTTCTTTGAAGGGCCACTTGTTTTTCAACCAGATAGCATTTCTCCTGATTAATCTCCAAATCCCTGTTTATCCTTGACTCTGCAGACAGATTCAAGAAAGTATACAAGTTATACAATTTCACCTTGAAATCAATTTGCAAAGCATTTTACACTCCACTGTCAGGTATTCTCCAAGAATCAAAAGAGACATAACCAAAAAGCTACAGATGGGACAGGCTGGGGGCAGAGAGCTAGCTTATCTGAGCCAGGACTAATTCTATAAGAGATTAATTCATTAGTGAATATTTTCACATTGATGGAGTTTGCTCTGCTATAGCAGCAACCTTGTACCTTGGGAGCTCTGATAATGAGGACCTGATAATGAGGACCTCTGTACCTCATTTAACCATCTCAAAAGTCATGTGAAGTGATTGTTATCAACATTTTACAGAAAGGAGTAAGATGAACAGAAAATATATTTACCCAAGATCACAGAGAAAATAAATAGAAGACCCATAACTAAAACCCAAGTCTCCTAATAGCTCCTCCCATACACCACACTGCCTCCTTGATACACATATTCACTCAACAATACACATTCACCGAACTACATCTATGTGCTAGAAACTGTGCTAGCTATTGGAGAGTCATAAAAAGCCAGTCATAAAAGGACAAATACTGTACAATTCCAGTTATACAAGATACATGGAAAAGTCAAATTGATAGAGACAGTCTCTGCTAGCGGCTGGGGGAAGGAAGGAATTGGGAAGTTATTGTTTAATGCGTACAAAGATTTAGCTTTGCAATGCGAAAAAAGTCCTAGAGACAGACAGTGGTGATGGTTGCACAACAACATGAATGTACTTAATGCCACCAGTGGTTAAAATGGTCAACTTTATGTTATGTGTATTTATCATAATTTTTAAAAAAATAATCTTTAAAAACTAGATGGCAAACAAAATCCAAAATTACTATTAAGAAAAAATTTAAGTGTAATAGGGGAGACAGACAGACAATAGGGGAGACAGACAAGGAAACCAAGTATTACTATATACCATGACTAATGGAAACATTAAAAGCCAGTGTGAAATTTAACAGAAGTCTGATTTAAGTATTTGGTAGGTATAACCAAGTTTTATGGAAATATATAGGAGATGGTGAGAGAAAAGAGAAACTAACTAAACCTAGGATCAAAAACTTCCAAGACAGGTGGAGATAATCCAAAGATAAAATGGATGAGTCAGCCATAAGGAAAGCAAAAAAAGTCATTTCAGGTAAAAGCAACAGTGCCAAGGGCCTAAGTTCTGAGAGAACATGGGCCATTTGGTGATCTCTTGAAATAAGTTACATCAGTAGGTCTGGAGCTAATACAAGGTGAAAATGAAAAAGGTATATGTTATATAATAAATGACTTTAATGCTAAGAAAGCTCTGGCATCTGAACTTATTCCTGAAGGATTAAGGTCAAGAAATGGATATGGCCAAGAAAATTTAAGCAAGGGTGTGACAAAATCATATTTGCATTTTAGAAAAATTGATTTTATACAAACACTAAGTTCATCTTGATCAAAAGACAGAAAAAGATATCCATCTTCCATGAAAAGCCCAAAGGTCATTAAAAAGCAGTCTAAATGTAATTTGAAAGATCCTTAGCTATAATATAAAGATAATGGAACCTCCTTGTGATAAGACAATTCAGCAGGAGAGCTACTTTGGTGGTTTAAAATTTGGCTTACATGAATTTAAAAAGCTACAAACTATTAGTTAACAGTAGAAATTATCCCTCCAAACTGAACTTAATGCCAACAATTCTAGTGAAATTTAACAGAAGTCTATCTCTATGTATTTTGGGAGGGCTAATAAGTCTGTCTGTAATTAAAAGGTAGTCAAAGTCTACCACCCAGAGGTGCTTCCATAAGCTATGATTAGTGTGCAACACACTGTAAATCACCCAAAGACCCAGCAATGACATCCATTACAGTCAAATGTAAGAGAGGTGAAATCTTGACATTACCAAATATTCACTCAGACACTTCTGCAAAACCACAATTCTTTAGCATACAGCTCCCCTTCGCCCCTACATAATTAAAAGTTTTAAGGAATTCTCTCAAACTCAAAAGCAGTAGAGAACATGGCACTGAGACACCCCTCCTCGTAAACCACCTCTACTCACCCACCTCCTAAGGGTCTGGTGGTCCCTTTATCATCAACATATCCAAGCCTTCCTCACTTTCAGCCAACTAAAGCCCACTTCCTGAAGCAGCTCGAAATCCAAACCCTTTCCAGTTTTTCCTCTGGGGCCACACCTATCTCCCATGACAGCCCTCTAGATACGAGCATCCTATACCATCCCAAATCTCTACTGAAGGCCAAAAGAAAAAGAGAACATTCACTCACCCAACACTGCCCTCAAACTACAATCTCCCCATTCTTTCCCTCACTTGCTAAGCAGAGAAGCCTCCCTATATATTATAATTCAAAGCCTAGGAAAATGATCATTTCACTGCCACTGATTTCAGAGTTGCCTACTGCTATACTGTCTGTAAATTTATCAAAGACAGTAGGAGATGGTTTTAATACATATCCCAGGGATGGTTAATTAACATGTGAAGTACCTTCATCAAGAATACACATTCTAGAAATGGGTAATTAGCATTTGAAAGTCTCTAGTCAAAGTCTACCACCCAGAGGTGCTTCCATAAGCTATTAGAACAATGGAAATTTAAAATGAGCTCCTAAATGGTGAAAGGAGTAATGTTAGTATAGCTCTGAATTAAAGACCAGTCACCACAGCTGTGTGATTTTCTCCAGAAGTACTGAGGTGCTTGCCAGGCAAGAAGAAATAAGAGAGGTGGACTTAACCAAGCCATTATAGAAAGAGAGAGTGAAAAGAGAATCAATGGTGTTTTCAGGGAGCAATAGTGATGGGTCATGAACTCCATGCTGAGTAAGGAAGAATCTGAGGACTGGAAAGGGATTATTAATGAGAAAGTGGAAGAGTTAATGGATCAGAGATTTCAAAGTGAAAGAATTACTAGATTGGAAGTACAAAGGCAGATCAACTAGAATAACAAGGAGTGAAATACTCAAAGTCAAGATTTCTGAGGTGTTATTAGTGATGACATATCTTAAAAGTATATAATAAAATAATTGGGCCACGCTGAGGAATTTGCTGGTAAAAGTAATATAACTAAAATTCTGTTCTCACTTAAGTAATTATCATTGTGATAATTTTCTGTTTCATAGAGAACTGCATACAGAGAATATTAAAATACGGAAACCAAAAATTCAAACAGAAACCATGAAATACTATACTCTCACATATATTACTTTAAACCTAACAGACTTATTAACATGTGCTCTAGCATTAGCTGGATTCAAATTCCAACTTGGCCATTTACTAGCTGAGTGCCTCTGTTTCCACACTGGCAAAATGGGGATGTTATTAGTACCTACCGCATAGGATTGCCAGAGGATTATATATGTCACTCTATGTAAAGAGCTAAGAATAGTGTGGAGGCCATAGCAAACACTATGTAAATGTTAGCTAGTATTATCAGAGTCTGAGACTTCACTACTTTCAAGGTATACCAAAAACCAAAGAGGCTAAAGTAATGGACTGATTTTGAGATAAGGCATTTTGCTTGAAGGACACATTTAATAGGTGTAACATTTCTTACTAACCAGTCTGATTTACAGTAATAAGCACTAAAACATTTCAAGGTAGTAGAACAGCCTTTTTTAAACCTAAAAGGAAGGTAAATATTTAGCTAAACAAACTATAAAGAAATATAACCTGCAATGACTGGTGGTGATACTTGAGTTGTCTGTCCTGTAACTGCTTTACTATTAATTGGTTTTGCAAAGATCAGCTTCGTGATTACTGGACCAGAGGTTGGAGTTCGAGGTTTCTTCGCAATCTGAAATATATAAATAACTATAAAGACCATTGTTTCTATAAAACACCTATTCAATCAAAATTAGACAAGATTGATATACAGAAGTACATGTGAAACCAGCTCATTTAACAAAACATATCTAAGTACTGACGTTAAAAACATTTAAAATGCAGCCATTCACCAAAATACTAATATGATCACATCCTTAGGCCATTATACAACAATACCTTTGGATTTTATTGCAAATCCTTATTTTAGTCTCTGGGACATATGCATATAATGAAAAACAAATTAATTTGTAAAAATAATGTTTAATGTTCAATAGTAATGTTTAAAATAACCATTTAATAATAATAATGAAACACAAATATGGCACAGCAATATCCTTTTCCAAATAGCTAATTATTCAATAATAAAAAGATGGAGTAGAGTACGTTAAGAAAGCATAGTGCAAATGATAAATATAATTTCATTGGCCCCTGGACGCAAAATATAAATACACATAAAAGATAGGCTCATGATTATATCTTCAACTTTAGATCTATATATCAGGGGCAGATAAATAAGGAACTGCACAAGTTAACACCCTAGGATACAAAGAGACATGTTTGGCAAAACACAGACTATTCTAAAGGTGAAGCCTCTGAAATATTATTTACTAAAATACACTTTACTAGACTATAAATTGTTTGAAGGGAGGGTCTATGTTTTATTCATCTCTGCTTTTACATTATACACGGTACACTGTTGCCCTAAACTAAAATTCTCCACAAGTCAAGGAAGGTAGAGTTACCAATGTCCTTATACTGAAATTGCAATGTATGCAAGGCACAGCTTTTTCTAAAAGTCAGAAGCAGAAATTTAGCAATGATAAAAAATCATAGCCTTTAGCAATAATAAAAATCATAGACTTTTTTACCAGTTTATGATAAAAATCATGGACTTTCAGAGCAGGAAGGACATTAAATACTAATTTTATCTTTGGCAGATTGAAAATTGAGGCCCTGAAAGTACTATTATTGGAAATAATAACTCAAAATGAACACACATGACCAACTTCAACGACAAAACATACCAGAAGCTGTAACTGATTACAGAACTAAGTAAATACCAGCTTTGTGCTCAAACTATAAATTAAACTTAATAACATTTTCTTACACTTAGAATATATTACTTTCTTACACTCAGAACATATTACTGACAAAACAAAATGTAAAGGAAACACAAATCACCTTTTAAAAAAACGAACCAAAGAGATTCCCTACTATATTAAAAAATATCCAGCTTGTAAAACTCTGATATACCCAAATAAATCCATAATTGTAGTTTTAAAAACTGATGCAATTTGGGAGACACACACAGAAAATATTTCCCAAGTGTATTTACAGGCCTAAAACTCTAAAATAACTTAGAATATGTTGTCTATTGACTTAGTATTAAGAATCTCAAGAGGTAGAGGTATTGATATTCTTGGAAATCTGTGTCTCGAAATAGATAATCTTAGCTATAGAGTTTGGGAACTTAAAGTGTTTCCCCATTTTTAACTAATTTTCACAATCATAAAACTATATGACTACTTACCAACCAGGAAAAAAAATGTAAATACGACCAAGAGCACATTAATTATTCAAAGGAACAATCTCAACTTGTCCTTGTGGTTTTGTTTCTTTAGTGTAGCATTACTGAAAATAAGGATTTCCAATTCTGTCAAGGAACCAGGCTTTTTGCATTATGAATTCTAAACTACCCTAGAAAAAATTTACTTTATTAAATAAAACAGAGCATAAAGGATCTTCTTTTTTTTTTTTGCAGTATGCGGGCCTCTCACTGTTGTGGCCTCTCCCGTTGCGGAGCACAGGCTCCAGACGCGCAGGCTTAGCGGCCATGACTCACGGACCCAGCCGCTCTGTGGCATGTGGGATCTTCCCGGACCGGGCACGAACCCGTGTCCCCTGCATCGGCAGGCGGACCCTCAACCACTGCGCCACCAGGGAAGCCCAAAGGATCATTTTTTAACAAATGTATCTAATTAGCAGATTAAGACAAAAATGAATCAAAGAAGGAAATTTACAAATAAGACTGCCAAATATGTGATCAAATAATACATGCAGGTAATTTTGGGCACTGTGTTATACAGATTCAGGAACTAATAAGGAGTTATGTTGTTCCATACGGCTAATTATCTATTATTCTTATATACTATGCACAAGAAACACAGGAAAGTGTTTATGTATCTGTAACTAAGTGTAACTATACCTCTTTGTTACTGCCTCTGGCCTCAACTGTCACCTTTGGAGATGGGTCTCCTTCCACCCTTTCCTATTGTCCACACCCTAATAAGTTTCAATACTCTGATTAAACTTAAGACAATGCTGAGAACCGTCTGGGAAAAAAATCAGGGGATCATACACACCATGTAAAAGTAAACCAAATATTCTGTTGCCCAAAACGGATACAGATAGATGTGTAGCTTTTTGTTTGTTTTTTCTGTGCTTCAGTGCTTCAGAGCTTTATAGGCTACTCTTGAGTTGAAAAGATTTGAGTTGCCTAAAAATAACTGGACAAGTAGAACAATATTCTAAATGGGGTTTCTTTTGTTTCTGTTTTTATTTTATTTATTTATTTATTTTGCGGTACGCGGGCCTCTCACTGTTGTGGCCTCTCCCTTTGCGGAGCACAGGCTCCGGACATGCAGCCTCAGCGGCCATGGCTCACGGGCCCTGCCGCTCCGCGGCATGTGGGATCCTCCCGGACCGGGGCACGAACCCGTGTCCCCTGGATCGGCAGGTGGACTCTCAACCACTGCGCCACCAGGTAAGCCCTTGTTTTTGTTTTTAAATAGCAGTCTTTTTAAATAAATAGAATCAGATTTTATAAAAGTAAGGACAAGAAGAGAAGTTATAAGAATTAGACCCCAGTCTTTGTTTTTATTGTTGGTACTTAGGGGATTATAGTAGAAAACTAGTGGATACAAGTAAACTGGTCTTACAAATAGTATGTATACATTGCTCTTGTAAATGAAAAAAAAAATGACATTCTGATTTACATTTACAGTATCTTGCGAACATGGTTATGATCCATATCCCCAAAGCCAGATAAACTCTGGTAAACCAATAAAAACAAGTTTTAAAACTGATTAAAAAACAAGCTGAGGACAAGGTGCTTGATGGTGATAGGATATCTCATTCAAGAGATCCTCACCAAAAAAAGTAAAAGGAAGTCAGAATTAAGTGAGAGATGATAATGAACAAGAAAGAGCACTAAATGTTTAACAGTGGCAGAAAGGACATGGACAAATTATAAAGTTTGAGAAACCTTATGAAGTTCTTAAATAAAAAGCCTGTGAAAAATAAGTTTCTAACTATTTTGCCAACATAATAACCAAAACAATATTTCTAATATCAGCTGAGAGTGGACAGTTCCCCAAACCTTCCTCCTTCCTTATACACCTGCTTTATTTCTCTAACTCATGCCTTCTTTCTAAAAGCCAACTCTTTCAAACAGGAAATGCATTTGTGGTCTTAAGTGGATCATTGTATTTCTAAGAGCAGTGGTGACCTAAAAAGGCCTACTGGGCATGAAAAAATACTTAACATATGCTCTTATAACCTTCTATCTTAGGGTTCTATTCATACTAACAATGGGTACCATTTTGAAGGATTCTCAATGTTTTGAGAACCATACCAAAGAGTTATCTTTTCTTACGTGTTTCATCACGATCAAATAGCCATCTTACAGCTAAAATCAAAAACTCAGAGAAAATAAGTAGCCTATCCAAAGTTCCGCAGCTGGGAGGGCAGCAGAGAAGAGACTGAAATCCAGTTGGTCCAATTCTAAACCCTCCATCACATGGCACTGCCTTTCTACATTGCAAACATGAGCGATACAATGGACAGTAAATTCCAAAGAAGAGGCACACACTGGCTGGTATGCACTACTGCTGGCTTGAAGGGTTTCTCAGAGCAGCAAGTTTTCCTAGACTCTGGCCATCTGTTAGCTGAAAATATCATGTCTGAATGATTTTTTGACAGCCTGACATCAACTCTGGCATCTTTATACCAGCAGAACATCCTTGTACTCAAACTACTACTGAGAATAAAATTGTTTTAAAATGAGTAAAAAGCTATAAATACACTAAATTGGAATTTAACCAAAATTAAGTTCTAAGTTCCCTGGCAGAAATTTTCAAAAGCATTAGACATATCAAACTTTACAAAAAAAACCACACAATTACTAAAAGCAACATTCAAAAGAATTCAGTAACAACTATGCATTTAATCACCCTACACACGCAACTATGAATCAATTTAATATTTAACATGCATTTTAACTAGTAAGCGCCCTTTTTTTTTTTTTTTTTTTTTTTTTTTTTCTTTTTTTTTAAAAAACCCTTTTTTTTTTTTTTTTTTTTTTTTTTTTACCTGTACTGTTTTTAACTGTTGGGTCTGTAACACAGAGGGCTGAGTTGTAGTATTAATCAGTTGACTTCCTGGGGTCAATGCTGAGACACCAATGACAGGTTTCACCTCTGGCCTCCCTCCAATGGTAACTACTTTAATTTGCTGCGGTGGTAACTTAGCATCTCCTGACTGGGCCTGAGTTGTAACTTTCTGAGCCTGGGGTTGGCTATGGGGTAGTGCTAAAACAATTGGTGAACCAGACTTGCCCAAAGTTGTTAAAATTAACTTCTGTCCATCTGGTTTAAGGGTCTGATTGCCAAGTTTAAGATCAGATGTCTGTGATACTTTGTTTAAAATAATCTGATTGGCTGATATAGTCACAGGAGTCTGAGCACCAAGTTTTTGAAGGCCACTTGGAAAAGCTGGTTTCACCGTGGTATTACAATCTGCTTTAGTAATTGTGGTATTCACTGCAACTTGGTTAGTGTGGTTACTGTACACTGTTATTGGTTCCGTGGAAATGGGCGTGGCTGTAGAGTCACCAGTAGAATTTATGTTGACAATTTCTTCCAGTTCTGTCTCCATGGGAATTGGGGATGAAACAATAACAGCCTCAATACTATCATCATCCACTAAAGTTATACCAGTGTCCATTATCTCCTCTGGAAGCAAACTATTCACCTCAGCTGGCACCACCTCCATGATCGTTCTCCTGCTAGAAAGTTGATCAGGCACTGCAATAAAATTTGAAAAATGAATAAATTACTAGGTTTCAAAACAGATTTAAGAGAAGAAAAAAAATTATTCAAGAAAAATGCAAATGACAAAACAAAAATTTTTACTGATGTATAACTGAATGAAGGACATTCCTGATGCATATTTGGGTTAAACCATTTTAACAAATCCTCAACCTTCAAGAATCTGAAATATAAGTCATATGGGACACAAAACTAAAAGCAAACATTCTCATTCGCCATGTCTCAACCCAAAAGTATACTGCATTCAGGCAACACTAAGTCACATAATTACAGGAAACTCCTTTCCAGTTCCTGCTCATAAATAAAACCTTTTAATCTTTGACATGTCTGATCATCTTATTTCTTCCCAGTTATGGGTTTTGTTTTTCTTTTTCCTACCGACAAACTTGAAAACTGCTGATTTGCACAAGGAAATAAAGATTTAAATATAAACAGATCTTAGAAAAGATATTCAAATCTCCAGTGAGCGAGGTCCTAAAATGAGGTTACTAAACCATTTATAAAAATCCATTAAGATGGGGAGGCAGAAGGGTGAGCTGTGACAAAGCGAGAGAGAGGCCTGGACATATATACACTACCAAACGTAAGGTAGATAGCTTGTGGGAAGCAGCCACATAGCACAGGGATACTAGCTCCGTGCTTTGTGACTGCCTGGAGGGGTGGGATACGGAGGGGGGGAGGGAGGGAGATGCAAGAGGGAAGAGATATGGGAACATATGTATAACTTATTCACTTTGTTATAAAGCAGAAACTAACACACCATTGTAAAGCAATTATACCCCAATAAAGATGTGAAGAAAAAAAAATCCATTAAGGACTCAAATTAATGTTAAAGGAGTTTCTAGAGTAATCCATCTCAGCAACTGTAGGTCAAATGGCTTATCTGGCCCAAGTTTGATCAATTTGCTTCATACTAAAGAAAGCTTTATTTGGAAAGAAGATTCTCAGATCCTCCTCAGCCATTCAAAATGTCACAAAGGGAACCATTTAAGAGGTATACAGCTAGGCCCCATAAAGAAAAAAAAATGGTCATAATAATAAAGCAGATTACGAACAAATCAGAACTCCAATGCTTTCAGCCAAAGGTCATGCAGAACTTCCAATAAAGGAGTCAGTACCATTATCTTCACATATTAAAGAGTTCATCATATTTATGACTGACTAAATAAGTTATCTGCCCAGAGAACATCTAAGATCTATAGGAACCTAATCAGTAATTCTTTCTTTTCCTTTTTAAAAATATAAACATGCAATACCCATCTAAGATTAAGAGTAACAGACATGAACAGCAAATTATAATTATTAGCATTGACAAATACTATTACTGCCAAAATTAATCTTCATTATTGAGCACTTACTATCTACCAGTGATGGCATAATTTAATTTAATCTATCCTGACATAACTTAATCTATCCTGACAACTCTAATATGGTATAATTATCACCCCCATTTTACATACGAGGAAACTTAGAAAGGTTAAACTATTTGCCCAAGGTCACACAGCTACCCAGTAAATGATAGAGCCAGAACTCAAACTCGGGATACGTTTTATGACACAAAGTTCATAATTTTAATCACAAAATTTACTGCCTTAAATTTTTACCACTGGTATTTTTAAATTGAGGAAAAAAAAAGTCTACTCCTTTACAGTCAACCTCCTACCCCAAAATCCTACTCTACACAACCACGGGTCTGTTCTATCACCTCACTAGATTAGTGTTGCCTTTTTGCCCATTCTAGAACTTCATATAAATGGAATCATATATTATGTACTCATGACATAAAGGAATATACAGTATAAGCCTTTTCCTTCAGTATGTTTTTTAAGATTTATCTTTATTCTTACCCTTATTAGCAGCTCAGTTCCTTTTCATTGCTGAGTAACATTCCATTGGATGAATCTACCACAAGTTGTTTATCCATTCATCTGTGGATGGACATTTGGACTGTTTCCATTTTGGGACTATTATGAATAATACTGCTATGAACATTCAAGTTTTTTATGGATAGATATTTTCATTTCTTTTGAATAAATACCTAGAAGTGGACTTGCTAGGTCATAAGGTAAGTTTATTTTTAACTTTGCATGAAACTGTCAAACTACTTCCCAGCTCAGCTGTACCATTTTGTACACCCACCAACGATGCATGAGGCTCCCAGCTGCCCCACATCCTCGCCAGCAACTGGTTTTGTTGGTCTTTTTAACTTTAGCCATTCTAGTGGGTGTGAAGTGGTATCTCATTGTGGGTTTTTTTTTAGCGGTACGTGGGCCTCTCACTGTTGTGGCCTCTCCTGTTGCGGAGCACAGGCTCCGGACGCGCAGGCTCAGCGGCCATGGCTCACGGGCCCAGCCACTCCGTGGCATGTGGGATCCTCCCGGACCAGGGCACGAACTCGTGTCCCCTGCGTTGGCAGGCGGACTCTCAACCACTGCGCCACCAGGGAAGCCCTCATTGTGGTTTTAATTTGCAATTCCCAGATGATTAAAGACATTGAGCATCTTTTCATATGAATGTTATCTATTTGTGTATCTTCTTTTAAAAAGTGCCTGTGTTAAAGCCTTTTGCCAAATTTTTAAAATATTGGGTTTTTTATCTTCTTGTTGACTTGGATGAGTTCTTTACATATATTGCAAAACCATCAGTCACAGTAACTTGTAGCTCAGAGGAATCACTAAGGTTTCCAAAGTATGAGCACTTCTCTAGATGCGGCTCTTCCTAATCAGGAGAATCCCCTCTGGCACTTACAGAACAGGGCATTTACAGACAGGCTCTTTAAAACATCAACACCAATTATACCTTCTGCAGTGGAAGCCAGATAACAGTACACAACAATAAACGGCCTCACCCACAGTGCCACATTAGCTTCCCTTCCCTACCGTGGACCTTGCCCAAGGCCTGTCAGTTGTCTCTGAACATTCCATCCCCCATAGAACAAGGAAGGATGATGACTTGGGTGTCAGCATCCAACACAACCATAGAAGTTTGACTCCCTCTTCTCCCTGAAGTTCCCCCAGCACGTTTAGACAGATGGGTGTGGCCTCTGGTCTCCCTTAAGGATATGGAGACCTCAGCCCAACACTTATTCATCTTTCTCCTTAAAACACCTGAAGTCAAGGTGTAAGAGGAGGAGAGGTCACCCCACGGAAGGAGACAGTGGTCAGACGGTGCATTTACTTTCAGTTTCAAGCCCCCACACTTGCAGCTCAACCAAACAAACTTCTAATGTTTTCGATCCACCCAGATCCTCATTTCTAACATCATTTTCTCAGCTTTGGGGACTCCTTGACTCAGCAGCTACAGCCCCGCCGCCCTTCTGCTAGGGCCATGGAGTTGAGTGTACAACAACCAAGGTAACCATTCAGGCTATCTCTCAGCTCAGCCCCTAAATATTCATTAAGAGGTAGAACACCGAAGGGCTCCTACTTCCCTTGCCTCTGCCACCCTTGCCCACCACTTGGGTGAGAGCATTCGCTGCCAGATGCCAGAGAGTCTTTCAATATCCCCCTAGCCCAGCCCTCAAGGTCCTCATCCCTCTTTCAAAAAGCCATGTCTCTGTCAGCACTCCATTCTTATGGCTAAAACTGTCAAGTACTGGGAGGGGGCTGAGATTTTAGCCTCTCCTTGCAAGCTAACAAAGTAGCCTGTCACTGTTTCGTGGATACTGGCGGACAACACAGTAGGCCTAGGTCAGAGACACAGGACTTACTACTCCAAGCACAGCAAGGAACATAAGTATCATGCATGTATCAGTTCCCCTGTTGCCCCCAAGTCCTACAGGGCAGATGTGGAGAGGAGCCCAGGTAGACACTGTGTAGGCAGGTTTGCATCACAACTGACGGACCCTGAGCTTAAGGAACCTTAATCATTTATAACCTGAAGCACACCTGCCCTTTGTCCAAAGGGAGATATTATCTTTACTATACTGGACAATAAGCAAATCTGCCCTCTGCAACAGCAGGAGTCGCTATCATCCAAGGCTTTATGCTATACAAACATCCTGGAAAAAATTGTTTAAAAGGGCTGTCACACTACTGAGCCTGCGCTCTAGAGCCTGCAAGCCACAACTACTGAAGCCCACGTGCCACAACTACTGAAGCCCTCGTGCCTATAGCCTGTGCTCTGCAACAACAGCTCAGTTTGAAGTGAGAAGCCCGCACACCACAGCGAGAAGCCTGCGCACCAAAGCTAAGAGTAGCCCTCGCTCGCTGCAACTAGAGAAAGCCCGTGCGCAGCAACAAAGACCCAATGCAGACAAAAATAAAGTTTTTTAAATAAAAAAAAAGTAGATAAAAGGGCTGTCACCGCCTCACTTGTAAGAAGTACAGAAATGCAAAGACCCAGGGAGAACTGTTTCCCAAAAGTATCTCTCTCTACTTATTTATTTTAGCAATGTTTTTTGTACTTCTAGTGTATAGGTCTTCTTTCTATATATATTTTGGTAAATTTATCCCTAAGTGTTTCACGCTTTTTTGATGCATTGCAAATGGTCTTTTTTTTTTTTTCCATTTTCCAACTGTTTGTTGCTAGTATACAGAGATTCAACTGATTATTTTATATTGTCCATGTACCTAACAATTAGCTAAACTCACTAAATCTCGATGTAGAGCCCTTAGGATTTTTTAGAAAGATAATCCATGGTGTCTGAGAATAAGATCAGTATTTCTTCCTTTCCAATCTGCATGTCTTTTGTTTCTTTTCCTTACCTTACCGCCCGCACTGGCTAGGACCTACAGTAAAATGTTGAATAAAAGTGGTAAGAACAGACATCTTTACCTTGTTCCCAGACTTACCCTTAGCTGTAGGTTTTTCATAAATTCCCTCTATTAGGTTGAGAAAGCTAACTTATAGTACCAGTTTGTAGTTGTTTCTTTTTTCAATCATAATCATAAATGGATATCTAATCATATGTTTTTTTCTACAACTAGTAAGATAATCATATGGCTTTCCTCTTTTAGTCTGGGACTTATATTGATTTTTTATTAAGCCAATTCTGCATTCCTGAAATAAACTCCACTCAAAATTATATAAAATTGTATAAAATCATATTTTCTACATACTGCCAAATTCTACTGGCTAATATTTTGTTAATCAATTTTGTCTATACTCATGAGGACTACTGGTCTGTAGTTTTTTTGTAGTGGCTCTCTGGGGATAATGCTAGTCTAATAAAATGAGTTGGGAGGTCTTCACTCCTCTTCAATTTTCAGGAAGAGTCTTCATGGAATTGTTACAATTTCTTCCTAAAATGTTTGTTAGAATTCACCAGTAAAGCCATCTAGACATAAAGCTTTCTTGTGAGGTTTTTAACTATAAATTCAATTTCTTGAATATGTGTAGGGTTACTCGGGTTATCTTTCTTTCTGAGTGACTTGATATTTGATAGTTTGTATCTTTTAAGGAATGTGTCTATTCCTCTAAGTTGCCAAATTTATTAGCATAAAGTTATACAAAATATTCTTTTATTTTAATGTCTGTAGAGATAGCAACTCTTCCATCCTCATTTTGGTAGTTTCTGTCTTTTCTCCTTTTTTTTCTCTGATCAGTCTAGTTGGAGATTTTTCAATTTTACTGATCTTTTCAAGAACGATTTTGGCTTCATTGATTTTTCCCAACAGTTTGTCCATTTTTTACTTAACTATTACCTTTATCTCCTTCCTTCTGCTTACTTTAGATTTGTTTTTTTCTAGAAACTTCAGATGGAAGCACAGATCAGGATTCGACAAACCATAGCCTACAGACCAAATTAAGCCCACGGTCTGTTTATGTATTTCTCTGCAGCTAAGAATGATTTTTACATTTGTAAATAGTTGGGCGAGAGTGAGTATATGTGTGTGTGTGTATATATATATATATATATATGTATATATATATATACAGACGTATATATACACATACATATATATATATACACTGTGTATATATATATATACACACACACACATACACACTACCCTACAAAGCCTAAAATATTTGCCATCTGGCCCTTTATAGAAAAAATCTGTCAACACTTGGTTTAGATCACTGATTTTAAACCTTTGATATTTGATAGTTTGTATCTTTTAAGATATTTGTCTATTCCTCTCAGTTGCCAAATTTATTACCATAAAGATTTTAAACCTTCTTTTCTGAAATAAACATTTAATGTTAAAAATTCCCCCAATGCTGCTTTAACTGCATTCTACTAATCTCAATATGTTTTTATTATCATTCGCTTCAAATGTTTTCTAATAGTCCTTGTGATTTCATCTTTGATACACGGAAAATAAAGAAGTGTGCTATTTAATTCGCAAATATTTGGGGATTTTCTACCTTTTATTATTGATTTCTAATTTGCTCCTATTATTGTCAGAGACTGTAATTACCATTTCCATCATGTGTAGATGGAATTTAGAGACTAGTTTAAGGCTCAGTGTATGGTCCATCTTGGTGAACACTGCACGTGCACCTGAAGAGAACATGTATTCTATGGTTGCTGAGGGTAGCACCCTATAAAAGTCAATTAGGTCAAGTTGGTTGATAGTGTTGTTCATATCTTCCATAGTCTTTCTTTTTCCTTTTCTATCAATTACTGAGAAAGGCTGTTAAAATTCCCAAATACGATTGTGGCTTTGTCATCTTCTCTTCTATGCATTTTTGCTTCTTCATATATTTTAAAGCTCTGTTATTAGGCAGAACATGTCTTCCTATTTGTCCTATTAAAAGGGACCAGGAGCTATAGACCTAGGAGTCTCCCTTGGAAGTAGGAGTAAAGTTCAAACTTGTAACAAGAAAAGGTCTGATTCGTTTGGCCAGTCTCTAAGCAGTATGGGCTGTGCAGAGTTCAGGAGCCAGCACACCTCACAGGCCACTGAGCAGACTGTGATAACTGCTTTATGATTAAACATCCATATCTGTTTCAGTCAGGGTCACATGCAGGGCATGGTGGCCTATGCTAAAAGAAACTCTCAAAAGGAGCTTGTGGGCATGGCAGGAAAGGGTTTGGCCATGTAGTTACATGAATCATCACTCTAATTTTATCCCTTAGGAATGGAAGATATGTACTAGCACATGCAACCTCATCATCTCTGTGTTGAGGACCACTCCAAGAAAAGAGAGGATCTTCACAAGCCAATGGGACTGAGGAGCTTTAGTTTACCACATCTGTATGAAAGGTTACCTTTCAAGGTATGGAGAGAAAAGAATATTGAACATACAATGCATTCTCCATGCCTCCAACATTTCTGCTCATAAAATCAACTTCTAAAAGCCTTAGTTTTAAACTTATTTATGTTTTTTATCAGCATTTAATATGTATTGCTTCCCAACTTTGTGGAGGGAAATTAACCAAAGGCCTTACCCAGACAGACCTCAGAAATCAACAGAAGAGTGGCATGATCACAGCTGTACTTTGGGAGGATTAACTTCATCTCAGTATTTTATTGGACTGGAGGCAGGGAAACCAGTTAGAAGGCTATTACAGTAATTAGTTCAAGACAGAGATAAATGGAGGGACGGATTTAGGGCAGTAAAAGAAATGAGCTAAATATAATATAAAAAATAATGTAAGATAGAAATGATAAATGCTCTATGCTTTCACATTTTTAAATGGTTTCTTAGAGAATATTACCAGTGCTGAAACACTCTTCTTTCCCTTAGTTACAGATGGAGGACAACCTGGTAAACAACTGTTTTCATTCTTGCACATACTAATATAAAATGGTGACGACCTATCATCATATTATAGGTGAGTAATTGGTCAGATGTTGGGACAGAAACATTTGAATGTTTAAGAATTACACTTTTGTACCTAGAGCTTACCACCAGCACTATCTGGTTAACTATACTACTTGGATTTTAGCTTTCATTTCTAAGATCAAACATCAACAACTCAAAAACTAGGTACAGAACTACATTTCTCAAACTAAGCTGGGAGCAGTGAACTGTAAAACATGAGTCTTGAAGAAATTTTGAGAAGTTCATATTTTCATTTCAATAATATATATTTTTTAAAAGTATATTCTGGATCACCTTGATAACCACCTCATATCTACCATCAATGGTACCAGAATTAGAGTGGGCATATAAGGGTCTTACAAGGTAAATGATATATTTATGCCAAGTGAAAGCCAAACCACCTAACCAGTGATTTAAGGAGGAAAGCTCTGCAGCATTCAAACATAGAAAAGTAGTGTAGGAGTTGAGTTATCATAGGATATACAGCATATAGAAAACTGCACACCTAGCCAAGGCCCACAATAGTATATTCACTATGCAAAGAAAGATTTCATTTCAGCAAAACAACATTATCCATCACCCTAAATTTAATTGGTTTTACTGGCTTTATAGTTTTGTTTATATTTCATTTATAAATTTACTTTTCTTTTATACTTCCATATAAGCAATAAGCATAAGGAATTTATATACATCTAAAAATTAAATATTTTAATAAAATAAAACTATTTAGGCCAATACTGAGGATCCACAATATTTTTTTCCCTTTAAAGGGAGATTGTATATTATTCATGCTCAAGATTAACCTGGTGGAAAAAACATGGGGATTCACATCAGAAAGATCTGCTTCCAAATCTTGACTCTCCTAGTTGCTTATCATGTAACCCTAAGCAATAATCTCTCTAGCCCTAGTTTTTTGGGGTTTTTTTTTGCGGTACACGGGCCTCTCACTGTTGTGGCCTCTCCCGTTGCGGAGCACAGGCTCCGGACGCACAGGCTCAGCGGCCATGGCTCACAGGCCCAGCCGCTCCGCAGCATGTGGGATCCGCCCAGACCGGGGCACGAACCTGTGTCCTCTGCATCGGCAGGCGGACTCTCAACCACTGCGCCACCAGGGAAGCCCTAAGCCCTAGTTTACTTGCAGGGTTACTGTGAAGACAGTTATGTGGTACAGTAAAGCTCAAATGAAAATTCTTCTCTTCTTTTTCTATCTAAATTAGCTTCTCCTGATTTCTCCCTTTTTTAAAAATTTTATTTACTTACTTACTTACTTTATTTATTTATTTATTGGCAGCTCCACGTGGCATCTCAGTTCCCTGACCAGGGATTGAACCTGGGCACTGGACAGTGACAGCATGGAGTCCCTACCACTGGACCACCAGGGAATTCCCTCTCCATAGAACTTTTAATCTGTCATATATCATGCAGATTACACCTTCACAATGTCTCCTTCCCACTGTAACCAAGAGTTTCCAAATCTCCAAAGCTCAGAGCCAACTACGTATTTTTACCTTTATCTCCTCTCATCTGCAGTACCTCCTACAGAAAAAGCTACAGGACTTATCTCCCTCAAGTGCATCTCTGAGGCTGTCACTCTCCTACTCAAAAATTTTCTGTAAGTCTCAAGGCCTTCTGTATTAAGGTTCTACCCAACCTAGCAACTTTATCTCCAATTCCTAAAGTGAAAGTTTCCTGAGGCAAAGATACTGAGGTATCGCCCATCTCTAGCATAGTATGCGACACATAATAAACACCCAATAGTAATATTTGAAAAAAGTAACAGGAATCTGTAATGCTCCTCTCCACCAAAACAGACGACCGACTACCTCCACTGGCATAACTCTTCATTTCTTTCTAACACACTTCCAATTATTAATTGTTTTAACCACAATAATCTAACAGCTGGTCTTGAAAGACAATCACAAGGAATCACAAAAAGGCAATAGCACTCGGTGATTTAAAAAAAAAAAAAGAAAGCCAGTGAAAAAGCATTAAATCTCCCTCTTTTTTTTAATTATTTTAAAAATACTTAGTTTTACTATTAACTTAGCAGCTGGGTTGGCATGGCCCAAATAACTGCAACATAAAAGTTATAAGAAAAAACAACAACAACAAAGACAACCAAATTCCTACTGGATAAAACGAGAATATCAGGAAAAAAATGATTTAGAAAATTCATTAACTAAAACCTCTGAGTACCTCTCATTTATTTCCCCTAAAAATTTTTTTTGGTCTCTTATTCTTCTAGTGAATGAATTCGGCCACTCAAATGTCCAAGCTATACACACAAATATTTCCTCTCTGAATAAAATACTCAATGAATAATATTGTATGACATACTATGACATCATCTCTTTGTAGGAAACTTGGATAAGGAAAATCACTGCTATCATAAACATTACCAGGGGCCATTTCTTAAACATTCACCTCTCTGTTCACTCATATATTCAACCTTCCAGTGACCCAACCTTCCACTACAAAAGCTGGAAAAAAACAGAGGGCCCTAAATTAATGTATAAAAATTTGATTCACATGTAACTTTTCAGTAACACTACTGTTGGGGATCTGCAGCACAATCTAAAACATACATGAATCTTTAGGTAACCTAACGAAATTAGACAATGGCTGTCACAGAGTCAATCAAGCCAATTCTCCAGCTCTTTAAACAAAGGGCTAACAAGTCAAGTATGTAAAATAAAACAGAGGTCTCAATTTATCTTTAACCAACTTAAAATTTGACTCGTATCAAGTGCGAGCATCAAGCCATCACAACTTCCTTAACAATGAAGGTAAAACTTGTGAACAAAAATAGAGCGCCCAGAGCTGCACTTCACTTGGATCATAAAATCTACTGTGAAATTTTCCATAACTTTACTCTCTGAATTCATGAAATGGATGAGAGGCAGGGAAAAACATGGATATCAAATATGACTGACAGTATCTCAATTGTTATTTGCCAAATGGCAGGGCCCAAGGGGTCCTCTATAGATGACAGAGCCATAAAATAAAACGGCAACAGTTTTAATGATTACAAAACTGGTCCATATGCTCAAAAAATGTGAACATCCACACCCCAACAAGTAACAGACTATGATCTAAGACACAGAGCTTAAATGCAGAATAAAATGTCAATGCTCTGCCTCCCTAAAGAAACATACAACCCCATAAACTGCTGAACATCATCAAACCAACACCCGCCAGAGTGGATATTTTAAATATTAAATCAGGTAATCATGATAACTGCTAGCGGTTCATCTAGGCCTCAGCAGCAGCCTTAGGTGTAAGAGCAAACTCAAGCCCTCTTAACACTCAAAGAATAATGTTGATGTCATTATGAGGCTACTGATTCTTTGCCCTCTGAACTAGTCATTCCCTGACCCACGACGCAATTCTTCTCCCACCCACCCCCTCCCCCAAATAAAGAGAGCTCAAAACAGAGCAGCCCTCGGGTATCCCCTTCTCCTCTACCTCCGGCGGCTGCCAATGTCTCCTCCCTCCGGCTCCGAGGTGGGGACTCCAGAAGGTCCCGGGCAATTCCGAGCCCGGGCGGTGCTTGTTTTGCCTGTGCACGGTAGCTCCGGCCAGCCGCTTCCTTCCCCAGTCTGCACGAACTGGAGCGCTACAGGGATCCCGGGGGCCAAGGAGGGAGCCCGGGTGGCGACGCCGCCGCGGCCGCCGCCTCTGGTATGTCAGGGGCCGGGATTGTATTTCGAAAGATCCGCCATTTTCACCTCGTCATCACCATCACAGCTCAGCAGCTTCCCCGACAGCCGGAGCCCGGGCCGCCGCCGCCGCCGCCGCCGCCGCCAGTAACCTCCCCCTTCCTCCTCCTCCCCTCCCCGGCCCTCCCCTCCGGAGAGGCGCACACCCACATATCCGGGGAAACCTCCCGCCGGCCCCGCCAACCTTCAAACGCTCAGGGAGATACTAATGCACACACAGCCCACGCTGAGACCTTTCACCCTGCCACGAAGGATGGTGCTCCGGCGGGCCCGGTAGCAACGCGAAAGCAAGTCGTGCAACCTGCGGGGCCCCAAGTCCGGCACATTTTTGTTTTGAAGAGCAAAAAACATGCGGAAGGGGGCAGAAGGGCAATAAAGAGCCCAAACTCTCTCATTTTCAGGAAAGCAACTTGAGAGAGATGACGGAATGCCTTTTATTCACTGTGTCCCTCTCAGACACTAAAAACAGGATCAAGACCTTTAATGTCATTCACCAGCTCTGACATTTTCCTCCACCGTCAGCACTACTTTTGACAGAATGGGCTACTTCCAACTGCACGTCCGACCTCTCTGATACATTTGTAAATTACAGGCATTGATTCTCACGCAGATACTGTAGTCAAAAGGTCTAGTTTTCAAATAAATTTCTTAACTATTTTCCACTTAATTTCGTCTGATCATTTCTGTCCATAAACACTGTGACTTCCAGTTCGTTTGTCATTGGTTTAAGACGTCAAAGTGCCACTAGGTTTAAAATGTACTGAACCTATTCATAAGTGAACAATTTCTAAAATACAGAAAATATACCTCTAAGTTAAAATTCTTTGCCAAATGCTTTTAGAATCTAAGTCACCAAATTAAAAAAAAAATCTGCCGCTGATATGTTTATTTGATAGTGTGAAAATAAGCAGCTTGCTTCAGAGCAAGACCCTAGAGTTACCCACCCAGCTCCACCAGCTCCTCTCATCATGCAGCTTAATAAATAACTAAAAGAGAATATACGCAAATTTTAATCATCAAAGAAATATCAGGAAAACATAAGATGCAAGGCTTCTGATGGGAGCAGAATTAAAAAAAAAAAAAAACTAAGTTGACTACCTTTGTTAATTTCAGATTTGATAACCACCCATTGAAAAGCTGAATTCTATACCTACCATTCAACTACAGCATAAGCTCTAAAAGACCTGTCTGAAATGAGCAAACTGAATTTCAAGGTTTCGAACAGAGCCACTCTACCGCCTTTTTTAAAAGTTAGTTTAAAAAGAGAAAGGCAGAAGTTGAAAAAAGGCATTTAATTTCCTTACCTTGCTTGAATGACAACTCCATATAAAAGTCGGTAGCTTCAGGCTTAAACAAGTACTATCCCCCAGCTCAGTCGCCGTTTCTATATGCAGCCTGCTAGACTCTGAGAGTATCAGGTCTTCCCAATTTCTTATCTTTAAACTTTATTTCCCCACGGCCAGCCCTGTTCACCCCCACTCTGCTTGGTGTTTACCGTTGGCTGGCCAAGCTAAGTCTTGGCCCGCTCCCTTCCCCCGTGCACCTCGGGAACACTGTGACATTTGACTGGTGGGCTTCGCGAGGAAAACGGACATACACGAAGAAGATACCATACAAAGGGGCATAGGAAGAACGGGGCGGCGGGCAGTAGGGAAAGGAGGAGCTGGTACAAAATGACACAGCAGCAAAACCAGTTCCCAGAAACCCGGGGCCGACACGGGGGCTCCTCGGGCCGCGCAGTGTGCGTGTCAACAGCCGCGGGAGCCCTTCCTCCAGACCGCCGGGAAGGGCGGGCTGCCGGCAGAGCGCCGGCCCCGCTGGGTGACAGCCGCCCTCCCGAGTGCCGGCGGGAAGGGGCCGAGCCCGGAGGATCCTCCCTCCCCCTGCGGCCCAGGGATGCGGCGCGGCGTCCCCCAGACTGCAGGTTCCCGCTCTCCGCCACTACTCACTAGCCCGGGCTCCCGGAGGGGGCGGTCCGGCGCCCTCCGCCCGCGCCACCACCCGCAGCGCCCCCTTTCCCGCCCGCCTGCCCAGAGGCCCCCACCCCGGGGGCTGACACTCACCAAAGCCGGCGGCGCCGCCGCCTCCTTCTCACGCCGCGATCTCTGGGCTCCCCGCAGCCGCGGCGGCGGCGGCGCCTCCAAGACACAGACCCGGGTTTGTTCAAAATCACGCGCCCAGCGCCATTCCACCGCCGCATCCCATAATACGCTGGGCCCTCCCCTCCCGCGCGCCCCTCTCCGCCCGCCCCTCCACTCTGCCCGCCCCGCCTCCACGGCTTCCTTCTCCCCGCCCTTTCCGCGGCGCCTTGCCCCGCCCCTTGGCAACCTAGCTAGCGTCATCCCGCAAGGCGGCCGCGAGTACGCTCCTGCTCCACGTGACTCCGAGTGTGCGCTCTGTCAAAGCTTTCGCACGGAATGTTCCATCCAGCTGAAGCTGGGAGGGGGAAGGCGGGGTCGCGCCCGAGCTTGGGAGGGAGTGTGTTATCTTCTAGCTTTCCTTGTTAGGAAGTCTGTGCTGTAGGTACGATTTCCAGCATCTTGCCGTTGTTTGATGTTCTTGGGTGGGGAAGTGATCAGTAATCACAAATGCCAAATCTCTTTGTTTTTTAGACACTGATTTTGCGGGGGTCGCTAAAAAAGCCCCTGGAAGACCACGCAGAGTTAAACTTATTTTGAAAGGGACTTTTTTTTGCGGTATACAGTCAAGACTAACACAATCAAAATTCTTTGTATTTGGTAATCTTTTACGTTTATTTTTCCCGGTATTCTTTTTATAAGGTAAGAAAAGATGCCCAAATTTGGAGTCGGATAAGCAAGCAGAGATTCAGTGAGTAACTGCCCTGTATGAGAAGACTACAGAGGAAACAATAGAAAATACAAAAGAGTATATACGTAGTATAAAATGGTGTGGTACAGTTTGTAATTGCTAGTGAAGCACGGAGGACGTGCAGGTCAACGTGAGAGACTGTAACCTGGGAACACAAAGGAGGAGGTGAGACATGCTGTAGTGGAAGCAACAATCATTTTGGAGTTAAGCAGTCCTAGTTTTAAATTCTGGCACCTCCACTAAAGTGTATAACATTTATCAAGTTTCCTTTCCCATCTACAAAAGAAAAATAACATAGCTTTCCAAGATCCTGAGGATCATATAAAGTGAGAGGTGTCAAGCAGCTACACACAGTCTCTGCCTCAAATGTTAGTTCTATTTTACCATAATCAACAGCACCCCATACCTTCCACCTCAAACTCTATGGTTGGGATTTAGATAGACAAGTGGCATGAAATTAGCAAAGGCTTGGTAGCGGGAAGGTCTGGAGCCTGTGCAAGGACCGTGAGAAACCTGCATGATACACAGGCTTTATTGAAGATCATTAGGTGAGTCCAGTTTATGAGGAGCTTTGAGAGCTGGTGTAAGAAAACATCCTGGTGGTGGGAATTCCCTGGTGGTCCAGTGGTTAGGCCTCTATGCTTGCACCCCAGGGGGCCTGGGTTCCATCCCTACTCGGGGAACTAGGATCCCACAAGCCACCCGGCCAAAAATTAAAGGAAGAAAGAAAGAAAAGAAAAGGGCCTAGGCAGTTAAAAAAAAAAAAGTGGTTAAATGATGGGTGGTACTTGTGGGGCACCTCTGGAAGGAAGAAGAGAGTGAGATGGGGTACCCAAATCCAGCTGGAATCTAGGGAAACAAAGAATCACCTTCAGAAGGAGAAAATTTCTCAATTTATTCCACAAGGCTAGCATAAAACGGTTACCAAAACCCAAGGCAAAGAGCACCAAAAAAAAAAAAAAAAGGAAAATTCTTCTATTCTCACTATGACTTTGTTAAAAAGACAAAATTGAGTATTAAGACATAAAATCCAGTAACGTGGTAGTAAAAAGAATTCACACCATAACAAAGAATGGTGGTTTAACATTAAGAAATCTACTCATGACATTTATTAAAGTAAAGGAGAAAAGCCAAATGATATTCTCTAGAGATGTACCATATAACATTCAACAGCCATTTCTGAATTTTAAAAATTTCTTAGTAAACTAGAAATAAAAGAACAGTTCCTTAATTGGGTCAAGATAATTATTTTAAAAAATGACAGTAATATCATACATTAGAGTAAAATGGCAGAAGTACTCTCATTAAAATCACAGATCCAGGGACTAACCTGGTGGTTCTGCGGTAAAGACTCTGCCCTCCCAATGCAGGGGGCCCGGGTTCGATCACTGGTCAGGGAACTAGATCCCGCATGCCCCCGAGTGCTGCATAAGACCCGGTGCAGCCAAATAAATGAATATTCTTTTTAAAAAAATCAGGGACCCACAAGGATGCAGGGCTATAGTAGCTATTTAACATTTTTCAGGGCATCCTAGCTAAATGCAATTAAATAAGAACGTTAAAAATAAAGCTTGAAATAGTGGAAAGAAGAGACAAAATTGTCCTTATTAAAAATAATCACAAAGAGCTCAGTGTTGTGGTTAACTGTTTGGCCTCTGGAGCCAGACTGCCTGGATCCAAATTCTGGCCCTGCCACTTAATAGCTGTGTGAACCTAAGCAAGTTACTTTCCTCTTGAACCTCTGTTTCCTCATGTGTAAATTGGGAATAAAGTATCATCATAAGGTTGTTGTGAAGATTAATGAGGTACTATGTGTAAAGCACTTTGAATAGTGCCTGGTATATGGTAAGAGCTCATGACTGAAAACTAATAATAATCTAAGCTACAATACAGTCTAAAATATAATGTAATTTTTTACTTTTTCAAGGAGAGCATTTTTAGCCCCTAAGAACCGCTGCTGTTCAAACAAAACAGAATCTGTTTATATTTGCAAGACAGCTTTCCTAGATGAACTAAAAGCATTTATTCAGCAAGTATTTGTTGATCATCTACCAAATCCTAAGCACTGACAAGACACTGGTAATAAAGTGGTAAACAAGACAGAGCAGCTCTATCCAATGGAATGTTCCGCCATGGTAGAACTGTTCTATATCTACACTGTCTGATATAGTAGCCGCTAGTCACTTGTGCCTGTCAAGCAACTGAAATGTGGCTAGTGTGAATAAGGATCATTTCATTTCATCGTCATTAATTTAAATTTAAATAGCCACATGTCGGGGCTTCCCTGGTGGTGCAGCACAGTGGTTAAGAATCTGCCTGCCAACGCAGGGGACACGTGTTGGAGCCCTGGTCCGGGAAGATCCCACATGCCGCAGAGCAACAAAGCCCATGCGCCACAACTACTGAAGCCTGTGCTCTGGAGCCCGCAAGCTACAACTACTGAGCCCGTGTGTCACAACTACTGAAGCCCGCGCACCTAGAGCCCGTGCTCCGCAACAAGGAAGCCAACGCAGTGAGAAGCCCGCGCACCGCAACGAAGACCCAACGCAGCCAAAAATAAATAAAATAAAATAAAATTAATTAATTAAAAATAAATAAATAGCCACATGTCGCCAATGACTACAGCATTGGACAGCACAGTTCTATAGGAAGTGACAGTCAAAAACTAGTAGAAAAAATTAGAGATTTTAAATAAATAGAGTTTCTGAAGAAGATATCAATACAAAAAATAAAAAAATTGTATAGAGGTATGAGTTGCATAGAAGAAAAAACAAAATGTACTATGGGGCACCTATTATGTGCCAGATATACTGCTAGATACAAAGTACACACTAGTTAATAAAATTTTCTTAAAATATATTAGTTTCCAAAAGATTATTTAGACGTTCCTTTGCTCTTTAGTTCATTTGTCATAAATCCAGGATGTCTCTGTAAAGCAACTATCATGTATAAATCTATACAAGTGTAATTATCACCTTTATTTATTTTTCATCATCACATAACTCTTTTGTAAAAGATCCATAACCCCTTATCAACAATTTTAAAATACAAAATGTTTTGAAAACTGAAAAATTTCTGGAAGCTTATGACAAACTCATTCAATAGGAAAATCAATATGACATAAGGTATTAATAGTCTCTAGAACATTTAGTGTGAATATATGTCAGTGCATAAACATGAGTGTGTTTCACTATGGAGCTTGTTAAAGGCTAAAGGGGTTGGAAGGAGCTTTCCAAGGTGATAGGAATTTTTTCTTTTTACAAGTTAAACATTTTTATTTTGATAAAGGTTACACATCAATATGGCAAAACAAACAAACAAAAAAAGTACCTTACATAGCCAAAGTAATCTCCCACTCAGCCTTGCTCCCCAGCAGGTACCCTTCCCAGAATGTGTATATATTTAATTTAACATTATTTACACACATTCTTTTGATCCTAACTTTCGTGTTGGGAATGTTTTTGACCTTGATTGTGGTATTGGTTACATAAGGGTATATACATTTAAAAAATTAATTAAAAAAAAACTATTCCACCCTGAAAAAATAATAAGGGTATATACAATGGCCTAAACTCATTGGGTACACTTAAAACGGATGTGTTTTATTGTATGTAAATTATACGCCATTAAAGTTTTTGTTTTTGTTTTTTTGGCTGCATTGGGTCTTTGTTGCTGAGCACAGGCTTTCTCTAGTTGCAGCGAGCGGGGGCTACTCTTCGTTGTGGTGCATGGCCTTCTCATTGCGGTGGCTTCTCTTGTTACAGAGCATGGGCTCTAGAGCGCAGGCTCAGTAGTTGTGGCACAGGGGCTTAGTTGCTCTGCAGCATGCAGGATCTTCCCGGATCAGGGATCGAACCTGTGGCCCCTGCATTGGCAGGCAGACTCCTAACCACTGAGCCAACAGGGAGGTCCCTAAAGTTGGTTTTAAAAGAAAAAAAAATGACAATTCTTAAAATTTGTGCATGTGCCATCTAAAATCCAAAATATCCTCAATTCCAAAACACATTGGTACCCAAGGGTTTGGAATAAGGAAATGTAGATCGGTATCACTTTGAACACACTCCAGGTTTTTTCACTTATGGTGCAGGATGTGATTAATAACGTCAAACCACCTAAAAAAATAAAATTAACCACAAAAATCATCTGTTGGTGTCAGGCAGCATTCATTTACTTTTCCTCTGGCTTTATGATTTCTTGGCCTCCTTAATAGTCATTTTTGTCTTTCTAATTAAAAGGATAGAAATACGGGCTCCTCTGTAACGTTCTGATGTACTTGTCCTGCTAGGGGTATAACCATCCCTGTGGTTAAGAGCAGGGTTTTCCCTTGAAAGAAGTAGATATTGCCAGTATCAGTCATCCTAGGAGGCACATCTTGAGACAGCATATGGGAACTTGCAAGAAGGGCTCACACGGAGAGAGGGAGGTACTTCCTTTCTCTCAGCCTTACTTATTTGCACTTGGACACGAAGAGTTTAATGTGTTTGAAGGAATGTGCCCACCTTTCCACCTAGTCGGGGAAAGAAAAGTCTGCCTCCAGAGGGACTAAAAACTAGGTAGAGTTTTTTCGTTGATGTTCTGTTTTTTGTTTTAATTGTAAAACATCTTAAAATTCTTCATGGCTTATAACCACAAGCATTTATTTTTCTCATGATTTGTATGAATTGATCTAGGCTGGGCTCAGGTAGGCCAGGTTGGAACCCAGGCTTTTGGTTGGGTTCCCATCTATTCCATATATCTTAATTCTGGGCCCAAGCTGATAGGGCATGCTCTTCTAGTGGATCACAGGAACACAACAAAAAATTAGTGGAAACATGATATCCTTCTTAAGGCTACCCCTCCCCCTCAACCAACTGGCACACTGTCACTTCTGCGTATGTTTCATTGGCCAAAACAAGTCTTACTGCCAAGCCCAGCACCAATGAGATGGAGGATATGTGTTCCTTGGTACTCTAGTGAGAGGTACTGCAAAGGTACATGGCACAGGGTGTAGATGTAGTACAAGTTCTAGTACAAAGAGGGAATAAAGAATTGGGAGTATTGATCCAAACCAGCACAAGAGGTAAATGTGAAAACACCTTGCACATCGGCCTAAACAGGTGTTTAGGGAGGAGATCAGAATGCTTTAATACTTTACAATCCCCATGAAAACACCCTTTTTAAAAACAAATACAAATGACTCTTCAGTCCTTTGTAAATTGCTACGCCTATACAGCATTAACCTCCTTATTCCAGTTAAACTGCTATTCTTTTTTCTTCCAATGTAAAAATTCTAGAGTTGGCTCTGGCCTGGGACCTGTGAACTCACAAAGCTACCCACAAAGCTATCTGCTACATAGTTGTAACTTACTAGCTACAGTTAACTAGGCTGCTTTCAGCTGCAAGTAAAAGTAGCTTATATATTTCATAACTGTCTGCACAGCTCATAAAATAAATAGTATAGAAATAGGCTTTCCCAGGATAATTCAGCAGAGAAAAGATATTATCAAAGATCCTGGCTCATTCCTCCTTTCCACATCACCAGTCTCAGGATGTTGTCTTAGATCATAGGCTTGCCTTCCAGTGGCTGTCACTTAGTACCATACATAGACATAATACACACCACACACAAATATTAGCCATAGAGGAAGGGTATTTCTTCCCATGCACCATTTTTTATCTGCAAGGTAAGTCCCCCAGAAGACTTCCTATCATGATGCACTGGTCAGACCCGGACCATATATGTCTTCTTAAACCATTCACTTGCAAAAGGAAATGGAATTACCGTAAATGGCCTAGAGTAGGGGTCAGCAAATTAAGACTCACAGGCTGAATGCAGCCCATGGCCTGTTTTTGTTAGGCCTACAAGCTAAGAATGTTTTTGTGTCTTTTACATTTTTAAATGCAAAAAGAAGGAGAAGGAGAAGAAGAAGCAAAGAGACCATATGTGGCCCACGATATCTAAAATACTATTTGGCTCATAACAGAAAATGTTTGCAGACTCCTGCCTAGATCAACCATGATATACCTTGGGGGATGAAGAAAGGCCTACCTTCCCTGAGCACCATACCAGTGTTAGGTCCACCATATCACATATGTGTAATTTCCTTCTGCTCTCCCCAAGCCTTGAGTAAGATCTTATTAACCATTACTGAATAGTTCCATTATTCACCACTCCTGAGGTAAATTAAAGGCAAAGTCAGTGTCCACATGGGTGTCAGAATGTTATGGGGGAGCAGTGGCTTTTCATTTCTCTTTTATGGGAATGATAGTGTTTAGTGAATTATCCCCAAAGGGAAGATACACCTCAAGGGAAAACCATTAAAATGTAAAGTCCAGACTCCTTAACATTACCAACATGTCACTCCATTGTCTTCTGAATCACATAATTTGTGTTTTAATTCCTCTGCATGTAATGTGCCCCCCCCAGAAAACTTTAAGATTTTTCTCTTTATTTTTGGCTTTCAGTAGTTTGAATATTGTGTGTCTAGGAGTGTGTGTGTGTGTGTGTGTGTGTATAAGTGTTTTATCCTTTGGGGAGCTCTCTGAGATTCTCTGGATGTACGGTTTGATATGTTTGATACCTTTCATAGTTTTGGGAAAAGTCTCAGCTGTTATCTCTTCAAATTTTTCTTCTGCCTTATCCTTTCTCTCTTCTGCTTCTTGGATTCCAGTTATACATACTTTGGATCGCTTTGTCCCACAGTCCTTGGATGCTCTACCCACCCCACACTCTTCCACCTACACATTCTTTTTACTCTTTGATTCTTAATTTGGGTTCTTTCTATTGACCTATCTTCAAGTTCCCTGATTCTTTCCTTGGGCTGTGTTAAGTCTACTCATGAGCTCATTAAAGGCATTCTTCATCTTTGTTGACATGTCTTTTTATTTCTAGCATTTCCTTTTTATATTTTCTTTTACTTTCCACCTCTCTGTTCATTCTTCATCTGTTCATTCATGTTACCTACATTTTATATTAGAGACTTTAACATATTGATCATAATTATTTTAAACTCCCTGTCAGATAGTTTCAACATCTCTAGATTGTTTTGTCTCTTGAAAGTGGTGTGTGTTTGTGTGAGTGTGTGTGAGTGTGTGTTTCTCATAATTACTGATTGGATCCTGGACCTTGTGTGCAGACAGGAGAGGTGGAGATAAATATTATTTATGTTTTAAAATGGGCATGCATCTTTTTCTGCTAAGCTGTTAGTGTAAGAGGTTTAGTTATTCTAGTCAGGAGCTGAAGTGGACTTGGGTTTTATTGTTGCTATGGTTACCTTCAGTGCATCATCATTTTCAAATTCCTCTAAAGTTATTTTGTGCTTAGAGTTGGGGCGGGTTTGCTAAAGTTTTTTCTCAGTGCTGATATTCCACTTTCAGCTTTAGGCTTTCTATGCTCTTACCACTCAGAGGGGGTCACACTAAGCTCATGCCTTTCTCCCAGCAGTAACCTGCTTGTTACTTGGTGCTTACTAAAATGGTTGTAGTGATGGGGAAGGAAGACAGTGTCTCTGTGGTCCTGTTCCAACTTCATTCTTAGGCAGGCTCTGTGTCCCTGGGTCTGGGTAATCCAGACCCTCCCAGAGCATTATGACCTCTAAGAGTAGACAGTTTCCAGTCTCTTCCCTGGGATTAGAGGTTTGGGTTTTTTTTTCTTTTCTTTTCATTTTTCCTATTCTTCCAGCTGCAATGGGTCTTTACTGGTCCCTTGGGGAACAACAGGGCTTGCTGCCTTCTCCCATCAATTTAAGTCTTTTGTTCCTTGAGGGAGAAGTGTCTGGGTCTCTTCCTGCCTTTCCTGCAATGGCAGCCACTCCTCTCCTCTAGGCTTGAAGGACCCAGGAGTCTTTTCCTTACCTACCACCCTGCCCCCAGTCTTTGTCCTGGCTTCCCAGTGGTGGACTCTGGAGAAGAGCCTGTGAATGGTTGTGAACTCCTTTTATGACTGTGGCTTCTATGGTGTTCTACAAGCATGCCAGCCCACACTCAGTCTTTGGCAATTTATTTAAAAATTTAGCAGAGGGCTTCCCTGGTGGCGCAGTGGTTGAGAGTCCGCCTGCCGATGCAGGGGACATGGGTTCGTGCCCCGGTCCGGGAAGATCCCACATGCCGCGGCAGCGGCTGGGCCCGCGAGCCATGGCCGCTGAGCCTGCGCGTCCGGAGCCTGTGCTCCACAACGGGAGAGGCCACAGCAGTGAGAGGCCCGAGTATGGCAAAAAAAAAAAAAAAAAAATTTAGCAGAATTCTTCCTTCCTGTTTGTATGGCTGCCCCATCTTCCTTCCCATGCTCTGCCATAGATGACACAGTGCCTGCATCTCATCTGTGTTTAGAAGCACCTGTCTTTCCTTAGATTTCAAGTTAGTGGGTTGCCCTATGACCTCAGATCTTTGATTGGCTTAATAAAAAATTATGATTTTATAGATTACCTAGATTATTGTTGTGTGGAGGGAGTAATGCTTTTTTGCAGCTCTCTCCAGCTAGGCAGAAGCTGGAAGTCCTCCAGGTGTTATTTTATTAAGAGAGTCAGACGGTCTCTATTGTTGGACCACAGTGCTTATCACAGGTTTTACCCAGGATAGTCCTTCTACTTACTCTCTTAACCCACCCCTTCCTATTTGTCTTACTAGCTCTCAGAACTCTTGCTTTATGACTCGAGTTTAATATCTGCTTCTCGTTGTTGCCACAGTTGGTGGCAGATTTGGATCATCTTCTCCACCTTACCCGCATTAGTTCCTACTCAGCCTTTGGATTTATATACTCCTTGATTTTAGTGCCACCTCCAGAGAAGGGAGATTTAGATGGAAACACCAGCACATTCAATGATGCTGGGATTTTCTAGGTCTCCTATTTATCCAACTATGTTCTTTACTCAATTTAACAAGTATTTTTTGAGTGATTACTTAATACAAAGAACATAGTTCTGGGTACTGGGTGGTTTATAGAAGTCAATCAAGCTAGCACATCTCTTTCACTCACTTTCAACTATATGAGCCCACTTGAAATATGAACACAAGGGAACAAGCAGAAAGACATGGTGGGCACTAGATGGCACAAATGAAGCCTCAGGTTACAGGGAATCTAGAGATAGCAAGGTAAGAGGATCAGAACACACTAGATAGTGAAGAGAGTGTAGCCTGTGAAGATGCATGGACCTCCAAGTGGAGGGATAAGACCTACCTGGACACTATTATTAAGAGGATCTGTTGGTCATCTTGATACCAGAGGGAGCTTTGGGGAAGCATAACAGTTGTGTTCGAGCATCTCTTCCTCTGAGGCTGGAAGAGCACTACTAGCCTTTGAAGCTAGTAGAGAAGACAGAAGACACTTTAACTGTAAATAAATACAAAAAATACATAAATAAAAGCATTCAAGAAGACTAAATTCAAAACATACACACAACACAAGACTATGGAACAAAAAGCATGATTTTGTTCCCTTTTTAAATTAAGGTTTTACACTCAGTGAAATGCATAGATCGTAAATGTATACTTTGATAAACTTTGATAAATCCATACACCCCATGTAACCCACACGCCTACCAACATATGGCACATTTCCATCACCTCCACTTCCTGCTACTTCCCAGTAAATTCCTACCTTTCTCCATTTCCTCCTCCTCAAGCACTTTCTGATTTTCTATCATCATAGATTAGTTTTTTCTAATTCATAACGTCATGAGATGAAACCTTATTACATGTATTTTTTTAACGTCTGGTTTCTTTCACTCAACATATTGTTTTTGAGATTCATTCACATTGTTGCATGTATCTGTAGTTTTTCTTTTTGATGCTGAGTAGTGTTCTATTGAATGAATATATCACACTTTGTCTACCCACTTTCCTGACAACTTTTTTTGTTTTCACTTGGGGCTATTATAAATAAAGCAGCTATAACATTTTTACACAAGTACACATATGAAAATCATGATTTTTAAAATACAACATTGCAGATATATTGAAGGAGAACTGAATCTTGCTAAGTGGCCTGAAAAGTGGAAAAGATATCTCAAAACAGAGTGAAAATATAAAGAGAGAAATTATGATGAAAAAGGCAAGTCACTTTGAAGATAAACCCAAGAGACCTGATATACGACTAGTTGGAGTTCCAGAAGGAAACAAAGGAAACGATAAAAGGAAGATAATATTAAACAAATAATACTAGAAAATTTCCCTGACCTGAAGATAGACTTGCATTTGCAGATAAAAGGGGTCACTGAATTTCAGGTAAGATCAATGGAAAAAGACACACCTAGGCACATTTGAGGGAAATTCCTGTAAAGAAAAGATCTTAAAAACTTCCAGGTGGAAAGAACAAGTTTCCTACAAAAAGAATAGGAAAAACAAGAAGAACAATGGGGAGGACACGGAGGTGGGGGAGGGGAAGAAGAGGGAGAGGAGGGGCAGGGGAGAAAAAGGAGGAAGAAAGTTGGAAATAGATAGGAAGACCAACCAGATGACAACAAGTAAAAGCTATTTATTCAGAACTTTCTATAGCAAGGGAATTGGTCACCATCACTTGTGTTTGACAGCGAGTCAGAGGCAGGCAGAGAAAGATTTATAGTGGAAAAAAAGGAATTTAAATGTTCCCTGATTGGAGGCTGTGGACCTGAGGGGGTTGTAATCAGCCTAGCTTGAAGTGGGGTATCCCATGTAAGGCGGCATATTTGTCCTTCTCTGGTTAGTCATAAATTAGAAGTTAATTAGAAATTAAATTAGAAATTAAATTACTAAACTAAATTAAATTAGAAATTAAATTACTCGGGAATCTGGTAGTTATTGATCAGGTAGTGGCTGTTTTGGGCTGATGGCTACAGGAGTTGTTGTTTGGATCCTAGAAGGGTTGCTGCAGATAGTGAGTTGATTTTTTGGACTGGTTGCTACAGATTGTGGGTCAGAGTTTTATTTTCATATATGGTCTTGCCATTGCCTGTTTGCATATTTAGTCTCTCAAAGAGAAGAAAGAAAGAGAGAGAAGGGAAAAACAGGGAGAGAGAGAATGGAGGAGGGAGGGCGGGAAGGAGGGAGGGAGAAAGGAAGGAAAAAAGAGGAAGGGGAAGAGAGAGAGGGAGAGAGAGAAATCACTGGCACTGAACTTATCGAAATCCTGCAAGCTAGAAAACTGTGGAATAACATTTGCAGGTCACTGAGGGAAAAGGACGGCAGCTCAGACAAAATCCCAGGATGACAGAAAGATATTTGTGAATGTACACAGATTCACAAGTTTGTTAGCCATGCACAGCATCTGAGTGACTACTTAAGAGTAAATACGAACAGGAAATTCCCTGGCGGTCCAATGGTTAGGACTCCGTGCTTTCGCTGCCGAGTGGAGTGCGCGGGTTCAATCCCTGGTCAGGGAACTAAGATCCCACAAGCCGCGCAGGTGCAGCAAAAAAAAAAAAAAGAAAAGAAAAGAAAAGAAAAGAAAAAATAGTAAATACTACCAAACAATAAAACAATCAGAACAGACACCTCATATCAAGATAGGGAAGATGAAGAGAAAGGAAATTTGTGGTGAGTAATTCACCTTGAATTTATTATATAGTAATGTAAGTGAATAATGACAATGTGGGAATTATAACACAAGTGGTAAATTAAGGATTCCTAAAATAGAAAAGACATACTGCAAAGGAAAACAAAAAACTTGGTGAAATGGAAAGAAAGTACCAACTTTTCTCAGCGAAACCTAGGAATTAAGTGGAGGTAGAAGGGGCAGAAGTAAATACTATAGGTTCTGAAAGTCTCCACTAGGAGTGAAGGGTATAGAAGAGAAAATATTCTAAAAGTCTCATTTATTGAGGTATAATAAAGAGGTAACAGGGAGCTAAAGTGTCTAGAAGGAAGGAAATGGCTGAAAACTTGTTCTCATATATTATTAAAGAAAAAGTGTTTGATAGTGAATGTCAGAAAAGGGAAGGTAATTACTAAATAAAAAAGAATATGATATAGGACATGACAGGATACCATAATAAAATCAGATATACCCAGAATGAGCGGTGGAATTCAGGAACGAATTAGAAGTAAAAATATTACTTTCAAAATGAAAACTAGACTAGAAGGAAACCAGGAGTAAATAAAAAGGAAAAATAATGCCTTAAGAGAAATAGAGAATGAAAAGGAGGAAATTTTTAAAAATAAAAATGATGTGAAAAAAGGAATGAAAAGATTTTGAGGAAGGGTGACTAATACTAAAGATAGGTAGATCTTCTGTTTTAACATATAGATAATAGTAGTTTCTGAAGAAAGAAACCAAAGGAATAGAGCAGGTACAAGAGATTATAATGAAAGACAATGTTGTTGAAAAAAATTAAAACTACATATTAAAAGAACACACTGTGTACCTGAGAATATTGACCCAGAATGACCAATACCAACACATAGTCTAGTAAAATTACTCGGTGTTAGAGGAAAATAAATTTGGGGCATCTAGGCAAAAAGAGTAGGTCATTTATAAGAAAAGAAAATTAGACTCTCATGAGATATTTTTCAGCAATGCTTTATGCCCCAAGAAAATAGAGTACCACATTCAAGATTCTCAAGAAAAGTGAGCCAAGGTTGATTATATCTAACAAAACTGACTTTCAAACATAAAAGGCAGAAGATGTTACTGAGAATATGCCTTCTATGAGCCCTTCCTGAGAAACCTGTTAAAGAACTACCTTCAGACAACCAAAATGACTAGAGAGATATCAATATAAGAGCTGACAGTGAGCATTAAATATGTATTATTTATAGAACTAAGACTAAATAAGGATTAAAAGGAAGAAAGTACCATTTGTACTGGCTGTATTTGCCAGTATCATATAGTTAGAGTACAATTATGAAAAATGAAAGGAAATGGGAGAGGATTAGCAGAAGATTGAACTCTTCTCAGCAATCGTATTGAGGGTGTTAGTTTTAGTATTGTTTTTCTGAGACTGTTGTGTGTATAAGGTGGGATGAATTAAATGAATAATTATGGAATTTTCTGATTCTGTAATCCTCTATGTACTTGTGAACCAGGACTTTGGATGCGGAATTAAGGAGATACAGATGTAATACAGAAGAGGTTAAGTAAAATCACCTAAATTGGAATTGGACGTATCACTATGAACTCATGAGTTATTTTATCTTTAATTATGTGTGTGTGTATATATATGTAGGATATATATCTATATCTATATCTATATATCCTAGATCCATCCTATGAAAAGGTTCCCAATGACCAACACAGTAGCAGTAAGCATCCCTAGCACACAGATTGTTATCTGTAACTATCATTCCTAAAAGGAACTAAAGGAACAAAAAAAAAAAGGGCTTCTTGGAGAAATGGCTGATTCAGGGACTAGGCTGGTAAACACACAAGATGACTATAGAACAATTTTGATAACAGCACTAACAACATATGGAACAAATTCAGAGAAGCGATTAGTGCTCAGAAAACAGCACTACATACACTCACTTATACTTTTCTTTTCTATTACTTCTATAGCAAGGCATATTTGAGCTGGGCACATGGGATGCAGAGTGGAAGATGTGCTAGGAAAAAGATGTTAGGATGTCTCCCTTTGCATATTTGTAGGGAAATTGTGAGAGGGTAGAGATCATCTAGTTGATTATGTGAAAATGGGAGATCCCTGGCCAGAGAAATGGCCTTATTAAATAAGCATTTAATGGGAAGAGCTCATATACCAGTGGTGACATCTGCTAGAGCATTGTTACTCAAACTTTAATCTGCAAAATTACTAGAGGTATTTTGTTAACATGACAATTTTGACTCAGTATGTTGGGGCTAGGACCCAAGTTTTTACCTAGTAAAAAAGAACTAGCATCAGTGCACTTCCCTTAACTCGGATGTGCTTAGTAACTTTCCTGCTAAGCAACTGGAGAGAGGGAGAGAATAAGCTTCCAGTGCCATCCAGGTTTGTTTTTCTCAATGCTATGAGCAAAACCTAAAAATATGTAGTATTCTCTTAGAACTTGGGCAGGGGTAATAAAGAGTTTGGAAGGGGGAGGCCTTGTCATGTCAAAAAATTTAGTAAAATTGTTGCCTACAATAACTAGAAAGGCAGACAACCTCCCTCCCTAGCTTGTAGCTCTAGTGGAGATATCTGGAAAGAGCCAGTTTGTGTATGTGGCTGCTTCTTTTTGTCTTTTAGCAAGGTATTACAAGTAAAGTTTGAAGTCAGGGTAAAAAGGGAACAGAATGTCCAGAAATTCTGGAGCTTCACTAAGTTGAAAAAGCCAACTGCTTGTGTAAACCTAAATAACAGAAGTGCAGTGGTTAAGAATCCACCTGCCAATGCAGGGGACACAGGTTTGAGCCCTGGTCTGGGAAGATCCCACATGCCACAGATCAACTAAGCCCGTGCACCACAACTACTGAGCCTGCGCACCACAGCTACTGAAGCCCACGTGTCTAGAGCCTGTGCTCCGCAACGAGAAGCCACCGTAATGAGAAGCCCGCGCATCACAATGAAGAGTAGCCCCAGCTCGCTGCAACTAGAGAAAGCCCGCGCGGCAACAAAGACCCAACGCAGCCATAAATAAATAAATAAATAAATAAATAAATTTAAATAACAGAAGAGAAGACTTGGCTTAAAGATCTCTCAGAGCCCATTATGACTTTTTGGCAAATGCAAGTAAATAAAAAAGCATCAGAAAAGAAAGATAAACTGAAGCAAAAATCAAACTAATAGAGTCCTCTTTTCACCTAATCTTATTGTTTCAGGTGATTTCAAGGATGCCATGATTAAGATGTTAAGAATGGGCTGCATGTGGAAGTCAGGAAATAGGGCATATTTAACGACTACTTCTAGAAAAAACTTTGGGTGTGATTATTGGCCCCTGAAACTGTCTATAAGCAAACAGAGTTTACTGACTATTCAGTTAAATTATGTTAAAAATAAAAAACTGATAAATCTGGCCTACAAATGCCCTCAATTGTTCAAGCTCTAAAACATTTCCCGAAAGAGGGACTACTCTCCAACATCCAGTTAACTTGTATTCAGAGGGCAAAGCTCAGGCTCACAGAATACAATGAACAATGCAATGATCCTCTCAAAATGCACTACTAGGGTCTAACCAGGGTAGTGGGTGTTCATAATTCCTGCCCAGGATTCTCCCATTGCTGTGGACAAGTAACTGCTGTGTTTCCCACTCTTACTTTTTCTGGATTGTAACTGTGGTTATGCTGTTCCTCCTGTTCTTGCTCCACTATTGTTTTGTATTATATGTTTGTGCATGAGGCAGATAATTTGTTTTACAATGTATATGTGTCGGTGCCATGAAAAGTTTCATCCCAACCTGATTGAGAGGGTTGTGCATCATCAGACATCCTGGATTTTAAGCTGCTAGAGAAGCTGAATTGGGAAATTGAACACTCTTCTTTAGAGATGAGTGTTCTATTACAAGAAGGATACACACAGATATTATGGTCAGAGGGACAGATGGCAGTAAAGACTGCCTACTGTCCCTACAAAACCATCCTTTCCTTTTTCCTGGGAAAAGGAAACTAAGTTTCCAGTCTCATTGTTGCCAGGCATGGTGATTTGACTAAGTTCTTAACAATGGAGTGAGATCTGAATTGATGTGGGTAATCACCACATTACTTTCTCAAAGGATTTCCCTGTTCTGGTCTTCTTTTCTTTCCCCTTCCCAAAAGAGGGAACATGCTTCTTTTCACATATAAAGTGGCAAAAATTCAAAAGTTTAACAACTTTGTAGGCAAGGCTATAGAAATTTGCACTCCTATGTATTGCTGCTTGTAATGGTCTCATTCCTATAAAGTGCAATTTGGTAATATCTTTCAAGACTGTAAGTACATCTAAGCTTTGACTGTCTTCTTGAATGTATTCTACCTGTACACATATAAAATGATGTACATACAAGGTTATTCATTGCAGCATTGGTTGATAGATTAAAAACAACTTAAATGTCTAGCTATCCGGATTAAATGAACCATGGCATCCCTTCATTATATGGAATACTCTCCAGCTGTAGAAAATGAGGAAGCTGTCTGGACTTACATGGTAAAATCTTCAAGAAGAGAAAAAAATCAAGAGCAGAATGTGCTATCTTTTGCAAAAGCTAGAAAGGACAAAAAAATTGCAGACAAATTCTACAAGGATACATAAGTAATGAATATAATTACATATCAAGGTAAGGTGATCATATAATTTGTCATCCAAATGGAACAGCTGGTAGAGTGAAAGGGCATGTTATTAATAATTACTCCAGAACAACAGATGGAAAATGGCACTGTCCTGGACAAACTGGGAGGTATGATCAACCTATATAAAGGGGGCAGAGTGGGAAGGGGAATGGGACCTTTTTCATTGTACTTTACAAAAAGTACCGGTCTGTGGTGAATTGTAACCAAAAACAACTCGTTCTTTACCACGGGTAGTTAAGGGCTGCCTTAAAGAACAAGGAACGGTAAACCACAGACGTGAGACACGGAACTTGATGAAAATCCGGTAGTTTTGCGTATCGGGCATTTGTTGGGGTTGCACAAGCGACACAGCCTCTTGGAGTTCATCCGCCAATCCGAAGTGGGAGCGTGCGAGCCTGAGCCTGTGAGAGAAGCCCGGGCCGGCCTCGGACTTGAGGAGTGGAGCTTCGCGTCACTCAACCCTGGGGGCGGGCCTAACGCAGGCTCCCACTCTCGGCGGTCTGGCCCACACAGGCGCTACTCTGTGGCATCTCGGGTTCTCTCTAGCCGCACTCTGGAGGCCTACACTCGTTTTCTTTTGGCCGTGAGAGGCCTCGCAGCCTTCGCTGAGCTGGGAGAAAGATGGCGGCAGCCGTGCGACAGGATTTGGCCCAGCTCATGAATTCGAGCGGCTCTCATAAAGATCTGGCGGGCAAGTGAGTATTTCCCAGGGGCCTGGGAGGTGGAGAGTAAAGCCAGAGACTTGTTCTCCTTGGATTGACAGCGGCTTTCGGATGTGAGGCTAGGAGCGGGCCTGATGACCAAGGGGGCGGGCCTGAGGTCGGTTGTGTAGGCAAATGTTGGGAGCAGCAGAAAACTGGAAGGGACCTTGTGTAAGGAGCCCTCAGGACCGTAGATCTGGGGTGACTGTCAACGTTTGCAGTCCCTGATGGCATCCTTTTCAGTATCTTAAGATTCTAGAAGCGCGGTTTGTGGGAGGACTGCTTCCATGGCCTTCTAAGCCTTCCCTGGTGCCCCTTCCCATCGCCTGCCGGCCTCTCACACTGAATCCTGGCCTCTCTTTGCCCCTGCTCCCCCCTTTTTTCGTTTTGGTTGAAGGGAAATTTATATTCTGGGACCTTGGTGTAGAGTTTTCTGGGGAGATGGCTTCTTGAGGCTGAGGGGGCTGAGGAGGTATGGCCGCTATCATGTCGTTCAGAGCCACTTGAACCATCTTCTGTGGGCTGTGTTTTGGGTACTCTCTCTCCGCCACCAACTCTGAAGAAGGGCACGTAGGCGGCATGTCACCATAACATGGGTCGGGATGTCTAGAGTAGTGATGTTTGCAGGGATCTGGATTGTTTAGGAATTTGGTCGGAATTTATGTGGAAGGCTTAGGTGCACTCCAACTTAAAATTTGTGATACGTGCCTGCCCTGCAAGCAGTGTTAGTTACAGACAGACAGAAAGATGTCAGTTTTCTCTTTGTAGATTTCACAGCACTGTTTTTTGTTTTTTTGGGTTTTTTGTAATGAACATGCATTCTGTTTAAAGTGTGCTTCTCAAGTTGATCCAGTTTACATCCCGACGGCTGAGATCACTTTGATCCATTCAATAGGATACGACTGCTCTAACCTGGCCGCTGAAACCTTGACTTTGTTTTATGTTTTTGTCTGGTGGTAAATGTAATCTGCTTTATCAGTGGGAAATTTAGCTGTGTATCTTGGGCTTAACTACTTTGTGGGGCAATTTCCCTCTCGGGAAAATGGGATGATCATATATATCCTGTCTGAGGACAAAATGAGTATGTGTGTGTATATGCACTTATATCACACTTACATCACTTAGAACAGTACCTGACACTTAGAAACAGCCATAGGATTGTCGTTGTTACTATTATTATTAAGCAGTTAGTAAATACGTATGGACGTAATAATCCCTGGGTTGGAAATAAGTTGAATATGTCTCATAGCTCAATCCGTTTTGCATGTAATTTTAATAGATTTGGATGAAAGTAAAACTAGCTTATATTTTTTTTCCATGCCTGCTCTCCTTTTTGTTTTGGTGAAAAAAGTAAGTGCATTAGGTCTTCCCTAGTGGCGCAGTGGTTGAGAGTCCGCCTGCCGATGCAGGGGAAAGAGATAAAGTTTTCATGTATTTGCAGGATTCTGAAACTTAAGCTAAGCATTTACTTCCTCCGCTCTGAATTGCAGATAAACAATAGTATCCACCTTATTGAGTGCTTTAGTTATTTACTGCTCTGTAAACAAATCAGAAACTTAGTGGTGTAAAACAACTATAATTTCTCAATATGCTTTGGGTCTACTGAGCTATTTTGCTGGTCTTGTCCGGGCCCACTCATACAAGTGCAGTCAACTGGCAGCTCAGCTGGGGTTGGTGGGGCTAAAATGGACTCACATACACATCTAGCTGTTGGCTGGGTCTCTCTCCACACTGCCTCTCATTCAGTAGTTTAGCTGAGGATTCCTTACAGGGCCTTGGGAGTGTTCCAAGAGGGTGAGAGTGGAAGCTGCGAGGTCTCTTAAAGCTACCCTTGGAAGTCTCACAACATCAGTTCTCAAATACTGGTCAAAGTAAGTCACATGACCAGGCCAGATTCAAGGGGAGGGGAAATGGAGTCTACCTCTTTATGGGAAGAGTGGCCAAGTTACACTAGATACCATTACTGTAACAATCTAGTACACAGGATTATTATGAAGATTAAATAAAATAATGTGCTTGATAACTGATAGCCAGTGCTTCCTGAGGAAAGTCTTGGCCTTGCCTGTGGGTACATATCTGGTCCTATCTGGGCAAGAACGTGTCATATTTATTTTCATAAGAAAACAGTTCTGCCAGCTACATGCTTTATGAGAGAAATACTCTTGGAATATATCAGTGGTTTTAGGCTTTATGTTAGGAGCTGAGTAACAAAGGATTCCATATTAAGAAGTAATGGAGTAAATTCCTTTTTAAAATACTGATACTGTGTGTTACCAGGAATTTGCAGAATATTTATAACAGTAGTTATTCAATAAATATTGTTTGACTCAATGAATAGCTGGAAAGGTGCAGAGCATATATTTGAAGCCAGGTTTGTCTACTCTAAAAAGCTCATTTTTAACCCATCAGACTACACTGCTTTTCTTGTCAAAACTTCAATTAGAAATGCTTTCCCATAACTATGAAATAACACAACAGTCTGAAATTGATGTAAGAAATTATCACATGAGAAGCATTTTTGCAAATTATATAGACTGCTTTTGTACATATTATGCATTGTGTTCGTTATCTCATATAAAGTTTTAGAAGAAGCGAAAAGCCTTGAGAGAGGGAGCATTTGTTGTGATAGCTTATCTTATTCACTTGGCTAAAACCTGTATGATTCTTCAAAATTCAGTTCAGATGTTATTTCTTCCAAAAAACCTTCTCTGAACAACCATCAACACATGGAGGACCTGGTTAGTTGCTCTTCCCATGCCCAGTGGCATCCTATGTTTACCTCTATGATAGCAGTTACTTGTTTTGTCTTTTTACTTCTTGCTTTTCCAACTAGAATGTTATCTCTTTGAGGGCAGGTTTGAGGTCATGGATTATAGGTCTTTGTTGAGTCAATCCTATATAAATATGACCTTTTTTTTTTTTTCCTTCCCAGTTCTGTGGTGTGGAGGGTATTCAGAGGAAAATATCAGGCCTTTGAAATCTAAATGCTTCATTTTACAAAAAGCTGTCAATCTGGAGAAAGGAGAGAAAGGGAGACCTTTTAGCTGCCCTTGACTATTAAAAAAGCTGTTTTGCAGAAAAGAAAATAGACTTTTCTACCTCACAGAGGTAGACTTTGGATCACAGCTTTCTAGTAATACAGTGGAATAGAATTGTCAAAAAATGGAGGATACACACACACACACACACACACACACACACACACACACACACACGAAACAGAGGTCAGACCTCAAAGTCCCCTTCTAACGCAGATTCTCTGGTTTTCTGTTATTCCCACACACAAGTTTCAGCGGTTCCCATCTGAAGAGTGGAGTTCCCTAAAATCTAGTGTTTACCATATGCCAAGCACAACTTTACTTACATTTTAAAATCTTAAACAGTAGGTGATAGTATTTACATTACATGTGAGAAAACAGAGGTGAAACCCTTTGCTCTGGGGTCACATAGCTAGTGACAAAGCCAGAATACAGTCTGTCTGCTTGGCTCAGAGCCCTTAACTCGAAACACCTACCTACCTTTTGGTTTTATATTACTTTCAGCAAACTGGACTGCATTTCAGACAAATTTTTTTTGCCTAGAATTTCTGTCTTCTCCTACTCTTTCCCATTTAACACTAACTAAGTCCAAATATTTAGACTGCTTAAAGATCAACCTCATTGGTGGATGAACGTGGAGTCTGTCATACAGAATGAGGCAAGTCAGAAAGAGAAAAACAAATACCATATGCTAACGCATATATATGGAATCTTAAAAAAAAAAAATGGTTCTCATGAACCTAGTGGCAGGACAGAAATAAAGACACAGGCATAGAGAATGGACTTGAGGACAGGGGGAGGGGGAAGGGTAAGCTGGGATGAAGTGAGAGAGTAACATTGACATATATACTCTACCAAATGTGAAATAGATAGCTAGTGGGAAGCAGCTGCATAGCACAGGGAGATCAGCTCGGTGCTTTGTGACCACCTAGAGGGGTGGGATAGGGAGTGTGGAAGTGAGATGTAAGAGGGAGGGATATGGAGATATATGTATGCATATAGCTGATTCACTTTGTTATACAGCAGAAACTAACACAACATTGTAAAGCAATTATACTCCAATAAAGATGTTAAAAAAAAAAGATCAACCTCATTAGGAAATTATTTCTGTCTTCTAAAAAATTATATTAGCACTTAGCTGTAAGATTTTGTCTTTAATATTCTGCAACTTCATTATGATGTGTCTGTGGATTTGATTTTACTTATGTCAATTAGCTTCTGCTGTGAAATAAACCACCCCAGAACTTCACGGCTTAAAACAACAATCATTTATTTAGCTCATAGTTCTGTTGTTTGGTACTTTGGGCTGGGCTCAGCTGGTTGATTCTTCCCTATTCCACGTGGTCTTGGTTCCACAGGGGCTCCAGGTGCACCTGTAGTCAGCTACATGTAGCCAGTCAGGTCAGGTAGGCAGCTCTGCTTCTCTGTTGGCTGGGGCGGTGGCAGGTGACTGGGCTACATACCTCATCATCCAATAGGTCAGCCTGGACCCATTCATGTGGCAAAGCCGCGTTCCAGCAGGTAAAGACAAATTCTCTCAAAGTCCAGGCTTGGAACGGGCACTTTACTTCTATTTCTGTTGCCTTCTATTGGTCAAAACAAGCCCAGATGAAAGGGTAGGGAGATAAACTCTACCTCTTGATGTGAAGAGTTACGAAGTCACATTGCAAAGGGGCATAGATACAGAGAGTAAAAGAAATGTGGGCAATTTTTGTGAGTGCTTTACCGCATGGGTCCCCAGCTCCCCGGGCGTTGGACCGCTAATGGTCCGAGGCCTGTTAGGAACCGGATCGCAGAAGAGAGCAGGAGGTGAGCTGCGGGCGAAGCTTCATCTGCCGCCCCCCATCGCGCCCTGTTGCTCGCGTTACCGCCTAAACCACCGCCACACCCCAGCACACCCCTTCCATGGAAAAATTGTCTTCCACGAAACCCATCCCTGGTGCCAAAAAGGTTGGGAACCACTGCTCTACTGCATTATCCTGGTTAAACTTGTGTTTCTTGAATCAATGGATTGGATCATTCATTGTTCTGAGAGGTTTTTCAGCTCTCTGTCTCTTTATTTTATTTTATTATTATCATTATTTTTTGCGGTACGCGGGCCTCTCACTGTTGTGGCCTCTCCCGTTGCGGAGCACAGGCTCCGGACGCGCAGGCTCAGCGGCCATGGCTCACGGGCCCAGCCGCTCCGCGGCATGTGGGGTTTTCCCGGACCGGAGCACGAACCCGTGTCCCCCTGCATTGGCAGGCGGACTCTCAACCACTGCGCCACCAGGGAAGCCCGTTCTCTCTTTAAATGTTGCCTCTGTCCCGTTCTATTTTCTCCTCTAGGCCCCGGGTGAAACCCTTGTTAGGCCTTGTTACTGTGACCTCTGTGCCCCTTACTCTGTCTTCTGTACTTTCCATTTCAAGGCTTTATTCTGGATAAGTTCTCCTACTTTCTAGTTTGTCAGTTCGTCAAATGTGTCTAGTCTGCTGTTAAGAACTACACCGAATTTCAAGTTTTGGTAATATTATTTTTTAGTTCTATAGCTTTTGGTGATTCTTTTTTCAAATGACACTATTTATGGTTCCTACTTTATTCTGAAACTTTTTAAAAGCCTGTCTTTGTCTCTATAAACTTGATAAACATAAGTGTATTTCAGTCTTTCTGGTAACTCCAGTATCTGGAGTCCCTGTTTGTTGCTATTGACTGTTGTTTTTGTTGATTCCAGCTAATATTGTCATATGCATTGTAATGTTTGTTGTTGGGCAAATTATTTTTAAATGTATTTTTAGAAACAACTGGAGGTCTATGATGTTACCTTTCAGGGAGGATTTTCATTTCCTTCTGCTGGACACCTGACAGGGTTAGGAGTCTAGGACCAAGGCTTCCAAATTTATTGGTCTTCTTACTAGATGATCCTTGGAATAGAATTTGTAACCGTACTTCCAAAGTGCTAGTGTTTCCTCCTTTGGCAGGTAAAACACCTTAGATTCCTGTTCTAGTTTTATCAGTCAGCTGGAAATTGCAACTTGCCTTTCAGCGTTTCCAGCAGATGGCAGAACACCCCAGAGCCGAGCCCACTTCTCCCCAGCAGAAGTGCCTCTCTGCCTCTCAGCTCTCTTTCCACAGTCAGCAAATGCTTTCAGGCAGAAGCTATGGTTCACGTCTTTGCGCTCTTAGTCTCTTCTCTTTACTCTTTCTTGTTAGGATTTTATGCTATTAAATTTTTCTTTCATTTCTTTCAACTTTTTATGTTGTTTTGGAGGCAGGATTGGTCCAATGTCTATTTCACCATTACTGTAAATGAAAGATCTGTGAATACATACCTGTTACACTCATTTTGAGCATGGATAGTGACTGTGGTACAGTTTCATGTGTATATGTTTTATTTACCTCCAGATTCCTTTCAAGTGCCAAGAAATCAGAAATTGACATACTGAACTTTAGTTCACATACATAATAGATGCTCGATAAACATTTGTTGATGATGAATGGATAGGACAGATGCAAAGTGCCTTAATTAATTTTCTTTTCCTCCATAATATTTTTTAATGAAAAAATATTTGGTACTTGTCATGTTCTCCACATCAGTCACTTTTCCATCTTTTCCATTGATTTAGATTGGGTTTTTTTTGGTGTTCTCAATACAGGTTAGTTGATTGATAAGTTATGAAACTATATATTAAAACTTAAATTATTAGCAAATTTTTATAAGTGAGACATTGTCATCTTTGAATACAATATTGTTAGTATAAAATAACTGGGATTTAAGAGTAAGAGGGTTTAGCCATAGTCTTCATTTAATTGATTATGAAAAACAAGCCAATCTAAAAAAGAAATAATAAACCATTGAATGCATTAATTAGAACCATGCCCAGGGCAATAAAGTAAATGTATAAATACAGATATGGAAAATACATGTGTATATGTGTGTGTATATATGTATATATGTAGAGAGAGAGAATGAGTTTTGTTTGTTTGTTTTTTTGGCTGTGCTGCACAGTTTGTGGGATCTCAGTTCTCTAACCAGGGATTGAACCCAGGCCACGGCAGCAAAAGCGCCGAATCCTAACCACTAGGCCACTGGGAAACTCCCGAGAATGAGATATTCAATGTAAATAAATTTTTAGATAACTGTATTTCATCCCTCAAATGTAGCAATTTTTAAAATGACAATTTTTTATTTTAAAGCTTGATAATATTTCCTTGCTTTCTTGGAATTGTTTGTCTCTTCTTTTGGAGTTAGCTATCTTTTCTGTCAGTATACCTGCTTTCTTACAAAGCCAGTTTGATTCACTACTGTTTTGAGAAATCGTATCACCAAGGCTGTGAGAATATTGTATGAGTTGAGAATCAGTAAGTGCTGAATTGTAGCTTGAGGGTGTGCCCTACAAATACAAGTCATAAATTTGAATGAGTTTGGGCCCTATTTGTATATTTTTATTTCTTGACTATATTCTGGATAATGCTCTGAATAATTGCAGTTGGGTTTGTAAAATGCATTAACTAATGCTTTTAATAAATATGATTGAGACAAACAAAAGGGATAAAGAATAGTATAATACCAATGTACCAACCACTCAATTTAAGAAATAAAATGTTACTAATACTGCTGTATCTTTGAGTCCTTATGATGTGACAAGTACCCTTCTAGGCATTGTATATATAGCAGTAAACAAAACAAAAATCCCTGTCCTCATGGAGTTTACAGTTTAGGAAGGAACTTACCATTGCCTAATAATTGTTAGTGTTCTTGTTTTCAACATTTCCCCATCATTTGTAGAATGCTAATTTGAATTTTGTGTGATCATGAATACTAGGCAGAATAGTTATTGGAACTGAATGCAAATAAAGAACTAATAGGCACTGAAGGATGTTCTGTCAGGACATTTGGCTTAGTGGAATGTATTTTGTACACACTAAGACATTTAATCTCTAATATTTGGCTTCATTGCATAGTCAACATTATCCTATTGTTGGTAACCCTAGATTCATTAGGTCCATAAGGAAAAGGTTCTGGGCCACCTCAAGTAATGTTCTTGTGTGTACTTTAGTGAAGGAAATATAGCTTATCTTTTGAGGCACTTGAAAGAAAATTGACGTTTCAAATTCAAAACTAAAACTTGAAAGAAAAAGTAGCACCTTAGATCCATTAACTTAGACTTACTCTTTTTGTGATAGACATGAAAACTTAAAAAATGGTGATATACTGTAAAGAAAACTAGAAGAAGCAGCACTTTGAATTACAGATTTAGTGTTTCTTGTGATGAACTAGAAACTTAAAAAAAAAAATCTGTAATGTACTATGAAGAAAACCGCAAACTAGAGCACTATGAAAGAAACCAGGGTAAATAGAAATGAACAAACATCAAAGTTAGCATTAGACTATATAATGCCTTCTAAACACTTTTTCTTTTTGGTATTGTTTTAGGTATCGTCAGATACTGGAAAAAGCCATTCAGTTATCTGGGGCAGAACAGCTAGAAGCTTTGAAAGCTTTTGTGGAAGCAAGTAAGTGGAATGAAAATTCTGTGTTTGCCTTGTATTACTGAGTTAGGACTTAAAAGCTTGCTCAAGCCTTGTTTTATATCAGATTGTCAGTATAATTTACATTGAGATTAAATTAAATATGCATTGAGCTTGATTGATTTTAGAATTTAAACTACTTACAACTTGATATTTGATTGTTTTTCAATGTGAAGCCATTGTTACATTTACAATTAAGGTTTTGTATAGTTATTGATAAAGCAACTGATGGAGAGACAATATAGCAAATGATAAAAAAGAATAGTCTGGATTCAAATCCTTGTCTGCTATTTTATTAGCTATGTGATCTTGGGTAGGTTATATAACCTCTTTGTGCCTCCTTTTCCTTGTCTATAAAATGGGGATATGATACCTACCCTGTAGAATTGTTGGGAGATTAAATGAGTTAATATCCATAATGGAGTGCTTAGAATAGTACCTGGCACATGATAAGTACTAGATAAGTGTTAGCTGTTGTTAATGTTAAGAACATTTCTTTTGAATGGGAACTAGAAATTTCCATTCTTTAAGACACTCTTCCCCATTCCCTGACTTCTAACATATCCAGTTATCTGGAAAATTACTCAAAATTCAGGCTGGAATTTATCCTGAGTTCACAATATTAATGATATTTGATAGTGCTTTACAGTTTACAGTGTGCTTTCATACACATTATCCATCACGCAGGTTCCTTTTCATAACCTTGTGACTAACAATGCAGGTATAGATAGCCCTATATAATATATTATAAAATGAGTCTCAGGATTAAGTGACTTTTTCCCCCAAGGACATTCAGTTAGTCAGTGACAGAGCCCAGACTAGAAACTAAGTTTTCTTACTTATAGTTCTTATGTACTTATATTTCCCTGAGAAGTCCTAGTTTGTATAGTAATTTCTAACAGTTATAGGTACCTAATGGCACTTGTAATGAAACTGTTCTCAGTCACATCCAGTATCATCCAATTCCAATTAATATACTATAAACTGATTAGTTACAAGGCCTGTCAGTTACTGCCTCAAAAAATTGGGGCCTGCAATGTGAGACAAACTGGCAATGGTTTCAGAAAAACTCTTTTAGTGGCTTTTTTTTAAGACCGTTGCAGTTAGTAGCAAAAGAGTAGTGCTTTTTATAAATTTTGATCTTTATATAAACTTTGAATCCAATGAACCACCAAAAAAAAAAAAAGCAGTCGGGCTTCCCTGGTGGCGCAGTGGTTGAGAGTCCGCCTGCCGATGCAGGGGACACAGGTTCGTGCCCCGGTCTGGGAAGATCCCACATGCCATAGAGCAGCTGGGCCCGTGAGCCATGGCCGCTGAGCCTGCGCGTCCGGAGCCTGTGCTCCGCAACGGGAGAGGCCACAACAGTGAGAGGCCCGCGTACCGCATAAAAAAAAAAAAAAAAAAGCAGTCTACTGTTAAAATCATTTGCATCAACTGAATAGCTTTGAACTGTCATTTATTTCCCCAGTAACTACTGATTTAAACTTAATTTATCTAAGGAGTGGTTCACAAGCATGATGCATCTTTTTAAAATGTAATAATAGTGATAATAATAACTAACATTTGCTGAGTGCTATGTGCCAGGTATTGTTTAAAGCACTTTATGTATATTGCATTTAAGCTTCACAGCAACCTTATCCACATTTTACAGAAGAGGAAAGAGAAGCACAGAGAAGTTAAGTCTCTTGCCTGAGGGCATGTAATCAGGAGGATTTGGAAGCAGTGTGGCTCCAGAGTTTTCATCCTTAATCATATATAATAATACCTCATAAATGTTTATAAACAGTGTCATAAAATATGTCTATGCATCTAGTGCTGACCTAAGTTCTTATTTGTTGTGTTTATCAGGAAAGTACAAGTGGCAGTAACTGTCACTACTCGCTTTATTTAAACTTCATGAAAATTATTTCACTATTTCTTCTTTAACTCTTTTTTTGTAGCTAGGTAGAATATAAGAACATAAATAAAAATATTAAGTGTTTCTGTGCCTTCACTTCGTAGAAAAATAAAGAAGAGAAAAGAATGACTTAAAATTCTCAACTGTTAAAACTTTTTCCCAGCCATTTCTGTTTCTTAGAGAAGTTGTGGTATTTTTACTGTTTTGTTGTAGTTGTTATGTGATCAGATAATTCAGCATAAGGAAAACTGGTTCTATAATATAAGGTCACAAGGGTGTGGAGATCCCTAAATAATGCTTTGAAGAGTACACTGGTATATATTATTTTTAGTATTAATTTTAGGTGAAAATTGATTGCTTAATGAAAACATAAATTACTCATGTTGTCTTATCCCTTACTTTTTTTAACAAGTGGTAAATGAGAATGTCAGCCTCGTGATCTCTCGCCAGTTGCTGACTGATTTCTGCACACATCTCCCTAACCTACCTGATAGCACAGCCAAAGAAATCTATCATTTCACCTTGGAAAAGATCCAGCCTAGAGTCATTTCATTTGAGGAGCAGGTAAAAACCTAGAGCAGTGGTTTTTGTTTTGTTTTTAGGACTCTGTTTATTATGTGTTTCTTTTTTTTTTAAATTGAGATATAATTGATGTACAATATTATTATAAGTTGCAAGTGTACAACATAGTGATTCACGATTTTTAAAGGTTATATTCCATTTATAGTTATTATAAAATATTGGCTATTAGAGTGGCGATTTTTAAACTTGAGATAGCAGCAATTATTTTGAAAGATACTATTAAATTTTTAAAAGAGGTAATCATTCAACTTCATTTTTACAAAACAGTGTGCCAAACAGCGTGCCAAACAGCATTTTACAATGTAAGATCAAATAAATATCATGATGTTTTAAGTCCAGCTGACATTTGCTCATATACTATAATTTGGTTTTATGAACCAAATATTACTCTTTAGATAATTTTATTTTATTTTATGTATTTATTTATTTATTTTATTTTTGGCTGCGTTGGGTCTTCGTTGCTGCGCACGGGCTTTCTCTAGTTGCGGCAAGTGGGACCTACTCTTCACTGCGATGCGCGGGCTTCTCATTGTGGTGGCTTCTTTTGTTGTGGAGCACGGGCTCTAGGCGCACGGGCTTCAGTAGTTGTGGCGTGCGGGCTCTAGAGCGCAGGCTCAGTAGTTGTGGCGCACAGGCTTAGTTGCTCTGCAGCATGTGGGATCTTCCTGGACCAGGGCTCAAACCTATGTCCCCTGCATTGGCAGGCGGATTCTTAACCACTGTGCCACCAGGGAAGTCCCTAGATAATTTTTAAAAATCAGTAAAATTGTTGATTAGGCTAAGAACATAGGAGAACTCCAGCATTATATATGCAGTGACACAAAAGCAAAACTTAATATTTCAACTAAATTATTGCCATAATCCACATTGCAGAATGTGTTAGTTCACTCTTTTGATATTCTGTAAATGCAAAATTCATTAAAAATTTGGGTAGTCTAGGTAAACTTTTACTATTTACTTGCCTGCATAATATGTTGAATGAGAGCATTGTCACAATAGATTATCATCTGTTTATTTTAACTAGTTTACTAATATCAGTGGAAGTAATTTAACATGTATACCTCCTATTCCAGGTTGCTTCCATAAGACAGCATCTTGCATCCATATATGAAAAAGAAGAAGATTGGAGAAATGCAGCCCAAGTGTTGGTGGGAATTCCTTTGGAAACAGGACAAAAGTATAGTAAATAGTGGATATAAAACATGTATAATTGTTCACTTCTTTTTTTTTTACATTCTGGTACAGGAAACAGATAATGAACAATTTAATAAATAAGTAAAATTTGTACTATTTTAGAAGGTGATAAGTGCTATGGGGAAAAGGGGCAAAGTGGGGACAAGATGTATTATTAAATAGGGTGATTAGAGTGGTAGGGTAGTCCTGATATCACCTTTTCAAACACTTGAAGGAGGTAACAGAGTAGCTATGAGCTGTCTGAGGGAAGAGTTATCAGTAGATCCTTTTAGAGAGGATGGCTAGTGCAAAGGCCCTAAGACTGGAACATGCTTGGAGTGTTGTTGTTGTTGTTGTTTTTTTTTTTGCTTGGAGTGTTTTAAGAAGAGCAGGGAGACCACCATGGGTGGAGTGAGCAAAGGGGAGTGTGATAGAGGGTGAGGTCAGAGAGTATTGGGTACCAGATTACATGGGGTCTTGTAAGCCATTGTAAGGCCTTTGGCTTTTTTTCTAAGTAAAACAATGGGGAGCCATTGGAGGATTTTGTACAGAGGACTGACATGATCTGATCATGTTAGATCATTCTAACTACTGAGTTGAGAGTAAACTGTAGACATGCGATGATAGAAGTAGGGACATTAGTTAAGAGGCTTATGAGCTACTGCAGGTGAGATGGAGATTGTGAGAAATGTTGGACCCTTGATGTGTTTTTAAGGTAAAGCTAAGGGTTCCTCGACAACTTGGACATGGAGTACAAGAAAAAGAGCCAAGATAAGTCCTGAGTTTCAGTCTGAATAGCTGGAAAAATAAAGTTGCCATCTACTGAGTGGTAAAGAATAGGTTTTGAGGGAAGATCAAGAGTTCTGTTTTGGACATGTGATAACCAAGTGGAAATATCTAGCAGGGAGTTGAATATATTAGTCTGGAGTTTAGGAGAGAGGTCTGGACTAGAGATGTACATTTGGGAGTCATTGATATATAAATGGAACTTAAGCCTTTAGATTGGACGAGATCTCCAAGGAAGGGCATATAGGTAGAGAAGAGCACTGAGTACTGAGCACTCTGACATTAAGAGGTCAGGGGCAGGAGGAAGATACAGCAAGTGAGGATTGTCCATTGAGGTAAGAGGAAAACCAGAAGAATGTGGAGTGTGATATCTCAGAAGCCAAATGAGGAAAATGTATCAAGAAGGAGCAAGGGATCAACATGGTGTTGATGGTCAAGTAAGATGAGGAGTTGAAGGTGAACCGTAAAAGGTAGTAACGTGGAGGTCATTGGTGACCTTGGCAAAAGCTGTTTTGCTGAAATGGTGAGAGTAAAAGCCTGATTGGAGCTGTTTAAAAGAGAATGGGAAGAGAAGAATTGGAGATGGTGAGCATGGGCAGCTCTTTGGGGAAGTTTTCATAAAACGGAGCAGAGAAGTAGGGTAGAAGATGACAGCGGAGGTTAGGCTGAGATTATTTTTTCTCTTATGTTTCAGTGGAAAGCAAAAATTTGACATAGAGGAGTAGTGGAAAGGATTCTTGCAGGAGTAGACTAGAGGGGAAGGAATCCAGTGGAGGGATAGGCTTCAGATAAGAGCATGGACAGTTCATTTGTGGCAGAGTTTCTCAGCCTGAGCACTCTTGGCATTTTAGATCAGATAATTCTTTGTCCTGGAGGCTGTCCTGTGTATTGCAGATGTTTAGCAGCATCAGTGGCCTCTACTCACTAGATGCCAGTGACACCACTATGCCTAGTTGTGACAATCAAAAATGTCTGTAGGGCTTCCCTGGTGGCACAGTGATTGAGAGTCCGCCTGCCGATGCTGGGGACACGGGTTCGTGCCCCGGTCCAGGAAGATCCCACATGCCGTGGAGTGGCTGGGCCCGTGAGCCATGGCCGCTGAACCTGTGAATCTGGAGCCTGTGCTCCACAACGGGAGAGGCCACAACAGTGAGAGGCCTGCATACCGAAAAAAAAAAAAAAAAATGTCGGTAAACATTGCAGATTGTTCCCTGGTGGGCAGAATAGTCCCAGTGATCTGTGGTAACAGCCAGGAACACAGAGTATATGGGTGCAGATATTAGTAATGTGGTGATGGAGTTTGTGCAAGTACTCTTTTCTTTGATTGTTTCAATACTCTTAGTGAAGTTGGAATCAGAGTCATCAGCTGAAGTGTGGATGGGGGTGAGAGTTGTGAGGTTGAGGAGATATAAGAATATCAAAAAAAATTCTCTGGGAGAGTGAGACGGTGTACAGCATTAAGGCTCATTTAAAGGTTGTAGTCACTAAAATGAGATCAGTCAGATTGGTTGGGTGTTTTTCTTCATCAGAGTTCGGCTACATGGTTGCAGGAAAGGAGTAGATGAACTATTAGGTTTAACCAGCATTATGATTTCGCCCAACCAGTATGACAGCATGAGAGGGGCAAGGGAGACGAGCGCACGTGCAATTCAGTGATGGAAATGATTGACCATAGGAATTAAGCCAGGTAAGGAGGAAGTGAGGCCTTTAAGGGGAAAAATACAATAACTGTAGTAGGATCAGTGGTTTGGAGTCACAATGGGTTCAATGGATTGTTAGGTTTGAGATACTAGAGAAAATGAGATGGAAAAACAATTAGAAAAGATTAAGATGACTCTTATCCAGTCAGTCTTACCTTTGATATGTATTTTAAAAAATATTTATAGTTCTTTATGAAACATTCCTCCAAAGTATATTGTATAGAAGGATGAAAGGTGTGAAACTCTTGGTTGTATTATTAAACACACTTCCTCTTTCAGTTGGCAAGTATAAAAATACCAACTGAATGACAAAAAATATTTTCAGTTACTTCTCTACTCTTTTACCAGGTGAATAAGGGATTCTTTTTTTGTCTTCATTAATATTTGTGATCATAAGTCAAACACTACTTCAGGCATCTTGCCTTTTGTGCAGTTGTGAAATTGTTAGACAGTGATGCCCGTTGAAAAAGCAATCAGTATATTAAAAAGCCTTCATTTATACGCAGATGTTGAATTTTGTTTTCTAAGGCCTCTTGTTAATTTGGGGTTTTTCTTGGATAGTTTGAAAAGGCTGGAGGCTTTCTTAATTGCTTTGGTCTTATTCTGTCTGGAACAGTTTCTCCCTAGCACAGAGCAAATGATTTATTTTCATTGGTAGTTGATGTAAATATTAAATAGATATTGTTCTTTGCAGTGGTGGTAATTATCATTTTGAGAGTACTATAACATTATCTGTGAGGATACCAAGAACTGAAAATTCAGTGGTTTTTCTAAACAAGTTAAAGTGATTTGGGTAAATTATTGACAGCCTGTCTCTTTAAAAAATGATTCACTCTGATTATGAAAGTAATGGACATAATAGATATCTTGGCATAAAATATGAAAATGCAAAAAATATGGTGCTATTTATAGCAGTTTATGTAAATATGAGTTGTGAATGGAAATAATATAAAAATAATATATGACTTATGGAAAATTTTGAATTGATATAAAATTTTTTTTTTTTTCTGTACGCGGGCCTCTCACTGCCATGGCCTCTCCTGCTGCGGAGCACAGGCTCCGGATGTGCAGGCCCAGTGGCCATGGCCCACGAGCCCAGCCGCTCCGCGGCATGCGGGATCCTCCAGGACCGGGGCATGAACCCGTGTCCCCTTTATCGGCAGGTGGACTCTCAACCACTGTGCCACCAGGGAAGCTCGATATAAAAATTTTGCAGAATTAATTTCAAAGCTGGGCCAAGACAGTTGTAAACTCTGTTCTTGCCAAATGGTGGCTCCACTTTTGCTGGTAAATAGAATTAATTTTTCTGTGAGGATTAATCTTGAATTATGTGAGTTTTGAATTATGTTAGGTCTTCAGTTATACATTTTTTGCATAAAATGTGACTATTGGGATAAAGAAGAAAAATGAAAACCACCTGTATTCTCAGAGATAATTGCTATTACTATCTTGATATGCATGTATAGAAATACATTTGGATGGTGTTTTATGTACTGTTTTATCCAATTTTTTCACTTAGCAAAAACTTATGACTATTATCAGAAGTAATTATTATAATAACTGTATAGCATCTACCATCTTTATGTACCACAACTTAATTGATTACCACAAATACGATTATGGGTGATTTCCATTTTTTTTTATTATGGATATTTATGAATAACTTTACAAATGAATATTCTGTACATATATATGTATGTACAACCATGATTTTTTTTTAAGGATTTATTTTTTAGAGGTAAAATACAGTAGGTAAAGAGGATATGCATTTTTAAAGCATTCAAAGGATGTTTGGAGAGCATACTGCCAAATTGTTTTCCAGGATGGTTGTACATGTTCATAGTTCCCCTGGTAGTATATGATATGTCCCTGAACTGAGCTTTTTTTTTTTTTAAGATCTTTGATTTGTGAGATTATCTGAGGATTAGAAGAAGCTAAAATAAAACATGAACAATGATAAAAATAATAAAAATTCAATAAATCTTATTCTGGAAATATGTTTTAGCTTGTCTACGTAATATACTGCAATAAAAGTATGATTCCCTTATATTAACAGAATATATATAAGGAAAAAATAATGCATTTCCTACCACTCCCAAAATTTTCTTGATAAATATTTAGTCATTCTCTGTCTTTCTGTTATACCCTAGACAGTACAATGTAGATTATAAACTGGAGACATACCTGAAGATTGCTAGGCTATATCTGGAGGATGATGATCCAGTCCAGGCAGAGGCTTACATAAATCGGGCATCATTGCTTCAGAATGAATCAACCAATGAACAGTTACAGATACATTATAAGGTAACAGATGAGCTAATTTGGAAAATTAATTTTGTATTGGAGAATCCTTCAGTAATAAGGTGCTCCAGAATATCTGATAAATGCTGTTATATAATAGAAATTTTCTTTTGCTTTTTATTTTTAATTTTTCTCCCTAATTGAAACATTTTCCCTCTTATAGGTCTGCTATGCACGTGTTCTTGATTACAGAAGAAAATTCATTGAAGCTGCACAAAGGTACAACGAGCTCTCCTACAAGACAATAGTGCACGAAAGTGAAAGACTAGAGGCCTTAAAACATGCTCTGCACTGTACCATCTTAGCATCAGCAGGTAAATATGTCATTTACACTTTAATGAACAGTAAGTTATCTTTGCTTAATAATTTCAGGTTCATTACTATTTGAGGATTTAGCAAGGAGCTATTCTTTAAGAGGATGTCTTATTAATAAAATTATGATAAATTTAAACAGTTAAAAACAGCGCATTGCTAACTTAAGACATTTTAAAATATGCATTTATCAGCCTATCAGGTATTAGGAGTAGTTAAGAAGTAATCTGAAGTTTAGTTCTCCTAAAATATCACTGAAAAAATGGATATTAAATTGAGAATTAGACAAAGGGAAATGAAAATTAAAATCTAGAAATGAGTGCTGTGATAATGTACTGCTTTGGGTTTTTTTTTTTTATATTCAAGCCTCAGTTTTAGACCTGGTGCTTATCTTTTTCTTCCATAAATATAAATAATAAACTATTCTGTATCCTTTTTTACTAAACTGTAACATGTAAATCATTCAACTTATAAAGCAGGAAAGGGCATCGAGAGGAAATGCTGATAATTCTAAGCCACGGCTTGCTTTTCTAAATCATTTTAGAATGTCTATTTTTTTTTTTTTTTTTTTTTTTTTTC
>NW_020174289.1:65820-214114 GCF_003031525.2 Neophocaena asiaeorientalis asiaeorientalis
CTCGGGCCTCTCACTGTTGTGGCCTCTCCCGTTGCGGAGCACCGGCTCCAGACGCGCAGGCTCAGCGGCCATGGCTCACGGGCCCAGCCGCTCCGCGACATGTGGGATCTTCCCGGGCCGGGGCACGAACCCGTGTCCCCTGCATCGGTAGGCGGACTCTCAACCACTGCGCCACCAGGGAAGCCCAGAATGTCTATTTTTGAACTGTGTTTAGTTGAGAGCCTAATGACGTGTTCAGACTACACATTTCATTCTCTTTGTAGCAGTCATCTTATTTATTTTATTTTTGTTACTGAAAAGGCAGTACATAAAATGGACTGCTTTGCACTCTGAAGAACTATTACTGATTCTTTTATTTCCTTCAATATAAAAGTGTGTATCCTCTTTTTTATACACAAATGATAGCATGATAAATACACTTTTACAACTTTCTTTTTTTATGTGGATATTCGTCACAGTGGTCTTTATATGTCATTACATAAAGCTCATTCTTTTTGATTTTCTGTTGTTTGGCTTTATCGTAATTAGTCAATTATAAACAATGCTGTAGTGATTATACACATATGTGAATATATGTATAGGTTAAATTCTTGAATCTAAGGGTACATACATTTAAAATTTTGATAGAAATTATAAGTTGCCCTTTAATGTTAGACCTTCTAAACAACAATATCTTTGTGAACCTGATTACTCACGCACACATTACCAAATTTTTTTGTCCTTGCTAACCTGGTAGAAGAAAAATAATATTCCATTCTAGTTTCAATTTGCATTTCATTTATCATGAATACTCTTGGACATCTTTTCATGTGTTTAAAAAAGTCGTTGAAAAACCCAATCTTTTGAGTGAATTATCTGTGTATGTCCATTAGCCATTTTTTTTGTTTTTATCTTTTTTTTTAATAAAAGCTCTTCATGTATATAAGAAATTAACAGTTTTTTTCTCCCAATTTATTGTCCCCTTTTTAGCTGTGTTTATGAAATTTTTGCCATGCAGAAACTTTAAATTTTTATATAGTTAAATATTTTTTAATCTTTTATGGTTTCTGGGTTTTGTTGACTTGCTTAGAAAGGTCTTCTCTATTGTGAAATTACATATTTTAAATTCCTTCATGTTTTCTTCCAGTACTTTAAGTTTTCACATCCTCTGGTCTCAGGACTCCCTTAGACTCTGAATAATTGAGAACCCTAGAGAGCTTTTGTTTATGTAGGGTATATCTGTTGATTATTGAATTAGAAATTGAAGTGAGAAATTTTAAAATATTTATTAATTCATTTAAAAGTAACAATAATAGATATCTTAGGTATAAACGTAAATGACATTTTAATTAATTTTATTTGATTTTTGGTTGCACCACACGGCTTGTAGGATCTTAGTTCTCCGACCAGGGATCCAGCCCATGCCCTGGGCAGTGGGAGCACAAAGCCCTAACCACTGGACTGCCAGGGAATTCCCGACATTTTTATAAAATAGCTGTTTTTTCTAAAACAAAATAAGTTAGAGAATTGGAATTGTTTTACTTTTGACTTTACAAGTCTTTTCATTGTCTAGCTTAATAGACAGAAATTGAATTCTTAAATGTACTTCTGTGCTTAGCCTGTTTTGATATGTTTTGGTGGGAGTATATGAAGAAAACCCAGCCTCACACAGATATGTAGTTGGAAAAAGGAGGCATGTTTAGTGACTTTTTCAGATAATCGTGGGTATTCATCTTTGATACTATAACTTGACAAGTAGTGTAGTTTCTTATGGGTTAATTGGAATGTGGCATCTGAAACCATATCAGTGAACGTTTTGCACTCTATAATGTTAAAATCTTGGTCTGTCTTCAACGTTGATGGATCTTTTACCCATGTAAGATTTTGTACCATCATGTATTGGTTGTTTGGAAAATGTTGGTTTGCTGATTTATGCAGAGCTTCCAAATATTGATGTACTTTATTATACAATATCCAATATCCAATGTATTACCACTGATCTCATCAGAAAAACCTTTAAGTATTGGAAGGTTGTCAGCCTCATAGTGGCAGATAGAAGTTTTCAGAAATTTTAATTTTTTTCTTTAAAACTCAAATTTTATCAAGGGCAGCAAATGCTGTTGATTGGTGGTAACAGGCTCACTTTGTTCATTTTTAAGAAAATGTCTGCCAAATACCTAAGTCTGGAAACCATAATTTGTCAGTTGTTATTTTAAGTGAATGTGTTCCATGAAAAAGAGACTAGTTCAGCTTGCACTGTTTCCTTGGGACAACCATTATACTTTGGTTTATAGCAAAAGTGCTGTAAGTACATTTCGCATTTCGTCACACAAAATGTTAAAAAGGTATGTTCTCAAGTGTCAAGATTTAATGAAAATAATTTTTTACTGCTGCTAGGACATTCTTAAGTGAAACTATCTCTTTTGACTGTTGAGTGTTTGGCATAATATAGTTTGTTGCCAGTGCCACTGCCTTGATTTGTGCTATGGTGCCAGTAGTCTTTGCCACCATTGCTTTTGCACTAGCAGTGCAAATGTCAACTCAATGAAGAAGGCACAGGATGTCTTTGTTATTCTAAATTTAGTGTCAACCACTGATCCCTTGAAAAGGTCATGGGGACCGCCTTTGAGAATCGCTGCTTCAGGGTTTCATTTTTTACCTTCAGGCTTTCAGGAGATGATCTCTAACCCTTGCCCCCCAAGAGTAATCACTAGTATAGATTAGTTTCACCTACTTAAATTTACCTATAAATCCTAATCCAGTTGGAATTATTTTAGTGTAAGAAATGAGATAGGAAATTAACGTTTGTTTGTTTGTTTTTCTAAATGGCTAGTTATTTGACCTGGCATTCTTTATTGAATAATCCATCTTTTTTTTCCCTGTTGATTTGAAGCACACTGTAGTAGATTTCTGGACATAGTATTCTGTTCCGTTAATTAGCCTGTCTATTTATGAATATACTTGTACTATGCTCTTCAAATTATTATAGCTTTATAGTGTTTTATTATCTTGCAGATCTACTTCCCCTTCATTACTCTTTTTCTAAACTTTCCTGGCTTTTTGTCATATTTGCTTTCTCTCTCTCTCTCATGCGCACACACACATATTTTTTGATGTATCGTTTTAAAGTAAGTTGTAGGCCATCATGACACTCCCTCTTTATATATCATCATGTATCTCTGTAGAACAGGAACATTTTTCTACATAACTGCAATACCATCATCATCCCTAAAAAAATTAACAGTGATTCCACTGTAGAATTTAGCAGCTGGTCCATGTTATCACTGCCCCAGTTAGCTCAAGAATATCTTTTATACCTGCCTTTTTCCCCTTGAACGAGGAGCAACTTCATGTGTGGCATTTGGTGATTATGGCTCTTTAGTCTTTAGACTCTTTTAGTCTAGAGTAGTTTCCTTATTTTTCCTGCCAACTTTATTGTGATATAGTTGACATACAACACTGTATAGTTGCCTCACTTAAAAAAAGAAAAAATACTGACTTTGAAGTTGTTAGGTAAAATGTCCTTCATCCTAGATTTTTTGATACATATATTGTTTTTTTATTCCTTAATCTCCTATATTTCCTGTAAAATGGAAGTTAGCTAGAGGTGAGATTAGATTCAGGTTATTTTTTTTCTAGCAAGAATACCTTATAATGATGCTGTGTACTTGCTGTTGAATCACGTCAGAGAGCACAAACTGTCAGGTTGGTCCCACTGTTAGTGATGCTGAGTTTGTTCATTTGATTAAGGTAGAAATTCCATTGTAAAGGTACTTTGTCCTCTGTGTATTTTGTAAATAATTCATGGGGTACTGCTTTGACACTACAAAAATCCTGTTCCCCAAATTCCTTTCACATATTCCTTTCCATAATTTAATATCTATTAATAATCCTTGCCTGGATCACTCGTTATATGTGTAATATAAAATAAAAATGAAAAATGTTGATTTACTAATTCTTTTCTTCTGTATTTATTAGATAGTATTCTTCAGGAGCTTTCCTTTTTTCTCCTTTTTTTTTTTTTTCCAAATATCACTGTGGATTTTTTTCTTAGCTTATTTTTCTGCGTGTATAATATACACACAGAAAACTGTACATATCAGAAGTGTACAATTTGATGAATTGTCACAAATGAATACCATCACGTAATCAACATCCAGAACAAGAAACAAAATATTACCAGCACCCTGAAATATTCTGTCCTGCTTTCTCCTAACCACTGGCCCCAACCCCATCCCCCAAGAGCAATTGTTAATATATATTAGTTTTGCCCGCTTCTTGTATTTATATAAATGAAATCATATAGTATATATACTCTTGTCTTGCCTCTTTTGCTCAGCTTTATGAAATTTATCCACATTGTTCCATTCAGTTTCTTCATTTTCATTGTTATGTGGTATCCCATTATGTGAATATACCACAATTTGTTTATCCTATTGCCTTCTTATTAGCTATTAGTAATAGTACTGCTGTGAACATTCTTGTATATTTGACTCTGTTTTTTATTTATTCAGTGTGTCACAATAAATTATAGTTGTTATTCTTTTTGATGCTCAACTTGTCCCAAATATGACCAAATTATGTCTTTTTGACACAGCCCCATTAGTCTTTGAATACTTGCCTGAAATGTATCAATAGCATAAAAAGATGCTTCAGGCTCCTTTTGTATTTTCCCTGTTTCAGACATGAAATCAGCTATTTTTTGAGGATCTCTAGTTCCTTTTAATGAGGATAGTGAGATCAGGTTACTAGATATGCTCATTGATGCTGGGTATCGTTGTCATTAGGCTCTTTCAGTATATAGAGCTAAAAATAAATTTAAAAAGAAAAAGTTTGTTCATATTATTTCCATTAGTTCAGTTTTTAATGTCATCAGTTGTCATGTATTTTTTCACCATTTAAAGGTCCTTGAAGGTATAAATTGAAACTATGAAAATCAAGTTTCCCATCTGAGAAATGTTTGTTCATCTTTTATAAATTTTTTATTATTAGGGGAAGAATGCATGTTCATTGTAGAAGTACAGATAAGCAAGAAGAAGAAAATAACAACTATAACTGGAACCACGTGTAACATTTTGGCATATAGTTGGCTCTCCATATCCAGGGGTTCCTCATCCGCAGATTCAACCAACTGTGGATTGAAAATATTTTGGGAAAAAAAATTCTAGGAAGTTCCAAAAGGAAAACTTGAATTTGCCATGTGCCAGCAACGATTTACATAGCATTTACATAGATAGATCATCTCTAGGTATTATACATAATCTAGAGATGATCTAAAGTATAGGGGAGGATGTATGAAGGTAATGCAAAAACAATATCACTTTACATAAGTGACTTTTGCACCTGCAGATTTTGGTATTTGTTGGGGGGTGGTCTTGGAACCAATCCCCATTGGATACTGAGGGAATGATTGTATATCATAGTCTTCACAAATGAATATACAGTTAATCCTCATTATTCACAGATTCCACATTAGTGACTTTGCCTACTTCCTAAAATTTATCACCCCCAAATCAGTACTCAAAGCACGATGCTTTCATAGTCATTTGCAGACATGTGCAGAGCAGCAAAAAATTTGAGTCTCCCTGTTTATGTTTCTAGCTGGGATCGAACAAGGCAATGCTCTACCTTGTTTCAGCTCTCATACTATAAACAGGTGTCCTTTTTGTGGTCTGTTTAATACCACATTCTCCACATTTTCATGCATTTTGTTGGTGGTTTTGCTGTCTAAAATGGCCCCTAGCATAGTGCTGAAGTACTATCTTGTGTACTTAAGTGTGGGAAGTCTGTGATGTGCCTTTTGGAGAAACTACGTGTGTTAAGTTAGGTAAGCTTAATTCAGGCATGAGTTACAGTGTAAGCCATGAATTCAATGTTACTGAATCAACAATATGTATTGAATGTGGTGCCTTTAAACAGAAATACACAAAACAAGGTTACATATTGACCAGCTGACAAAAATGTTGTGACCAGAGGCTCATGGAACCTAACCCCATATATCCCCTAGGAGCAGGAGTTGAGTATTCACTAATACAGTGTTGGCAGCAAATTTATAGAACATAACTACCAGAAATAACGAGAATCAGCCTGCATATTTTAGTAGGCAAAAATGGGGTCATAAAAAAGATTGCTTTTCATTGAAAAAACAGATTGTGAGAATATGTGATGCTCATTTGTTCCCCTTAGGACAGCAGCGTTCTCGGATGCTTGCTACTCTTTTTAAGGATGAAAGGTGCCAGCAACTTGCTGCTTATGGAATCCTCGAGAAAATGTACCTAGATAGGATCATCAGAGGAAATCAACTTCAAGAATTTGCTGCCATGCTGATGCCTCACCAGAAAGCAACTACAGCTGATGGTAATGATTACTTCTTATAAGTATGTGGTAGTAAATATTGAGGTCACACTAGTAGAACATATGTTAAATTTGAAGCATCTTGATATCTTTCTGTAATATTTTTATGTAACACTTGATAAAAGAAGTATTGACTGAAGATGAATATTATACACAGATATGAGTTTGAAGTATAAGAGTAGCTCTATTGGAAAGCGTTTCATGGAATAAAGCATTTTTTGGAAACTGTAAGAGCAGAAGAATTATAGGCTAGGCTTATAGTGCCTGGTGTTTTAAAGACTCAAACCATTTGATAAGTACCTTAATTAATCTTAAACATCAATTTGTAACAGAGCATAATTATCCAGTCCTATTTTAGACAGAGCAAAATTTGGCACAATAGCTTGCCCAAGGTTACTGAGGGGAAAGTGTTTCCAATAAGAATAGAACTTGGTGTCATGTTTCCTAGGTATTTGCTTAAGTCAGACTGCCTTTGCTGGGAAAGAATTTTGTAATAGATGCTTGTTCATAGCATCAATTATTTTATGTATGTTTATCTACAGAGGTTTTAAAGTAGCTTATAACAGTAACACACATGATAATAAAAATATAGATGTAGGCCACCAGAAACGTGGAAAATGTCAAGACAAACGTGCAGAGCTGTCAGAATCATTGCCTTGGATTCACTGTCATCCCATATTGAAGAGAATCTAAGCTGTAAAGAATTATTTATGTAAGATTTGGCTGAAAGGTATATACCTCACCAGTCTTACTGCCCTGAGTTACAGATTATTGAAGCAATTATATTGACCTATAGAATTTCTTTTATTTAATTGTACTTTAAGAAACAAATCAATTGATTATTATCTTTCTGTCTAAAGGAGATATTTATTCTATAGGATATTCTTTATGCAGATCCTCAGAAAAATTCCTTTTCAGTCTTAGGATTAGTTGTGATTCTCCAGAGCAATTGATTTTTATCTTATTTAAACACTGTGAGTTGATAAACTGGTTGGTTTTCTTAATTTTTTTTAAAAATGTATTTATTTATTTTTATTTTCTGCTGCATTGTGTCTTCGTTGCTGCACGCGGGCTTTCTCTAGTTGCAGTGAGCGGGGGCTACTCTTCGTTGTGGTTTGTGAGCTTCTCATTGTGGTGGCTTCTCTTGTTGCGGAGCATGGGCTCTAGGCACACGGGCTTCAGTAGTTGTGGCATGTGGGCTCAGTAGTTGTGGCTTGTGGGCTCTAGAGCGCAGGCTCAGTAGTTGTGGCTCACAGGCTCTAGAGCACAGGCTCAGTAGTTGTGGCGCACGGGCTTAGTTGCTCCATGGCATGTGGGATCTTCCTGGACCAGGGCTCCAACCGTGTCCCCTGCATTGGCAGGCGGATTCTTAACCACTGTGCCGCCAGGGAATTCCTGGCTTTCTTAATTTGATGGGCTGCTAGAAAGTTTAAAAAATTAAACTTGTAGCCCACCTGTAATGTGTGTGTTTTGATTGTTGTTACTCTTTTTCTTTTTAACTTTAAAATTTTCTTGTCTTCTGTGTATTCTGAGCAGCTTTAAATAAATTCTTTTGCAAGAAGATGTCTGATAAACAAAAGCTAGATAAATAAGAAAGAGTTTCTAGAATTGATGTAGTTGAGCTTCACATTTGACTTTGAGCATTCTGGCCATGAAAAAAAGAAAGATAACATCAGATAATTCTTTTCTCAAATGAGGGCTATTCACTAGGATCTTGGAGAATGCAAATGATTTTCAAATTTCTCATAGGAGACTATGTATCAATATATAGGACAGGCATTTTGTCTTCTTCCTCTTCCATTTTAGACTTTATTGCCTTCCTTATTTATCTTTCTTGGACATCTTTGTTTATTGTCATTACAACCCTAGGCTAGCAATCTTGAGGCATAGTTTTGTTGTTGTTATTACAATTCAGTGGTTTCAGTATATTCTCAGAGTTTTACAATGTAACTACTAGTCTACTTTCTGCTCTAGAGATTTGCCTCTTCTGGACATTTCATATAAATGGAATCATACAATATATGATCTTTTGTGACTGGCTTCTTTCACTTAACGTGATGTTTTCAAGGTTCATCCATGTTGTAGTGTGCATCAGTACATTCACTTTTATTGCCAAATAACATTCTGTTAACCACATTTTATTTCTTCATCAGTTAGTGGACATTTCGGTTATTTTCACTGTTTGGCTATTAATAATACTGCTGTGAAAATTTATGTAAAAGTTTTTGTGTGGACATAAGCTTTTAATTCTCTTGGATGTATATCTAGGAGTGGAAGTACTGGGTCATATGGTAACTCTATATTTAGTCTTTCGAGGAGCTGCCAGACTGTTTTCCAAAGTGGCTGCACCATTTTACATTCCTGCCAGCTGTGTGTGAGGGTTCCATTTTCTCGATATTTTCTCCCACACTTGTTATATTATCTGTCTTTTTGATTTAGTCATCCTAGTGGGTATGAAATGTGGTATCTTATTGTGGTTTTGATTTGTATTTCCCTGGGGGCTAATGGTGTTAAGCACCTTTTCATATGCTTATTGACCACTTTTAAATTGGGTTATTTATGCTTTTATTATTGAATTGTAAGAATTCTTTATACATTCTAGATCTTATTATCAGATAAATGATTGGCAAATATTTTCTCCCATTCTGTGTGTTGTTTCTTCACTTTGTTGATAGTATCTTTTGAAACACAAAAGTTATTAATTTTGATGAAGTCCAATTTATGTTTTTTCTTTTGTGGCTTGTGCTTACAGTGTTGTATCTAAGAAACCATTGCCTAATCCAAGGTTATGAAAAGTTGTTCTGTTTTCTTCTGTAAATTTTATAATTGTAGCTGTTACATTTAGGTCTTTGATTCATTTTGAGTTAATTTTTGTATATGGTGTAAAGTAGGGGTCCAACTTTATTATTTTGCATGTGAATATTCAGTTGTCCCAGCACCATTTGTTGGAAAGACTCTTATTTCCCCACTGAATTGCCTTGGCATCTTTGTTGACAATCAGTTGACTGTAAATGTGAGTTTATTTCTGGACTCTAAATTCTGTTCCATTATTCTGTATGCCTGTCCTCATGCCAGTACCACACTGTCTTGGATGCTGTATCTTTGTAGTAAGTTTTCTTTTTTTTAATTTTTAAGTTTTGGCTGCGTTGGGTCTTCGTTGCTGCACGCGGGCTTTCTCTTGTTGCGGTGATCAGGGGCTACTCTTCATTGTGGCGCGCGGGCTTCTCATTGCAGTGGCTTCTCTTGTTGCAGAGCATGGGCTCTAGGTGCACAGGCTTCAGAGTTGCAGCATGCAGGCTTCAGTAATTGTGGCATGTGGGCTCAGTAGTTGTGGCTTGCAGGCTCTAGAGCGCAGGCTCAGTAGTTGCGGCACACGGGCTTAGTTGCTCTGCGGCAGGTGGGATCTTCCTGGCCGAGGGATCGAACCCACGTCCTCTGCATTGACAGGCAGATTCTTAACCACTGTGCCACCAGAGAAGTCCCTTGTAGTAAGTTTTGAAATCAGAAAATTTGAGTCTTCCAACTTTGTTCTTTTTCAAAATTGTTTTAGCTTCTGTGGGTCCTTTGAATTTCCATATGGATTTTAAGATCAGCTTGTCAGTTTCTGCAAAGAAGCCAGTTGGGATTGCACTGAATTTGTAGATCAATTTGGAGAGTACTGCCATCTTAGCAATATTAAGTCTTCCATATTTTCCTGTTTATTTAGGTCTTTATATTGGAAAGTTGCTAAAAAAGTAGATCTTAAAAGTTGTCACAAGAAAAAAAATTATAACTGTGTGAGGTGATGATGTTAATTAACTAAACTTATAGTGGTAATCAATTCACAATATATACATATATCAACTCACTATGTTGTACACCTTAAATGAATACAATGTTATATGTCAATTATATCTCAATAAAACTGGAAAGGAAAAAAAAAGAAGTGGGTGAGCCACACCTTCAGGATGGGGCCTGAGGTCCATAACTTTGTCAGGCCCTGTATTATCTTACTTAAGGGAGGATCCTATGCCTGATATCTCATGAAGGGATCCTGCCTTCCAAACATTTCTCACGTTTGCCTCAGAGTAAAGTGCTTGTGAAGTGCCCAGGGGAATAGAGATATTTCCATTGAGCAGTGTTTTTTGACTTATCAGGCTTACAAACAGCATGATTGTTTGCATGATTGTTTTGCTGCTGCTTGCTAATAAAAGTATGTGCTTATAGCAAGAAAAGAAAAGTTAGTGAAGTTGGTAGCTAGTCTGAGGAAGCAAAACCCCAAACCCAGAGGATTAAATCTGTTCAGCTAGTTAATAAATACTTGCCAATCATTTTCTAAATGTTATTTGTATTTAACTGCATGTTATTCAAAATGTATTAAGGGATTTTGGTTACTTTTAAAATTTTGATAAGAATAAAGGCAATGATTATGAGTTAGTACATGCCTAGAAAATTTTTAACAAGATGCATCTTTTAAGAGTGTAAAACTAGTTTCAAAATTATAACATTCTTATTTATATTTAAGGTTCTAGCATCTTGGACAGAGCTGTTATTGAACACAATTTATTGTCTGCAAGCAAATTATATAATAATATTACCTTTGAGGAACTTGGAGCCCTTTTAGAGATTCCTGCAGCTAAGGTATTTTCTTATTTCCAATACATAAAAGGAAGTTAAGAGACTAAATTATTGACATAAAGAGAAAATAAAATATATACAGTTGGACCTCCATATCTGCGGATACAAAACTTGTGGATACTTTGGAGGAATATTTTGGAGGGCCAACTGTATTCATTGTACTACTACATTTTATATAAGGGTCTTGAGCATCCGTGGATTTTGGTATTCATGGGGGCTACTGGAACCAATCCCCCATGGATACCAAGAGACGACGGTAATTGATAAATATTGGCAGTTGCAACAAAAATATACATTAAAAGCCTAAGGTAAATGGAAATAAATTATTTGAATGTCAAAATAGTACTGTAATGGAATTGTCTTTGATTTGGTTTTTTTTTTAAGTTGTATTTTATGGTAAAGTGACCTAGAATGGAAATCTTAAAGGGGTTCCAGGTTATGATACCCATTTTGTAAGAATATCTTTGTTTAGTATCTGTTTAAATCCACTTCATAGTGGTTTCTGATTTTTAACTAACATTTGATCTATGCTTAATTCTTTTTTCTGCCCTAGATTGACTCAAAGTTTAAAAAATTCATCTCTTTGAGAGAATGACTATGGTAATACTGTAGGCTATTCTGTTGTAACTTCTGTGCTTGATTTAACTTAAGAAGTTGACTGAGTTATTAGGGAGTTAATTTTATTCTTAGTCATGGTAACGTTTGGTTGGCTATGTATAAATTCCCAAAAAGTACCAGTCGTATGTAGAGGGTATTTCACATAACATCTATAAAACATTCTCTTAATTTTAAGTAACAGTAAAAGCAAGCAATCAACCTTACTTTTGCCTAACTTGTAGAACTTTTTTTTTAACATCTTTATTGGAGTATAATTGCTTTATATTGTTTGTTAGATTCTGCTGTATAACAAAGTGAATCAGCTATATGTATACATATATCCCCATATCTCCTCCCTCTTGCGTCTCCCTCCCACCCTCCCTATCCCACCCCTCTAGGTGGTCACAAAGCACCGAGCTGAACTCCCTGTGCTATGCGGCTGCTTCCCACTAGCTATCTATTTTACATTTGGTAGTGTATATATGTACATGCCACTCTCTCACTTTGTCCCAGCTTACCCTTCCCCCTCCCTGTGTCCTCAAGTCCATTCTCTACGTCTGCGTCATTATTCCTGTCCTGCCCCTAGGTTCTTCAGAACAATTTTTTTTTAGATTCCATATATATGTGTTAGCATACGGTATTTGTTTTTCTCTTTCTGACTTACTTCACTCTGTATGACAGGCTCCAACTCCATCCACCTCACTACAAAACTTGTAGAGCTTAGAGTCATGTAGTTATGGTCACATCCCCTTTTATCTGTTACTGAAATTTAAATTTAGTATTTTCTAATACAATTCCTTTACGTGTACACATTCAACACACAGTAAAGGACGTGGAACAATTTCGGAACCAAGGCTTCAGTTACCATTAAATGGTGCTTTCTTCTTAGGCTTTGACGTATGATCCCTTGCTGAGACTAAGGGAAGTGAATATATTTTTAACAATAAATGCTAGTCACAGTCTGTTCAAGAGTGATTTAGGGTTGATTGTGAAGATGGTCAGAGTTACTAAAATGACTGTCACAACCAGTTTACTAAACAGACAGTAAACATGAAGTATTTCTTTAGGAATTAGGTAGAGGACCTTTTGCTCCCCTTTAATGGTCTTTTAAATCCTTTTGTTTCCCTTTTAAATTTGAACATTATTCCTCCTTTCAATATTTTCTTCAAAAATATTACTGTCTTAGAGAGTTTTGGGGGTGATAAATACTGTGAAAATTGAAATGAAATAAAATAAGAAAAGCTAGGGATTTTTTTGAGATGTGGATCCCAGTGAGAGGAAAAATTGTTAGTTTGATTTTGAGCAGAGAGAAAAGTTGGTTAGAAGGCTAGATTCTTGCTTAAAATCTTACAACAAGAAAAACAGATCCCAATTAACTTAAAATAATGGATTGTACCCAGAAAGAATTGGGGGGGGTATAACAGGCAGATTTACAGGATTTATTCTTGTAATGAATGGCAGATGAACACATACGTAAAGCTTAGTGATGGGTAACTAAACCAAGAGCTTTCAGTTCTCTTGGTGAGAATATGTGAATAACTAGAAATGATAATTAAAGTGTCTAAGAATTTATTGTTTTTTTTGAACAGGCAGAAAAGATAGCATCGCAAATGATAACAGAAGGACGTATGAATGGATTTATTGATCAGATTGATGGAATAGTTCATTTTGAAAGTAAGAAGTTTTGCTTGTTTATATCATAATGAAATGGCAGTGAAGTGTTGTATATTTGTGATTAAAACATGTTGAGCAATTTCCTTTGACCCAGAATCTTACTACTGGAATGAGCTTATTTCCCAAAGAAATAATTTAAAATAATTTTTATGAACTTATATTCATGAATCTAATTAATGCAGCATTTTCTATGCCGTGGAAAAATTTGAAACTGGAATTGTTATATTAGTTCACTCATTTACTCACCAAACATTTATTGACCACATACCGTGTATTGGGCATGTAGAAATGACAGTTGAATTTCCTGTTCAGCAGCTCACTAAACTGATGAAGACAGACAGGTAAGTAGATCTCTTGTCTTTCTCATTGTCTAATACCTCCTCAGCCCTTCTTCCCACCTCATTTATGCCCTGGACCTTACCCAGAGCCATTCCACTTGTACAGTTTTAATTTGAAGTATCCCACTCTGACCATGACCTTTTCCCAGCCTTTCTAGTGGTCTTTCTCAGGTACTTCTACCTCACCTCTTCCTTGACTGCATTGGAGCCTCTGGTCTATTGGCTTTCACTTTCTTTCAGTCAGCTCAGCCCTTTTTTAACCTTTACTGCTCTTCCTATCCAGCTTAGATTTCATGATTCATCGTGAATCATGAAATCAGGATTTCAATCATTTTCATGATTCAGTTACTTCTTTTACAGATGCCCCAGAACACTTGCCTGCGAACTTTTTGTTCCTGCTGTCCAGCAAAACTTCACCTTGAATGAACCCATTCTCCATCTTTTCCATGCCTGTACTTGAGTAACTAACTAACGTTGCTGGAGAAGAGTCAGAGCACCAGACAGATTGATACCACTGCAAAATTCAAGGTCCTGAATTCTCTACGCCGCCTGGGATTCTTGATACTTTTCTCTAGTCCACTTTTTCCCTACTCTGCAATGACTATTTCAAATTTCATTTTCCTAAACCTCTGACTTTTCTCCTCCTTCACTCTCTGTTCAATATAGATCTAATTCTGTCTTTTTCTTCTTTCGTGTTATATGGGAGATGGTTTCCATCTCTCTCTCCAGTTCTTCCTCTTGTACTTTGGATCCCTTCTCTGAACTCTGCCACTCCCTGCTCCAAAAGAAATCTTTTTTAGGAACCTGAGCTTAGCAATTATTTTGTCTATTTTCATCCTTTTTTTCTCTGTTGGCTTCTTTTTATCAATATTTAAACATGGTCAGGTCTCTTCCATTTTAACAAAAATCCTTTTATCTTTCAGGCTTCATCCTGACTTTTCCACATATTGAATAGGGTTGATCACTCACTCCTTTTTGAGTGCCCCCGCCCCTTCTTGACTTCTGTCATCTCCTTCACCCTGTTCTCCTGTTTTTCCTCCTATTTCTCCAGGTATTCTTCCCAGTTGTTTTTGTAGATTCTATAGTGCTTTAAATTTAAATATTGGGGTTGCTTGGGACATACTCCTCGGCCTTTTCCTCCTCACTCTACTGTTACCCTAGGTAATCTCACCTATTCCCATTGATTCAGTTACCATCTCTATGCAGACAGCGCTTAGATTTCTAGTGTAAATCTCCCTTCTGAGTCCCAGGTTCAGCGGCTCTAATTGATTAATAGGTGTTTCCCACCTGATTGCTCCGTGGGCTTCTCAGAATGAATATACCCAGAACTGAATTCACTATCTCCTCCACTGCCTGCCTCCCAAAACAGCCAGCCAGCCAGAAACTACACTGTTCACTTTCTCCAGCATTCCTTATCCTTGACCCCTTCTCTTCTTCACTGCCCAGAATCCTTCGAATTTTACCTTGTAGTGTATCTGGAATCCATGTACTTTTCTTCATTTCTTACTGTCACCAGCCTGTTCGGAACCCCTGAAACCCCTTCTGGGCTTAAGAAATAGCCTTTTAGCTTTTTTTCTCACATCTACAATAGCTCCTTTCTAGTCCAGTTGCCTTAGTAGAGCCAGAGGGATTGTGATCTTTTAAAAATGCGAACAAACAGAAAAAAGAAATAAAAACCAAATTATTAAATGTTACTCTCTTCCTTGACATGCTGATGAATGGCTTCCCCATTGCTTGTAGAGTAAGATTCTACAAAGTCTCCAAAAGGTCCTGCGTGGTCCTTTATGGTTTTCTCTTTCCATTCCAGCTCACAGGACTTTTTGTTTTTTCCAGCATTGTAAATTCTTTCCCACTTGAAACATTCCAAAATAGTCATCCCTCTCCACAAGCAGCCTCTCCAGCCATCTTCTGTTTGTCCCCATGTCTTAGTTTGAACAATGTTAATCAATAATGATTTTCCTGACTTCCCAGGTTAGGTATGGCTTTAAGTTATACATTCTTGTCACCCTGAATTTCTGAATTTGTCTAAATGTCTGTTTCTGTTAACCAAGCTCAGCTTCCTAGTGATAGATATTAAGTGTCTCTTGTTCTCCATGGTATATCCAGCATCTTTTCCAGTGCCCTGCACGTTGTAAGTGGGAAATAAATAATTATTGAATGAGCAAACACAGTGTATGATGAAGAGTATAGCAGAGGCGTCACAAAGTAAACACAATTTAAATTAACGTATACCAACTTGATAGAATATGGGATATTTTACTTTCTAATTTTCTTAGATGTAAAAACTACAATGGTAAATCTGCTCATAATAAGAAGTAAAACATTACAAGGATGAATAAAGGAAGAGTCCGTAATGTCTTTCTACTTTCACCTGCATTCTTCTGATCCCAGCTGCCTGGCATAACTAATGTCAGTCTAAAGTCTCGTGTGCCTTTCTACATGCTTATATAGATAAGTAAAAACATGTAGAGATTTTTTAAAGTGGCATTATACTTTAAAGTACATAGTGTTCTATGAAGTGTTTTTTGTTTGTTTGTTTGTTTGGGGGTTTTTTTGGCCACACTGCTTGGCACGGGGAACTTCCCCAACCAGGGATCTAGCCCATGCCCCCTGCAGTGGAAGCTCAGAGTCTTAGCCACTGGACCACCAGGGAAGTCCCAAAGTGGTTTTGTTTTTTTTTAAGTTAATGTACTGTGAATATATTTGCAAGTCACTAGATATAAATCTAATTTATTTGTTTTAATAGCTGCATAATATTTCGTGGAGTTCAACTATCCACCTGTTGATGGACATTCAGGTGGTTTCCTTGTGCGTATCTTTATATACTGGGACACTTAGTTCTATAGAACAGAGTCTCAGAAGTTGCATACTTTGCATCAGAGGATATACATATTTTGATTCTTAATAGCTACTGCCAGTTTGCTTTCCAGAAAGGTGTAGCCATTTACACTTCCACCAATACGAGAGAATGAATCTTTAAGAGCTGGATATTCTTCTTCTTTTTATCTTTTGCCAATTGTTGAGGGGAAAATACTATGTTATTGTTTTATTGTGCATTTCCTTGGCACTAGTGAAGTTTAATATCTTTCCATGTATTGGCCATTAGTATTTCCTTTTCTGTGAATTCATGTTAGTTTTTCTTGTCTATTTCCTTCATTCCCCCTCCACACCTTTCCTATCTGTGTTACAGATATTTTTCTCTTTCTGTCAGTTGTGTTTCTGTAACGCAATGCATGCCATAAACACATTTAAAAGCTCTTTTGCAGCCAAATATGTCCATTTTGAATTTTATGGCTTTTGTGTTTTCTGTATTGATTAGGAAAGTCTCCCTCCCACCTAGAGGGGTGGGATAGGGAGGGTGGGAGGGAGACGCAAGAGGGAGGGGATATGGGGATATATGTATATGTATAGCTGATTCACTTTGTTATAAAGCAGAAACTAACACACCATTGTAAAGCAATTATACTCCAATAAAGATGTTAAAAAAAAAGTCTCCCTCATTTTGGGATAAAATTAATATTTTCCTAAAATTTCTTCTAATATTTTATTTATTGTTTTATATTTAGAAATTTAATCTGTCTGCAGTTCATTTTTGTGTATAATTTTAAGGCATGGTCTAGTTTTTTTTTTAAGATGGATTGCCAATTATGCAGATATCTTTTATTAAATAAAACATCCTTTCTGATCTTTGGCGTATATTAGGTTCCACATATATGTTCGGATCTATTTCTGTACTCTATTTGGTTCCATTGATCTGTAACAATATTAGGTAATAAATTTATAGTAAATTTTACTGTTAATAAAGGAATACCTATTCCTCCACTACTATTTTTTAATTGAGTTGAAATTCACATAACATGAAATTAATCATTTAAAAGTGAAAAATTCAGTAACATTTAGTATGTTTACAGTGTTATGCAACCACCATCTCTACCTAGTTCCAGAACATTTTCATCTTCCCAAAAGGAAATCCCATGCCCCTTAAGCAATTACTCCTCATACCTCTCTCCCCAACCCCTGGCAACCAATTTCTATTCTGTCTCTATGGATTTACCTGTTCTGGATATTTGATATGAATGAAACCATACAATATGTGACCTTTTAGCTTCTTTCAGTGATCGTAGTGTTTTCAAGTTTCACTTTCCCCAGTTGGTGGCAGTGTCTTACGAAGCAGTAGACATTGGTGAGGGAACAGGTGGCCTCAGTGAAGTTGTCTGTCTGACTGCTGCAGTTGAGGTGGTTTGGTTTTATTTTGTGTTTTTTGTTTTGTTTTGTTTATACTTTGTGCCAGTGATTGGGGTACTTTTCTTAACTATTTCTTAATTAGCTTAATTTCATTAACTAAGATTTTTGGAGTAAACTTTTAAAAATCAATGTTACTGTATTTATCTTCTACCTCAACATTCACTGTGGTTGCAAAGGAGTAATTTCAACTTTGTACATTATTCCTTTTTTCTTTAGCACGAGAAGCCCTGCCAACATGGGACAAACAGATCCAATCGCTTTGTTTCCAAGTGAATAACCTTTTGGAGAAAATCAGTCAGACAGCACCAGAATGGACAGCACAAGCCATGGAAGCCCAGATGGCTCAGTGAATCCTTGCAGAATTTCTGTGCACATTGCATCTTTTTCCATGTTGTACAGATTAATTTCACTATCTCTCAAAAGCATTTGCATCATGACCTTACATATTTCAATCCCTTTTATGCTGGATTCAATTTAAAGAAGACATTATTAGAGCAGGAAGTACAAGCATTTAAAAATATGTAGTTCCCATTTATTCAGGGTCTCTGTATCAGGCTAACTCAGATGTTTTGAAAGCTTTTTCTTTAAACAGAGTAAGTGAAGTATCTGTGGCTAAAAAGTTTGGGATTTGTGATAACTTTGTAGTTATGTAAAACTTAAGTGCTTTGTGCCTCTCCACATGTGGTTATCTAATAAATGGAGAAGTGAGCCAAATAAAAGTAGTACTTTGCTTTTAATTAGTGAACAGTGTTTTGTTCCCTTTTCCTTTCAATTAAGCAGACAATTATTTATACCATATGCAAGAAATGCAAAGATAAGCCAAAAAGCCTGTTCTCTAGGCATTCACAGAGTCACAGAGCTAAGAGTCAATATATGAAATACTTGTAGTTGTACCAAGTACTAGAGTACATAGGCAGGAGCTTTTCACTTAGCAGAGAGAGATCAGGGAAGACTCCTCAGGATTATTTCAGCCTTGCTTTATAGTGAAAACAGGGAAGAACTTTTAAAAAAGAGTTTGGGAGCTTCCTTGGTGGAGCAGTGGTTGAGAGTCCAAGTGCCGATGCAGGGGATGCAGGTTTGTGCCCCAGTCTGGGAGGATCCTACATGCCATGAAGAGGCTGGGCCCGTGAGCCATGGCCGCTGAGCCTGCGCGTCCGGAACCTGTGCTCCGCAATGGGAGAGGCCACAACCGTGAGAGGCCCACGTACCGCAAAAAAATAAATAAATAAAAATAATAAAAAATAAAAGAGTTTGTAGGCAATTACCAGTTTCAGCTCCAGCATATAAGGAGCTGAAGTCATCACTCCATCCTCACAGCAAGACACATCCCACAACATGCAAGGACAGATGGATAATGTAAGCAGACAGATTGAAATTTCAGAACTATAAAATTTTAAAATATATAGTTGATATGCTAAGAGAGGATGGAGAAAATGGAATCATAAGAAAAAGGCTGAACAGGCAGAAAAATCAATGCCTTTTATTAGATCTGAAGGAGAATTGAGGTCATAGGGCAAACCACCACTCCCAAACTGAAGAAACAGCCAGATAGAATCACATTAGAGATCAGCTTACCAGGAGCAGACCTGCTTGGGCCAGTAACTGATATGAACAGTGAAATGGTAACTTTGACAAGTTACTGGATGCTAACTGGCTTGACAGTTAAAAACCCCACTCTTAGGAGAACCTCCACACTTTATAGGATTTATCCCCAGGAACCCCACCAAGTTCTCATGATTAAGATCAGGGATCCCCTGTGTTTCAGGGGAGGAGAAGATAACTATTTTGAAATACACCCATATCATTTTCCATGACAAAGTCCTGCCCTCTGAAGGAAATTACCAGAGCCTTATCTCACCTGAGGAAAAGCAAGTTAGACAATTTCAGCCCCCTTTAGCCTTCTTATATCATGGGAGAAGAGAAAAAAATGTCTTAAGAAATACTTCTGAAAATCACAGCCCAGGGACCCAGGCCAAATAAAAGACAGAGATATAAGATTATTGAATGCTTCCCAAATACCCTTCCACCATGACAACAGACTTCCAGTGTAGTATCTGTGGAGTATGACAGAGCTCCAAGACAGACTTTAACAAAGAATTCTTAGGGAAAAAACACAACAGGGAAGAAGACAAAACAACAAGGAAAATAGAGGAAACAAGCCTCTGCCACTTAGAGCTACAGAAAATGTTAAGTACTGCCTAGCTCCTATCTAGATTAACATAAAACCTTCTACTAAAAGACTAATTGCCTCAGTTCCTATTTCCTGATACGTCATGTCTGGCCTCCAGCCAAAAAGTTACAAAGGGTGATCAAAGGCAAGAAAAAGCACAATTTGAAGAGACAAATCAAGCATGAGAACCAGACTCAGATATGGCAGGGATGTTGAAATTCTCAGAACAGAATAGAAATTTAAAACAGCTATGTTTAATTTGCTAACGGCTCTCATGGAAAAAGTAGACAACATGCAAGGACAGATGGGTAATGTAAGCAGACAAATTGAAGTTTCGGAACTGTAAAATTTTTAAAAATATAGTTGATAGCTAAGAGGATGGAGAAAATGTAATCATAAACTGCTCAGTTAAAATCAGAGCATCAACAATAGAGTGTCAAAATACATGTGGCAAAAACTGATAGAACTGCAAGAAGAAGTAGACGAGTCCACTACTATATTTGGAGACTTCAATACCCGTCTATCAGCAATGGACAGGTTCAGCAGGCAGAGAAGTAGTAAGGACATAGTTGAACGCAACAGCACCATCAATCGATTGGATCTAATTGTTATTTCTAAACCACTTCATCCAACAACAGCAGAGTACACTTAAGCTCACGTAGAACATTCACCAAGGTAGACCACATCTTGGGCCATAAAACACACCTTAGCAAGTTAAAAAAAAGAATAGATATCCTAAAATGTATGCTTTTAGACCACAGTGAAATGAAACTGAAAATCAGTAACAGAAAGATATCTGGAAATTCCCTCAAAACTTAGAGATTAAACAACATACTTTGGGACTTCCCTGGTGGTCCAGTGGTAAAGAATCTGCCTTCCAATGTAGGGGACGTGGGTTTGATCCTTGGTCGGGGAACTAAGATCCCACATGCTGTGGGGCAGCTAAGCCCATGTGCCTCAACTAGAGAGTCCGCATGCCAGAAACTACAGAGCCCACAAACCCTAGAGCCTGTGTGCCACAACTTGAGAGAGGCCTGTGAGCCACAGTGAAGAGCCCTCGTGCCGCAACGAAAGATCCTCCACACCGCAACAAATATCCCACATGCTGCAACTAAGACCTGACACAGCCAATAAATAAATAATAAAATACTTCTAAATAACATATGGATTAAAGAAGAAATCTCGGGCTTCCCTGGTGGTGCAGTGTTTGAGAGTCCGCCTGCCGATGCAGGGGATGCAGGTTCGTGCCCCAGTCTGGCAAGATGCTGTGGAGTGGCTAGGTCCATGAGCCAAGGCCGCTGGGCCTGCGCGTCCGGAGTCTGTGCTCCGCAACGGGAGAGGCCACAACAGTGAGAGGCCTGCGTACCGCAAAAAAAAAAAAAAAAAAAAAAAAAAAAAAGAAAGAAATCTCAAGAGAAATTTAAAAATATTTTGAACTAAATGAAAATGAAAATACAACTCATCAAAATTTGTGGGTTGCAGTGAAAGCAGTGCATATCTTAGGAAAGAATAAAGATCTAAGGTCAATAATTTAAGCTTCCACATTAGGAAACTAGAAAAAAAGCAAATTAAATCCAAAGTAAGAGGAAGGGAAGAAATAATAGAAATTATAATAGAGTGTAAACCAGTGAAACTTGAAAACAGGAAGTTGATAAAGAAAATCAATGAAACCAAAGTCTGGTTCTTTGACAAGATCAATAGAATTGGTAACTCTAGCCAGACTAAGATAAAAAGAGAAGGCAAATTACTAATATCAGGAATGAAGGGGGCCATCACTACAGATCCTATGAAGAATAGAAGGATAATTAAGGAATAATATGAACAACTCTGTGCTGACAGATTTGATAACCTAGATGAAATGGACCAATTTCTTTGAGAGACATAATTACCAAAAGCCTCACAAGAAGAAATAATCTAAATAGGCCTATATCTATTAAAAAATTTTAATCAATAATTCATAACCTTCCATGACAGAAAGCACCAGGCTCAGATGGGTTTACTGGTGAATTCTATGAAACACATAAGGAAGAAATCACACCAACTCTCTATAATCTCTTTCAGAAAATAGAAGCAGAGAACACTTCTTAATCCATTCTATGAGGCAAGCATCACCCTTCCACCAAAAGCAGATAAAGACATTACAAGAAAGGGAAAATGCAGTCCAATATCTATCATGAACATAGATGCAAAAATTCTTAACAAAATATTAGCGAATCAAGTCCAGCAGTACAGAAAAAGAAGTATACACCATGACCAAGTGGGATTTATTCCAGGTGTGTAAATTGGCTCAACATCCAAAAATCAGTTAATGTAATCCATCACATCTACAAGCTAAGGAAGAAAAATCATTTGATCACATCAATAGGTACAGAAAAATCATTTTACAAAATCCAACACCTACTCATGATAAAAACTTTCAGCAAACTAGGAATACAGGGGGAACTTCCTCAATTTAATAAGGAACATGTACAAAAAACCTATAGCTAACATCATAATGGTGAGAAACTAGATTGCTAGATTCTTTCCCCCTAAGATCAGGAACAAAGTAAAGTTGTTTGCTCTCACCACACTTTTTCTTTTTGGCCTTACCTCATGGCTTTTCTGATCTTAATTCCCCAACCCACACCCTTGGCAGTGAAAGTGCGGAGTCCTAACCACTGGGAATTCCCTCACCACTCCTATTAAACTTTGTACTGGAAGTGCTAGGTAATGCAATAACTCCAGAAAAGGAAATTAAGCTTTAAATACAGACTGGAAAGGACGAAATAAAACTATATTCAAAGTTGACATGATTATGTAGAAAATCCCAAGGAATCAAAAACAAAAAAAAATTTCCAGCAACTAATAAGCAGTTATAGCAAAGTTGCTGAATACAAGGTTAATATACAAAAGTCAGTTTCTTTCCTATATATATAACAATGAAGAGCTGGAATTTGAAATTTGAAAAAAGTATGTGTGTTGAAAGTAGGGAAAATAGGGAATTTGTAGAGTGAAAAAATAGTGGGAGAATAGGCTAACGAGGTAGATTGAGGTCATATTGTGAAGCACCAGGCAAATTTTTTAAGGATGTTTACAGTTTACTCATGGCAAGCTGTGTATAGGATGGATTGGAGAGAAGGCAGTGGGAGCTGGAGTTACTAGAGGCAGAGAAACTAGTTCAGGAGCTATGAATGTGAGTCTCCAAAAACATAATTAGGGCTTGGACTACATCCATGGCAGTGCAGACAAAGAAGAGAGGACAGATTAATTCATTTAATAATTGATTTCAGTATGTATCTACTAGGTGTCAGGCATTCTTCTAGGCACCACAGATACAGCAACAAACAAAATAGATCATCCATTGGGGGTATTAAGTGGAGTTTAAGTGACAGAAGTTGGTGTTGGATTAGATGTGAGGAGAAGGGAGAATGGTATGCTGAGACAGCTCAGGTTTCACTGATATCTAGATTTCTCACCTTAAACAACTGAGTGGTAATATCTTTTGACCTGTTGTGTAGAGAAGGGGTAGGGCACATCCATATGGACTTGTTTAGTAGGCAGCTGAAGAGACATTCTGAAGATCAATAGTAAGGGAGAAACTAGGAATACAGTCCTCCTTGGTGTATAGGAGGCGTTTGAAGACACGGGGGTAGAGGACTCTAAGAAGAACATGAGTTGTAAAAGGAGTGGACCCAGGAAACACCCTTGCAAAGTACCTACATCTATAAGGCAAGTAAAGAAGGGCAAAACACTCAAGTTTGTTGAATGCCTCTTAAGTTCCAGGTGCTTTTACATTTTATCTCACTGAAATTTCACAATATACTTATAGTTAAATATCTAATTATAGTAGTTAGTTTTGCCTCCCTCAACCCCCCACCCCAACAAATGAAATGGACTCAGAAGTGTAGGAGGAGAACGAAAGGAAATTAGGAAGTGAGATTTTCATCAAGGTACAATGTTGCAGAGGATCAAACAGGTTGAGAAATGTGAAAAAAATAGTTTCTTCACAAATTTATGCATCAATATTTAACCAAAATTGAATCATATTGAATTTTTATTACTTGCTCTGATACTTCATATCCAAAAGAGAAAGAAAATCAATAACACAACAATGAAACCATCAGGTATGCAGTTGGGAAGCAGAGCATAGTGCATTGTTGCTTTGTCAGCATTGATAATGCTTATAGATTACGTGAAAAGGAGCAAAAGTGTTGGCTAAATGTACCATAAGTGTCTTAGAATAGTTGTCTGTAGCCGTTTTCTCTATCTCTTAAACTTCTTAGAGGAAAGAGAGCTGAGTAGCTGTGGACCGAAATCTCCTGCCAGGAAACCAAACTACGAGAACCAAATTATGAGATTGACCCCTGAAATTGACTAATAACGTAAGGACATTTTATTGAGAGCAAAGAAGCATAAAGATTCATGTTAGTAAAATCTTTTATTTGGTTTATATTTTAAATGTAATACAAAATTTATAAGCCAGAAAATTTAATAGCAAGGAGAAACTAAGCTGGACCATTTAGCAAAACTAAGGGACAACACTCCTTTAAAATAAATCAAAGTTCAATTTTTTTTACCCCATTGATTGTGATTAAACATACCAATCATATTTCAATTGCAAAAAGTGGAGAAGCACTCAAGCTGAAGAGGTGTGGAGCTGGTTTTAGTTGCTTCAGTAAGAGCTCTTCACGAGGTCAGGAGAGAGACCACAGGAGAAAGGAAAGAAAAAAAAGAGCTCTTCACCTATAAGGGACAGACAAAAAATAGGGTTAAATTTTCTCAATCTACTTTTTAAATTTTAATAAAGGTCTAATTTTAGAATCATTTTAGATTTACAGAAAAGTTGCAAAGATAGTACAGAGAGTTCCCATATAACTTGCACCAGTTCCCTTATTGGTTAACATCTTACTGTGTTAGGTTTGTGACCACGAACCAATGTTGATAGATTATTAATCAAAGCCTATCCTTTATTTAGATTCCTCAGTTTTTACCTAATGTTCCTTTGCTGTTCCAGATCCCATCTAGCTGGTGTATTACCTTTAGTCATCATGTTTCCTTAGGCTCCTCTAAACTGCAATAGTTTCTCAAACATTCCTTGTTTTTGATGATCTTGACACTTTTGAGGAGAATCTGCCTCAATTTTTGTATTTTGTACAATGGGTCTCAATTTTTGTTTGTCTAATGTTTTTCTCATGGTTAGACTGGAGTTGTGGGGTTTTGAGAGGAAAACCCTAGAGGTAAGGTGCCAATCTCATCACATTATTTTAGGGGTATGTGCTATCAACAGGACACCACTGATGATGTTAACTTTGATATTAACTTTGATATTAACTGGCTGATATTAACTTTGATATTAACTGGCTGAGGTAGTTTTGTCAGGTTTTTCCACTGTGAAGTTAGTTTTTTCCCTCCTTTTCATACTATACATTTTGAAAGAAAGTTGCTATGCAAACCCACACTTAAGGGGTGGGGAATTATGCTCTATCTCCTTGGGGGAGGTGTACCTACATAAATTATTTAAAATTCTGTATTTCTGGGAGATTTGTCTATTCTCCCTTCCTTGTTTGTTTTTAACATTTTTATTGGCATATAATTGCTTTACAATGTTGTGTTAGTTTCTGCTATATAACAAAGTGAATCAGCTATATGTATACATATATCCCCATATGCCGCCCCTCTTGAGCCTCCCTCCCACCCTCCCTATCCCACCCCTCTAGGTGGTCACAAAGCACCGAGCTGATCTCCCTGTGCTATGCAGCTGCTTCCCACTAGCTATCTATTTTACACTTGGTAGTGTATATATGTCCATGCCACTCTTTCACTTCGTCCCAGCTTACCCTTCCCGCTCCCCGTGTCCTCAAGTCCATTCTCTACCTCCGCATCTTTATTCCTGTCCTGTACCTAGGTTCGTCAGAACCTTTTTTTTTTTTCAGATTTCATATATATGTGTTAGCATATGGTATTTGTTTTTCTCTTTCTGACTTAATTCACTCTGTATGACAGACTCCAGGTCCATGCACCTCACTACAAATAACTCAAGTTCGTTTCTTTTTATGGCCAAGTAATATTCCATTGTATACATGTGCCACATCTTCTTTGTCCATTCATCTCTTGATGGACATTTAGGTTGCTTCCATGTCCTGGCTATTACAAATAGTGTTGCAGTGAACACTGTGGTACATGACTCTTTTTATTAATTAATTAATTAATTAATTTATAGGCTGCGTTGGGTCTTTGCTGCTGTGCATGGGCTCTCACTAGATGCGGCAAGTGGGGGCTATTCTTTGTTGCAGTGTGCATGCTTCTCACTGTGGTGGCTCCTCTTGTTGTGGAGCATGGCCTCTAGGCGCACAGGCTTCAGTCATTGTGGCTCACAGGCTCTAGAATGCAGGTTCGGTAGTTGTGGTGCATGGGCTTTGCTGCTCTGAGACATGTTAGATCTTCCCGGACCAAGGCTCAAACCTGTGTCTCCTGCATTGGCAGGCAGATTCTTAACCACTGCACCACCAGGGAAGCCCCATGCCTCTTTTTGAATTATGGTTTTCTCCGGGTATATGCCCAGTAGTGGGATTGCTGGGTTGTACGGTAGTTCTATTTTTAGTTTTTTGAGGAACCTCCATAATGTTCTCCATAGTGACTGTATCAATTTACTTCCCACCAACAGTGCAAGAGGGTTCCCATTTCTCCACACCCTCGCCAACATTTATTGTTTGTAGATTTTTTGATGATGGCCATTCTGACCAGTGTGAGGTGATACCTCATTGTGGTTTTGATTTACATTTCTCTAATGATTAGTGATATTGAGCATCCTTTCATGTGTTTGTTGGCAATCTGTATATCTTCTTTGGAGAAATGTCTAAGCCTTCTGCCCATTTTTGGATTGGGTTATTTGTTTTTTTGATATTGAGCTGCATGAGCTGCTTGTATATTTTGGAGATTAATGCTTTGTCTGTTGCTTCATTTGCAAATATTTTCTCCCATTCTGAATGCTGTCTTTTCGTCTTGTTTATGGTTTCCTTTGCTGTGCAAAAGCTTTTAAGTTTCATTAGGTCCCATTTGTTTATTTTTGTTTTTATTTCCATTTCTCTAGGAGGTGGGTCAAAAAGGATCTTGCTGTGATTTATGTCATAGAGTGTTCTGCCTATGTTTTCCTCTAAGAGTTTAATAGTGTCTGGCCTTACATTTAGGTCTTTAATCCATTTTGAGTTTATTTTTTTATACAGTATTAGGGAGTGTTCTAATTTCATTCTTTTACATGTAGCTGTCCAGTTTTCCCAGAACCACTTATTGAAGAGGCTGTCTTTTCTCCATTGTATATTCTTGCCTCCTTTGTCTAAGATAAGGTGGCCATATGTGTGTGGGTTTATCTGTGCGCTTTCTATTCCATTCCATTGATCTATATTTCTGTTTTTGTGCCAGTACCATACTGTCTTGATTACTGTAGCTTTGTAGTATAGTCTGAAGTCAGGGAGCCTGATTCCTCCAGCTCCGTTTTTCTTTCTCAATATTGCTTTGGCTGTTCAGGGTCTTTTGTGTTTCCAAGCAAATTTAAAAAATTTTTGTTCTAGTTCTATGATAAATGCCATTGGTAGCTTGATAGGGATTGTACTGAATCTGTAGATTGCTTTGGGTAATATAGTAATTTTAACAATGTTGATTCTTCCACTCCAGGTACATGGTATATCTCTCCATCTGTCTGTATCGTCTTTAATTTCTTTCATCAGTGTCTTATAGTTTTCTGCATATGGGTCTTTTGTGTCCTTAGGAAGGTTTATTCCTAGGTATTTTATTCTTTTTGTTGCAGTGATAAATGGGATTGCTTCCTTAATTTCTCTTTCAGTTTTTTCATCATTAATGTATAGGAATGCAAGAGATTTCTGTACATTAATTGTGTAACCTGTTACTTTACCAAATTCATTGTTTAGTTCTAGTAGTTTTCTGGTAGCATCTTTAGGATTCTCTATGTATAGTATCATGTCATCTGCAAACAGTGACACTTTTACTTCTTCTTTTCTGATTTGTATTTCTTTTATTTCTTTTCCTTCTCTGATTGCTGTGGCTAAAACTTCCAAAACTATGTTGAATAACAGCGGTGAGTGTGGACAACCTTGTCTTGTTCCTGATCTTAGAGGAAATGGTTTCAGTGTTTCACCATTGAGAATGATGTTTGCTGTGGGTTTGTCATATATGGCCTTTATTATGTTGAGGTAGGTTCCCTCTATGCCCACTTACTGGAGAGTTTTTGTCATAAGTGGGTGTTGAATTTTGTCAAAAGGTTTTTCTGCATCTGTTGAGATTATCTTATGGCTTTTATCCTTCAGTTTGTTAGTATGGTGTATCACATTGATTGAGTCGTGTATATTGAAGAATCCTTGCATTCCTGGGATAAACCCCACTTGATCATGGTGTATGATCCTTTTAATGTGCTGTTGGATTCTGTTTGCTAGTATTTTGTTGAGGATTTTTGCATCTATATTCATCAGTGATATTGGTCTGTAGTTTTCTTTTTTTGTGTGACATCTTTGTCTGGTTTTGGTATCAGAGTGATGGTGGCCTTGTAGAACGTGATTGAGAGTGTTCCTTCCTCTGCTATATTTTGGAAGAGTTTGAGAAGGATAGGTGTCAGCTCTCCTCTAAATGTTTGATAGAATTCGCCTGTGAAGCCATCTGCTCCTGGGCTTTTGTTTGTTGGAAGATTATTGATCACAGTTTCAATTTCACTTCTTGTGATTGGTCTGTTCATAGTTTCTGTTTCTTCCTGGTTTGTCTTGGAAGGTTGTACTTTTCTGAGAATTTGTCCATTTCTTCCAGGTTGTCCATTTTATTGGCATATAGCTGCTTGTAGTAGTCGCTCATGGTCCTTTGTATTTATGCAGTGTCAGTTGTTATTTCTCCTTTTTCATTCCTAATTCTGTTGATTTGAGTCTTCTCCCTTTTTTTCTTAATGAGACTGGCTAATGGTTTATCAATTTTGTTTATCTTTTCAAAGAACCAGCTTTTAGTTTTATTGATCTTTGCTATCATTTCCTTCATTTCTTTTTCAATTATTTCTGATCTGATCTTTATGATTTCTTTCCTTCTGCTAACTTTGGAGGTTCTTTGTTCTTCTTTCTCTAATTGCTTTAGGTGTAAGGTTAGGTTGTTTATTTGAGATTTTTCTTGTTTTTTACAGTAGGATTGTATTGCTATAAAATTCCCTCTTAGAACTGCTTTTGCTGCATCCCATAGGTTTTGTGTTGTATTTTCATTTGTTTCTAGGTATTTTTTGATTTCCTCTTTGATTTCTTCAGTGATCTCTTGGTTATTTAGTAGTGTACTGTTGAGCATCCATGTGTTTGTAGTTTTTACAGATTTTTTCCCTCTAATTTGATATCTAGTGTCATAACATTGTGGTCATAAAAGATAATTGATATGATTTCAATTTTCTTAAATTTACCAAGGTTTTATTTGTGACCCAAGATATGATCAATCCTGGAAAATGTTCCATGGACACTTGAGAAGAAAGTGTATTCTGTTTTTTTTCCATGGAATGTCCTATAAATATCAATTAAGTATATTTGGTCTAATGTGTCTTTTAAAGCTTGTGTTTAGTTATTTTCATTTTGGATGATCTGTCCATTGGTGAAAGTGGGGTGTTAAAGTCCCCTACTATTATTGTGTTACTGTCAATTTCCCCCTTTTTTTTAATTTGTTTAACCTACTGTGTTTGGGGTGTCCTTTTCGCAGGCTGCAGGTTCGTAGTTCCCGTTGTTTTTGGTGTCTGCCCCCAGTGGGTGAGGCTTGTTTAGTGGCTTATTTAGGCTTCCTGGTGGAGGGGACTGGTATCTGTGTTCTGGCGGTTGGGGCTATATCTTGTCCTTTTGGTAGGCAGGGCCATGTCTGGTGGTGTGTTTTGGAGTGTCTGTGAAATTAGTATGACTTTAGGCAGCTTCTCTGTTGATGGGTAGGGTTGTGTTCCCGTCTTGCTAGTTGTTTGGCATGGTGTGTTCAGCACTGTAGCTTGCTGACCATTGGGTGGAGCTGTGTCTTAGTGTTGAGATGAAGATCTCGGAGAGCTCTAACCAATTGATATTATGTGGGGCCGGGAGGTCTCTGGTGGTCCAATGTCCTGGACTCGGCCCTTCCACCTCGGAGGCTCAGGCCCGAGACCCGGCCGGAGCACCAAGACCCTGCCAGCCATACAGCTCAGAAGAAAAGGAAGAGAGAAAAAAACAAAAACAAAAAACGAACAGACAGAGCCCTAGGAAAAATGGTAAAAGCAAACCTATACAGACAAAATCACACAAAGAGGCATACACATACACACTCACAAAAAAGAGAAAAGGGAAAAATATATATATGTGTGTGTATATATATATATGGAAGAGAGCAACCAAACCCCAGTAAACAAATCCACCAATGATAATAAGCACTAAATACTAAACTAAGATAAACATAAAACCAGAAAAAAAATAATGCAGAAAGCAAACCCCAAGTGTGCAGTTGCTCCCAAAGTCCACTGCCTCAATTTTGGGAACATTCGTTATCCATTTAGGTATTCTTCAGATGTAGGGTTTATCAGGTTGATTGTGGGGATTTAATCTGCTTCTCCTGAGGCTGCACAGAGAAATTTCCCTTTCTCTTATTCTTTCACACAGCTTCTGGGGTTCAGCTTTGGTTTTGGCCCCAACTCTGTGAGTAGACCACCCTCAGGAGTCTGTTCCCTGCCCAGAGAGCTGGGGGTTAAAGCAGCGGCTGATTAGGGCTCTCTTGCTCTCTAAGGCCAGGGGGAGGGAGGGGTACGGTAGTCATTATTGAGATGTGGGGCGAGCTTGCGGCGGCAGAGGCCAGCATGACGTTGCACCAGCCTGAGATGCGCTGTGTATTCTCCCGGGGAAGTTGTCCCTGGATCCCAGGACCCTGGCAGTGTCGGGTTGCACAAGCTCCCAGGGAGTGTGTGGATAGTGACCTGTGCTGGCACACAGGATTCTTGGTGGCAGCGGCAGCAGTGTTAGCAGTTCAGTCCCGTTCTGTGGTCCGAGCTGATAGCCGTGGCTCACGCCCATCTCTGGAGCTCGCTTAGGCAGTGTTCTGCCTTCTGTGCACACACTGGGAAGGAATCCTCACTCCACGCACACCCCAAAACAAAGGTCTCTTGCCTCTCTGACAGGTCCAGACTTTTTTCGGACTCCCTCCTGGCTAGCCGTGGTGCACTAACACCCTGCAGGCTGTGTTCACGCCGCCAACCCCAGTCCTCTCCCTGCACTGTGACCGAAGCCCGAGACTCAGCTCCCAGTCTCCCCCCACCCACCCCAGCGGGTGAGTAGACAAGCCTCTCGGGCTGGTGAGTGCTGGTCGGCCCCGATCCTCTGTGCGGGAATCTCTCCACTTTGCCCTCCGCACCCCTGTTGCTGTGCTCTCCTCCACGGCTCCGAAGCTTCCCACCTCCGCCCCTCGCAGTCTCCGCCCGCAAAGGGGCTTCTAGTGTGTGGAAACCTTGCCTCCTTCACGGCTCCCTCCCACTGGTGCAGGTCCCGTCCCTATCCTTTTGTCTCTGTTTTTTTTTTTCTTTTGCCCTACCCAGGTACGTGGGGACTTTCTTGCCTTTTGGGAGGTCTGAGGTCTTCTGCCAGCATTCAGTGGGTGTTCTATAGTTGTTCCACGTGTAGATATATTTCTGATGTATTTGTGGGGAGAAAGGTGATCTCCGTGTCTTACTCTTCCTCTCCATCTTCAAGGTCTCCCGCACTGATCTGTTTGTTTGTTTAGCGCTGCACGGCATGTGGGATCTTAGTTCCCTAACCAGCGATCGAACCTGCGCCCCCTGCATTGGAAGCACAGAGTCCTAATCACTGAACCCCAGGGAAGTCCCTGCATTAGTGTATTTTTGAAGAAAACTTATTCTTACATATAGGTTGGTCACAGTAATGAATAATATTGCCATTACATACATATCAGCATGGACTGATACTCAGATATTTATTTTATACTTTGGGTTATAATCCAATACTACCTTATTTTGTTGCTCAAGTTGTTCCAGTTTTGGCTACTGGGAACTTTTTCAGTTCATTCTTGTATCCCTTTGTCTCAATCTGTTTTTAATGTAAATCACATTATTCTTTTATCTTTATCTCTTTATTCTCCCATTTCAGATATTTGTATATCTAAAGTGTTATTGTCAATGAATAATATAGGGTCCAAGCTGATGAGCAGGAGTCGGGACCACCAAGATATTTTATGTCAAACCAGCTCAAAATTTCAGTGAGATAATTTCCTTGAGGTTAAAAAAAAAGCTCAAATGCCAGGATTTATTATTGTATACGTGTGGGTAGATATTTTTTCCAAACAGTCTCATGTGCTTATTTAGGTAAAGTGTTGAAATGGTGTAAGGCCAAATCTTTGCTTTTGACCTCATCCTGTCCAGTCTGTGCCACATGCCATTACCGGGTTAATTTTTCTAAAGTATAAGTCTACATATGTTACTCTTTTATAGCCTGCAATAACTCCTTAGTGCTTACCAAATAAAAGGCCAAATCATTAGCCCAGTATTCACTACATTGCATGCCAAGGCCCCAAATCAGTTTTTTAAATCTTTCATTTCTCATTATTTTCCTACTTATACCATATGTCCCTGCCAAGTCAAACCTAAGCTCAAAAAGATGTTTTTTCCTTTTTTTGCCTCTATAGATTCACTAATGTTGCTGATGGGAAGCAACACCCATTTCTATTCATCTTGTGTCAAAAATCTTCCCTTTTCCCCATCCAATCCATTTCTACCATTGTCTGTCCTGCCCTGTGGTCTGGGAGGCTGACCTGTGGTCCCCAGCAATACTGTTCTTCTCTCTGCCTTCCTGGTGTGTTCAACCAATGGGAAGCCCAGAAGGACATCAGAAAATGAGGTCAGGGTAGTTTTCCCCTTGTTTCCTTCCTGAGGGGTTACCCCAGGCTGCTCAGGTCCTCTCAGGGCAGCCGTCACACAGCTTTCTCCTTTGGGATGCAGGTAACTGCTCCCTCCCATCCTCCCGAGGCCTAGGGATGGTAACGGTTCAGCTGTTGTTGCACAATCCCCTGTCATTTCCCTGTACCTCCCATCCACACCTTTGTAAATGGTCTTCATTAAATCCTTGTATTATCACAGTTTGAGTGCCATCTATTTCCTCTTGTGACCCTGATGCTCACTTCCTCTTTAGAATTAAAACCACTTCTTTCAAGAAACTTTCGCTTACACTTCTCACAGGATATCATCTTTCCTTCCTCTGAGCATAAAATAGCACTTCATCTAAAGGCATTATTCAAAGTTTGCATTTTATTTGAGGGGTTTTCTAATGCCTTCTTTTTGAGTATAAAGTCTCTAAGGGGAAGAGGACCAGCTTATTTCCCTTCATTCCCCACAGTCCCTAACAGTATCCTGCATGGTACTAGGTACTTGAGGCATTATTTGCTAAATGCATGAATATTTGAAAACATATCTTCCAAGAGTTATGTTTGTTAACTTATACAAAGTTCTCATTCACTTGAGAAAGGAAGTGGGATTTTTGCAAAGAATGGGAAAATTAATGTTTTCTTCCCATACTCAAGATACGTTCTATAGAAGACTGACAAAATCATGTTGATTTCTACTTTACTATATCCTCAATAGCTAATTCTGAGAATCTTGGAAAAATGAGTTGGAAATGACTTGACTGAATTTCAGATGATGACATTCTACAGAACATTTCCAAATATTCTGTATTCTATTCCATCTCTTTCAAAGTTCACCTTCTCTTTCCTGTTTAACCTCACCTCATTATTTATAGATGCATTATGCCACAATTAATCCAAATATTACATAGCATAATTTTCATTTGCTCTACTACTTTATAATTATTTACCAGTTTCTTTCATCAATTTGTTTGTATTAGCAGGGAAAGTGCTTTCCACTTCTTTTGTATCTCACCACACTCTTGTATTTTGCAAGTGGTGCTTCATTAATAGACCATCAGAATTCTGAGAAGTCTAGAGAAGTCACCATCCCTTTATTTGCTAAAATATAGTTTCAAAATATAGAGTTATTTTTTTGAACTAAATGTTTGTGTCCCCCCAGCCACAAAACTCATATGTTGAAACCCTAACCCCCAGTGTGATGGTATTAGGAGGTGAAGCCTTTGGGAAGTAATTAGGCTTAGATAAGGTCATGAAGGTGAGGGCCCCATGATGGGAATACTGTCCTCATAAGAAGAAAGGCCAAAACTCTCTCTCTCTCTCCAACATTTGAGGACACAGCAAAAACGTGGCCAACTGCAAGCTAGGAAGAGCATCCTCACCAAGGAACCGAACTGGCTCATACTTGGTCTTGGACTTCCCAGCATTCAGAACTATGAGAAATAAATTCCTGTTGTTTAACCTGTTTAAGCTACGTTACTTTGTTATGGCAGCCCAAACAAGCTTTCTTCATTTGAAGAAATCAAAGTCAATCTTTATATTAAGATAACATTTGAGAGACTTAAATAATAGTTATTATTGAATTATTATTCAAAATAATGCTTAGTTTACAAAGACCTTGATTCTATTTCTCAACATTCACGGATTCTGGGACTTACCATTGTTTTTTTAGAAAGTATGCATGGCTCTCCTTCTGTTGATGTCTCTCTTGATTTGGCAAACAGAACACAGAGGACAGAAAAGGGTCACCAAATAGTCATCACAAATGGATCCCTGTTTGAAAATATAAAAGAAACAGAAATGTAAAATCCACCTATTTGGGAATTAAGACTTGTGGATTTTCAAGACATTTTGAAGAGAAGCAGAAGACATTGATCCTTTGAATTTGGAGTTTGGATAGATACATTCAGGAAAATGTTAGTGGATTTCTCTATATAGCTCCTGTCTCTTTTTATGAAATCAAATGTTTTCCTATACTTTGTGATATTGAAAATAGAAGATATCTAACCAAACTATCAATATGAGGGTTAAATAAGGAGTTTCAGAAGTAAAATCTCTTTTCTCCTCTACCCTCTCTCTTTCTCAGGAAGCTACTAGAGGATGCCTCCACCAAAGTGAAGGAGCAAACCAAGAAAGGTATAAGAAACCAGAGACTAACATGGGGGAGCGGTTAATGGAATCTCCAGTCATGGCGAAGGAGATCTCAGGGCAAAAGCAGAGCACCAGGAGTGAAAAGCATCTAGTTCAACGGGTAGCGGGTCAGGGAGTGATTTCATCAAGGAGATGAAAATGATAGAATGTCTGATGTATTGAATGTTTGGGGAAGAGATTTAGAAAACTGGGAAAGAGTTTGGGACTGCACTACTCTTAAGTAAATGAAAAACTCCCAATGAAAAAGCCAAACATTATTAATAGTAGGAAAAACAAAGTTTAGTAGAAAAGGCAATCATAGTTCACTACACGATTCAACTCAACTCTGAAGAGCAAGCAGAGCTATCATAATATAAATACTAAATACGGATTCAACCAAAATTATATATAACTATATTGGAAGGAGTGAGGTAGGGGTAGGGTGCATGTCCATGGTGGGGAAGGGGGATAAAACAGAACTAAATTCTCATCTTCCACAGTAGGAAGTCCAGAGACAATGCCCCAAACTACAAAGTCAAAAAGTAGCAATACGAGTCTACTATTTGGAGATATGGAGGTAAACACCCAAAGATCAGCCTTGGGAAATAGGAAGTAGGGGAGAGAAGTTTGGGGAGTACTGTTTTCCTTAACAAACCTTATAAATTAGATAATTTTAAAAACTATGTTCTTGCAGAGCTTTGTTAACTAAAATGAAAGCTGTACTAGAAAACAGGGATTGGGGGATTTAGTGAGCCAGAAATCATGAGCAATTTTTGGAAAAAAAAATGAAGCAGATGGGATTACATTGATGGAGAAAGTAAAACAGAGCTAAGGAACATGAAACCTAACATAGTCAGAGGCACGGTATTAGATAAACCCCAAACCCAAAACTCTCAGTTCAGAAAGGAGGAAGAATGGGCTGGGGAATGAAAGATGAGTGGTTAACTGATGCCAGCTTGAGCAGCTGGGCCAGCCCAGAGCTGCCAGCTGTGGCCTTGCCTGGAACACAGCCTGCAGAGCAGTTTAACAGATGACCCTAATGTGGGCTTTGGGGCCCCAGAAGAGAAGAGGGGTGAGATAAGTGGGGCAGCTATTCACCTATCACGTAGGAGGTCAGACTCTCAAAGACTCACCACAAACACACTAAAAGAAATAATAAAAGGTAAAGACATTTTAACACAGCTGAGAAATCTAAATCACTCCCACCCATGAGATAGCCAAATTATTTTACGTTTGGTATCCATCAAATGGTATTTTTTTCCTTCTTTTCATTTTTGGCTGAATAGACCTTTCCTGGTTCCTTTTGTTCCCTTTAGTAGTTTTAGATGTTCCACAACTAATTTTTATTAGCAATGACCCTTAAATTTTTACCCACAACTTAACATTATATATTAAAAAATTTTTTTTGACATCTTTATTGGAGTATAATTGCTTTACAATGTTGTGTTAGTTTCTGCTTTATAACAAAGTGAATCAGCTATACATATACATATGTTCCTGTATCTCCTCCCTCTTGCATCTCCCTCCCTCCCTCCCTATCCCAACCCTCTAGGTGGTCGCAAAGCACCCAGCTGAGCTCCCTGTGCTCTGTGGCTGCTTCCCACTAGCTATTTTACATTTGGTAGTGTATATAAGTCCATGCCACTCTCTCACTTTGTCCCAACTTACCCTTCCTCCTCCCCATGTCAAGTCCATTCTCTACATCTGTGTCTTTATTCCTGTCCTGCCCCTAGGTTCTTCAGAACCATTTCTTTTCTTTTTTTTAAGATTCCATATATATATGTTAGCATACAGTATGTGTTTTTCTCTTTCTGACTTACTTCACTGTATGACAGACTCTAGGTCCATCCATCTCACTACAAATAACTCAATTTTGCTTCTTTTTATGGCTAATATTCCATTGTATATATGTGCCACATCTTCTTTATCCATTCATTGGTTGATGGACATTTAGGTTGCTTCCATGTCCTGGCTATTAACATTATATTTATCTTGAGATTCATCAACATTGTTGTGGGTATCAATAGTTCATTCCTTTTTATTGCTAAGTAGTATTCTATTATATGGATAGATCACAATTTGTTTATCCATTCACCTGCTGGGGGACATTTGGGTGGTTTTTAGTTTTTGGCTATTACAAGCAAAACTGCTCTGAACATTTGTGTACAAGTCTTAGTATGGATATATTTTTTTTGTAGGGTAAATATCTAGGAGCAGAATGGCTGGGCCAAAAAGTAGGTGTATATTTAACTTTTTAAGAAACTGTATTTTACATTCCAATCAGCAGTGCATGAGAGTTTCAGTTCCTCCATATCTGCTCACACTTGGTGTGGTTTAGGCTGATTCATTTTAGCTATCCCAATAGGTGTGTAGTGGTATCTCATTGCGGTTTTAATTTGCATTTCTCTAACGACTGATGATATTGAACATCTTCTTATGTTCTTATTTGCCATTCAAATGTTTTCTTTTTTTTCCTAATTTTATTGTTTGGGTTAAAAATATATACTTAACATGAGATCTACCCTCTTAACACATTTAAGTTTACACAACACAACGATTTGAAGAATCCCAGAATAATTATACTGAGTGAAAGAAGCTACACACTGTATAGTTCTATTATATAAAATGCTAGAAAATGAAAACTAATCTATAGTGACAGAAAGCATATTGGTGGTTACTTGGGGAAGAGGGGAGGGGAAAGAAGGAAAGATTGCAAAGGGATGTGAGTAAATTTTGGGGGTGATGAATATGTTCACTATTTTGACTGTGAGGTTTCACAGGTATATACATATGTCTAAACATCAAATTGTTCATTTTAAATATATGCAGTTTATTGTAAGTCAGTTATACCTCAGTAATGTTCTTTTTATAAAAAAATGTGTATTTATCTATCAATGCCAGACAAAGCCTTTAGAATATCTTTGTTTCTTCCTCTTCCTTCCAATCTTCCAAATTTTGTCAAAACCAACTAAAGTTTTAGTTTCAGACTGTTATTAATTTTTCAAACTCCTAATGAGCATTTAAAAAAATTGATTATGTACTAAGCCTTTAAAAAAGTTGATAACTTTCATGTTAAATAGTCATAGCGTAATAAATAAAGAGCTCCTACAAATCAATTAGAAAAGACAAACAACTCAATAAAACAATGAACAAAGTATATGTACAGATAATTTATAGAAGAAATGAAAAATGACAATAAATTTTCAAAAAGTTGCTTGATCTATCTAATAAAAATTTAACTAAAACAACAAGGAAATACCATTTTTGCCTCTCTGACAGGCAACATGAAAAAATATTATATTGGCACACATATAATATTAATAAGTTATAAATTGATATAATCTTTTTGAAGGGATACTTGACAGTATTTTTCAAATTTTAAATGTGCATATCCTGTGATCTGTCAATCTAATCTAGTACACTATCCTACAAAAATACCAGTGCATGTACAAAATCATATACGTACAACTATTTAAACTGCAATATCACTTAACCTTTCATCAATAAGGAAGTGATTAAGTATGTTATCTCTATGATGGAATACTATGCAGATATTAAAAAGAATCTGTATTACAGACATAAAAGGTGTCTACCATATATTAAGTGGAAAAAACAGGTTGCAATATAGTATGAACTCATTAAAAAAAAAAAAAAGCAATAAAAGAGCCCTGCAAATCCCAAACCCCATATGTCTAGATCTATAGCTATAGCTACATCTAATCTATATGTATATGCCTTATAGGCATAGGAAAAAGAAAACTGAGGAAGGAGACCACCAAGTTACTAATAGAATTTATCACTGAGTAGAGATTTTCACTTTTTATTTTATATACCTCTGTGTTTGGATTTGTCATAAAATTACCTATATATGTATTATTTTGTATAATTAAAAAAGTAAGAAATATTTTCAAATGAAAAAATAAAATAATTTCAATGGAATAAGATAAGTTCCTAAAATATTTTGCCTATTTATTTATTTATTTTTGCTGTATGCAGGCCTCCCACTGTTGTGGCCTCTCCCGTTGCAGAGGACAGGCTCCGGACGCACAGGCCCAGCAGCCATGGCCCACTGGGCCCAGCCGCTCCGTGGCACGTGGGATCTTCCCAGACCTGGGCATGAACCCGTGTCCCCTGCATCGGCAGGCAGACTCTCAACCACTGCACCACCAGGGAAGCCCTCTGCCTATTTATTGATATTTGTTTCCTGTGATGGTTAATTTTATGTGTCAACTTGGCCAGGTCATAGTACCCAGATATTAGATCAAACACTATTCTAGATGTTTCTGTGAAGATAATATTTCAGATGAGATTAACATTTAAATCAGTAGACTTAGAGTAACCCTCCATAATGTGGGTGGGCCTCATCTAATTAGTTGAAGGCCTTAATAGAGAAAGAACAACTTCCCCTGAGTAAGAAGGAATTCTGCCTGGTGGGCCTACTTACTTTATGGGGTTGGTGTAAGGATTAAATGATGTAACATATGTAATATACCTGGGGCATAGTAGGCTCTGAACATTCCTCTTCCACTGTATGACATACATTGTAAATACAAGAGTTGTTTATTTTCTAAGGTTTTCACAGAAACATAGAAGGAGGTCCCATAACCAGAGGATCTATTGCTACAGTAATGGAATACAAGGTTGCAGATGCTAGGAAACTCCTACTAATCAAATTCGTATGATGATGGGTACCATCAAATTGTCTCCATGTTTATGACAATTATTTTGAACGTGGGCGCATACTTGAATGATACAGTGTCGTAAGAGACTCACCGGGATGCCGTATCGAGTCCTGTAGAGGGTCCTCATTGCAACACTTGTTCCACACAGAAAGCATTCATTCATATCAGATGCAACTTGACATGCAAGACACATGAAGCAAAGTGTGCCACAGAGACCTGGACACATGAAATCAGAGGTACAAATTACTCCACTCTGCCCCCACCACAGCTGAAAGTTAGTGTGCTTTCATGAATGGCGGTCCAAATCCTGGGGCCTTTGTCACACATCCTGCTGCCAAGTCCATCTTCACTGCTTTTGCTCAGCAACGCATCAGCTTCTCCCTTCTCCCCACCCAATCATTTCTGGAATAACCACACCTTGGAAAGTCTGTATTCTTTTTGTAGTACTGCCTTCATCCATGTATTGAATGATTCACTGAAACCTAGCCACGTTCCAGAGATTATCCTCAGTACTGACAATGCCTCTGTCTGAAGTCTAGAAGGGAAGTTAGATCATATGAAAAATTCTCCAACAGAAACCTACTCAGGATGCCAAGGAGTCACTCACACAAATGGGGTCTCCAGTGCTCTGGGAAGGAAATGTTGCTTGATCTGAATATTGAAGGATGATTAGGAATTTTATAGGTAAAGGAAAGGGAAAAGAGCCTCTTTAGATAACATGGTATGTCTAGGCAATGGCTGGTTTTCATTCAACATGGCTGGAGCCAGGGATGGGATGGGGATGAAGCTGGACCCATGGCAGGTTGGAGACTGGATAAAGAGGAAGTACGAGTGCTCAGAATGGGTCATGGTAGTCATGAGGAACCTCTGAAATATTTTAAGAAGGGAGAATGATTTGGTCAGATCTACAATTAAGAAATTCTGTATGAAGATATTAAGCTCATATCAGGACTTGTAATTCACTTATTTGAGTAACAATACTAGGGGTTAGGGGATTAAAATGTTCATCTTTAGAAGGTTTTATTATTGTGGTTTCATTATCACTATGATATGCAGATGTTGAACTAATGTCCTGAGAAATGTAAGTCATCACCCCAGGTCATCCAGTAGGACAATGAGAGCAAATCAATAAACCCAACTGTTCCATTTCCTAGGTAATTCTTTCCCTCTGTGCTTTTAAAAAAAATATTATTTTTAATATCTAATATTACTTTAAATATTATTTTACAATCTACTTTAAAAAATTTATTTATTTATCTTTATTTTTGGCTGCGTTTGGTCTGCGTTGCTGCGCTCGGGCTTTCTCTACTTGCAGAAGGCAGTGGTTACTGTTCATTACGGTGCATGGGCTTCTCATTGTGGTGGCTTCTCTTGTTGCGGAGCACAGGCTCTAGGCGCACAGGCTTCAGCAGTTGTGGCTTGCAGGCTCTAGAGCACAGCCTCAATAGCTGTGGCGCACGGGCTTAGTTGCTCTGCAGCATGTGGGATCTTCCCGGACCAGGGTTTGAACCCGTGTCCCTTGCATTGGCAGGCGGGTCCTTAACCACTGCATCACCAGGGAAGCCCCCCTTTAGGCTTTTCAATGTAATTATTAACTCGATTTCAAATTTCAATTCCAGTGATAAGTTAAAGGTTAACAAATTTTCCTTTCCTGTCTCAGAACACTGTGTAGACTTCAAGGAGGCAGGAAAACAAAAACAAAAACCTCAGAGCAAAATTTGTTATATAGGCAGGTTTGTTTGTTTCCTGCTTGGTGTTGAGAACTAAGCATTTGACCTTTCTGACACCCCCATCTTCTCTCAAACTTCCTCTCTCCCAAGTTTACTTAGAGAGCTCTCATAAAAGAAACAAAACAAAAAACAAGGAGAGTCAGAGATATTTTACCCAATGAGAAGTTAATTGCCTTTAGAATTCTTTATTCTTAGGTGTATAACAAAGCTAAATGTACAAATAAAATAATTTTTCTCTGAGCTCATGCTGAAACCATGGATGAAAATTATCCCTTGTTTACTGGGCACAGTGTAACTATAAAATAATGAGTTTAATTTATGTGTAACAAGAGCAGTCTTTTTTTAATCAAGTAAAACTTGAAATGTCTCTTTTAATATGATGTATGGTCTATTTATAGTCATTAGGCCAAGTCTGTTCATTGTTAGAGTTATCAGCTTTTTGCCTATTATCTTAACTCCAGAACTTATTTTAGGAGTAAGACTATTCTTCGAAGGGTGGAGAACAACTAATTTACAGTCCGTACAGGATTTTTCTGTTAACAAAGCATTGCCTGACACACAGGGTATTTTGGCATCAGTGGGGAACGTTTACTACACAATAAGGGAGGAGTGAGGGAAGGATTTGGTCTTTGGTAATTCACCTCCGCATCAGTTACGGGCTCAATTTCCCGAGCACTTACAGACGCCGCAATCGCTGAAGCAGTCACACATGCCCGTCTGCCAGTTAGAGGTTTGAGGAACCGGACCACTTCCAGGCTGAGTTACAATGACCACCGGAGATGGAGCTTGCATTTTCGATGCAGGGTCTTACGTGGCAGTGGTCTGAAAGGAAAAACTTGGTGTAAGTAGCCTGGAGGTTGCTCTTGGAAGCCTGTTTTGAGGTACTCTGCTTCACGGGCAAGTGAGGCAATTTAGACCAAGTGACTTGTTGATCTTTGAAGAACAGAATTTCTGCAGAGGCCCCTGGGGGAAGGGATTCACTGAACTGGTAAAACACACAGATTCTTCTCTTGGTGTTAGGGAACGTAACAGGGTTGAAAGAATTGTTTTAAACAGGTGCCTGGTCTCCACACAAGACAGGGAAACAAATGAGGAAACCCATGATAATGACCACGCCAACTAAAAATTGTTGCGCGCTGTTTGGTTCTACAAGAACAAAGTCACCCGCCACTGCAGTCGCTGACCTTTAACACACCCTGAAAGTTCAGCACGGTGATCAGGAATGCGGCACTGTGTGTTCTGGGAAACACTGGCAGAACAGGCCTTCAGAGAGTTAGATATTTTTTAGGAGAAGATTTTATGAGCCCCATTTCTTACATCTTCTCTCATCTAGAAAAGCACTAAAATCATTAACGGAGGCGTCTGCTCCCCGTGACCAGCAGCAAGCCTCTGCCAAAATGTGTGCTTGATGCACGTGCCCCCTTCACCAAAATCGCATGCATACTGACCTCCCCTCCGACCTCTTCGCAGCAGTTCCTCAGAGGTATCTGCGAGGCTGTTCTCCCAGGCTATAGTCCTCATTTGGCTCCAAATAAAACTTAACTCACAACACTCACGTTGTGCATTTTTTTTCAGTTGACAGAAGGAGTAGTGAATTACGGAAACGGACTTCTGTAAAATTGCACCATCCTAAGCTTTTGTGTACTTGCAACCATTCTCCTCTTGCCCCTCTTTTATGTTCCCTTTTGCTGTGGACTTGTTTCTGATGAGTAGTTGTAAAGGAAAAACTCCCCTGTTTTCTGTCTACTCACAGAACACTGTCACCTGTGATCACCAAATGTGTGGTAGCTTTTTTCCACACCAAGCAATTCTGCAACACCAGATGGGGGTCCATTGGGTTGCACCCGGCAGGCCTGCGAGCCCTGTACTTGTCCAGAGACCGAAGAAAGAGCCCAGAGTCAGTGACAGAAACATCAATGGTTTAATGGATAGGGGGATCTTACATTTCTGAAGCAAGGTCCTGGAGTGACAGCCCACCAGTCTTAGGTCCCAGGGCAGGGGATGGGGGGAGGGGGAGGTTACCAGTTTTAGGGGGGATTGACATCAGGTTGGCTCACTGGTTACCAGGGAAACCAGCAGAGGAGCACAGCCTCTCACCACCCCTTTGATAAACTATCACAGGGGAGATATTCTGATCTAAAGCTTAGAACGATCACTAGCTGGGGCAGGGGGCAAGTGCGTAGGTATTTGCTGATTAGGGAAGGTCAGTCATCTGAATAGAATGTAGGTGAAGCAGGGACTGGTGAGCAGAGAATGTACAGAGAACAAGAGAACAGACATCTTGGGGAGCCTGCCCATACAGTGTCCTACAATTTGGCTCAATTCTGACACTGTCTACAGGAGACAGTGTCAGATTCCATGTGTTAAGGGCTCAGTCCCACAAGACTGCCCTCCCTCCCCTACTTCAGATGCCAATTGTAAGACCAGGTTGTCACCTGTGCTTCTGACCAACTAGATCAGAGGTTTCCATGACCCCTTCCTCATGTTTGATAAATTTGCTGGAGTGGCTCACAGAACTCAGGAAAATAGATTACTTACTAGATTATTGATATATTACAAAGGCTATTAAAGGATACGAATGAACAACCAGATGAAAAGATACAGAGGGTGAGGTTCAGAACCTGTGGAGTTTGGGGTGGGCCACCTTCCCAGTACACCAACCCTAAAGCTCTCTGAACCCTGTCCTTTTGGGTTCTTATGGAGCCTTGATTACATAGGCATGATTGATTAAATCATTGGCCATTGGTGATTGAACTCAGTCTGCAAACCCCTCTCCCCTCCCCTGGAAGTCTGAGATCTGGGGCAAAAAGTTCCAACCCTCTAAACAAAGATTGGTTTCCCTGGCAACCAGCACCCTCAAGGGCTTTCAAAAAAGTCACTTCATTAGCATAAACTCCTCTGTAGTTGAGAGGGGCTTGTTATGAATAACAAGACACCTTTATTGCTCTTACCATGTAAGAAATTCCAAAGATTTTAGGAGCTCTGTGCCATGAACAGGAATGAAGACCAAATATGTATTTCTTATTAAAAACCACAACATCACAGTAGTCCTCTCCAATCTTCCTTCATCCAAGTTGGTCCTTCACTTCAAATTTACCTGGAGCCTGTATCCCTCTGACAGTGCAGACTGTCAGTGCTGACAGACCCTCGGTACGTGTTAGGGGCAAGCCCTGATGGTGTGCCCCAGCAACGTTTACTATGAAGTACATTTTGTTAGGTTAGTCCTAATTTCTCTCCATCATGAGAAGCAGTGTGGGGTCATGCAACATTGATTTGATTTGAAGTGAGAATATCTTTGCTCAAATTCTGGTTTCCTAAACTGTGTGATCTTGGACTAGTCATCGATCAGCCTAGTTATTTAACTAGTCATTTAAATTTCCTCTTACTAATCTGTAAAAATGGAAATGGTTTCTGACTTATCCACCTTCTGTGCTTATTGAGAGTATTTTCTTTTGCCCTGTATTCTGAAGTGGAAATGTATTACATCTCAGTGTCTAGCACACTGTGAGGGAATCAAGCATATAATAAGTACTTAATTCAAGAAGACAATGAAAATTACCTTCTATGAGTACCTTCTATGAGATAAAGTCTAGGGATGAATTTAATGAACAATAAAAAAAATCAGATTAGTATCAGGGAGTATGGCTAAAATGTACAAAAATGCAGCAAGGAAATTTCTTTTGATGATTTCCATAAATATCTGTTGGCAATAATATCAGCTAATATTCATTGAAATTCTACCCTATATCAGGCACTGTGCTAGACTCACACTGTCCACTTAATGTGGCAACAGCCCTGCCAAGTAGGAATTATTATCTTTATTGAGTTGATGAGGAAATGGAGGCTCAGAGAGTTTAAGTAAATTATGAAATTCAAATCCTTCTCTGGCTCACTCCACAGTCCCTGTCCCTCCCTTTGCCCCTTAGCTTTAGAGCCCTGCTCCATCACAGCACTTATTACAGGGTGGCATTTTCATTGGTTTGTTGTGATCTCTCTTTTCATATTTATTCCTTTAGCACCAACTTCAATGTAGTCTAATAGAAGGTACTTTTCCTTGTCTTCTTGAATTAAGTACTTATTATATGTTTGATTCACTCACAGTGTGCTAGACACTGAGATGTAATACATTTCCACTTCAGAATTCAGGACAAAAGAAAAACACTAAAATTGAAAATACAGTGCTTTGAGATACTCAGGCAATGTGATTATACTAATGCTTTCTTGTCTTATTTCCCTCATAGGTCAGTGTCAAAAACAAGCAAATTACCTCCATTGTTCCATATTACTTTACACTTTTTCTATTTCTTGAATTAACTGGGTTTCTTTCTAGATTGCATTGCCCAGTAATGCCTGGCTAGTTTGGTAGTTCCCATGGACAAAAAGAGAGAGCAGTATATGAAACAAGGCAACATCTTGGATGTTTTTCCACACAATTGAAAGCATATCAAAAATGGTTCAAACATGTCTAAATCTGCCCAGGTTTCATCATAGCTAATTGTAAATTAACCAGGTCAATTATTATAAATGATCCCCTGAGTCCTAGCAAACAGCCTCATGTGAAGGACACAGTGTTTCTGGATGACTATTAAACGAATTTATTTTTATTTTTTTAGAAAGAAGGAAGAAGCTTTAAAACGTTTATTTTTAAAGGTTTCTGTCTGTTGAACTTTATCACCATCAGAAAACAGCTCTAGGTATTTCTCTTCCCATTAGTGAGTGTAGTCTGCAAACATATATTTTTCTAAGTTTTAATAAAATGATTATAGGTACACAAAGAGAGGACAAAATCTGACATTAAGTATTAAAAAAAAAAAATCTTGGGCTTCCCTGGTGGCGCAGTGGTTGAGAGTCCGCCTGCCTATGCAGGGGACACGGGTTCGTGCCCCGGTCCGGGAAGATCCCACATGCCGCAGAGCGGCTGGGCCCGTGAGCCGTGGCCGCTGAGCCTGCGCGTCTGGAGTCTGTGCTCCGCAACGGGAGAGGCCACAACAGTGAGAGGCCCGCGTACCTCAAAAAAAAAAAAAATGGAAATTCAAACTTTCTTTTGTATTTCTTTTTAATAATCAAATATCAGAAAAAAACAGGAAAGGCTCTACAAAATGTTTGGTGGTTATCACTAGGTGATTGGCTGGTAGATTTTTTTATCTTTATAATTTTGAGCATTGTCTGAAAAAAGTTTTTACAATTAGCATTTATTCCTTTTATAATCAACACAAGAAATACCCATTTTGGAAACAAAAAGCAAATGCAGTGACAAAAAACAACAACAAAAAAGAAAGTAAAGGGTTGTGCTGATTATCCTATAGCTGTCTGAATTTTTTTTTCCTTAGCCCCTGGCCAGTGCCTGGCACAAGTTGGCATTCAGTAACCAATTGCTGAATTAATGAATTTATACCCTTCTCATGATCTCTCTCAGGAAAAACATGTTCATTTAACTTGCTTATTTTTTTAAGAAGTCTATGCTGTGATTTTGAATAGAATGATCTGAAGATTTCAAAATAAAAACTTGCCTGCAATTATCTAACCATCCTTTCCTTTTCCTAAGTGTCCTCACTCTGTACATACTTTATATATCTGTGTATTCAGATTGGCTGCTGTTAGCCCTTAAAGGAGAGACTGGAGCATTCTCTGAGTGCCTTTGAAGTTCAGTCAATGGTAATCTGCACATTTTGTAGCCAGCAGCTTCGTGGGAAATATCCATGTGCTGACTGCCAGTTAGTTTGTACCACAGTTTACTTTCTCAGTGTAGTGGCCTCAACAGTCTTTAGCCCCAAAGTCAAAAGCTCTCGGTTTCTGTTTCTTTCACTACTTTTGACTTCCTTTTTTGAATATGGAAAACTGGGGCACCCCAGGTGTTTCTGTGGACTTTGGCACCTAGATCTGTGCAGAGATTGGGGGCCCCAGGAGGTTTCAAGGTTCACCTCTAGTGAAGGTTACCTACAGCAGGGCGGAAGGCTACTCTATCCGGCCCAGAACAACAGCACTAGGAACCAGTGCCCCAGACTTCCTTTTGACCAATGTAGCTTATTCTGAAAGAGGTTTTGTAACTTCTCACATGAGATTTCTTACTCCAGAAAGAGCTCCCTGGTAGCTATCAAACAGAAGAGAAAACAAGCACACTTACTCCTGTGCAGCTCTGTGGTTTAAATGTCATTTCACAATTCTAGCCATCTTTTAGGTTGCAATAAAATATAAAATAAAAACGAACTCAAAATATCCTAAACGGTTGCAAATCTCTTTGCTTCAGCCATTAAATACCCAGTAGTCTTTAACCTTAACCATTCAAGGTAAAAGATCGACAGCAGGAGTTAAGGGGAAGATAACAAAAGACAACTTCCCTGAAATCATTTTAGTGCCCAGTAATGTTTCCAAGAATTTCTGGGACCTTGTCTACAAGCTTGTCTCCTCTGTTCAGTGGTCTTTTCAATGCTTACTGTGCGTAAAAACCACTTGGAGAATTTGTTTACGATATAGATTCCTGAGCACTATCCTTTGAGACTGTGATTTAGGTGGGATGGGCTGGGGTCCAGGAATCTGTACCGAGCACCCTCAGGGCTGCTGCCCCTATGGCATAGGGTGCTGTCATGTAGAGAAATGTGGCCCCTCTGCATAGACACAGCTTGGTGAGAATTAGAAAAATACCATCCCTTTCTCCAGGCAGATGTAGCCATGCCAGGGCCTCCAGCTTTCCCGAGGAGCACAGGCTGAACTAGCGCCACTCACCCCTGGGCTGCCTGCCCATGCAGAGGCCTGGCATCTCAGGAGATTCCAGCATCAGTGCCCTTACAGAGGACACTTTGTAACCCACGGCCCTGGGCGTTTTTATTTCTCTTCTGTTAAGAATAACTGCAGATCCAGCCCACATTAGCAAACAGTACTGGACACCCAACGTGTGTAGCGCTTGTGTTAGATATGGTAGGGGTTCAGGAGAGTCTGTAGTTTCCTCTCCACAGCTGGTAGCTCTGCCCATCACTGAGGGACCACACAGCTGTTTCGTTTCATGTTGTCTTTGATGCCACAGAGCAGACAGGTGACGAAAAAAGTTGGTGGGGGCCACTCCGGAAAAAGGAAAAATGGAGGCAGGAGGAATTGAAATGGGAATCTTGGTGGACAAGCTTTGAAGAGAGACTGAGACCCCTTTCTTTAGAAGACCCCTTTCATGGAATGACCTCAATGCCCAGAAACCTTGCAGGATTTGGCCCACATTTTAAACATCCTAATTTCATCCATTAGTTTTAGTTACAACTAACCTTATACCTGTCTCCCCTGCCCTGGAAAACCTCACTCTTGAGAAGGACAGCCCCTATCTTATTAATATTAATTAGTATTAATCTACTACATTAATTACGTAAATATTAATCAATATATCACTTAGATTTTCCTTTTCTTTCTAGTGTTTATCAATGTTAAATTTTAATTTTTTTTGCTTTGATTGAAACATTTCCATTTCCTAATTTCTCATCTCAGAAGTTAACAAATGTGAGATGAGAAGGGTCTTTTTCTTTATACATATAAATAAAGCACCAGAATTTAAGTTTGAAGGCTTCTAGTCCGTTTTTCTTACTGTCATACCAAAAATTCAAGGATTCTCATGATTCATTAGCTAAATCTATAAAATTCCGTCTTCTTTTTCTAATGGAAAAAAAATCAAGCAAAATAGTTTCAAAAGAAATTAGACTAGCATGAGTAAACATGCCTATGTATGAAATAAAGAGTGAAATTAATGATCAAGTTATAAACACAATGCCTAATATATGTATCCTGCTGAAAGCAATAGTTGATGAGGATTCAAGACTACCTTATGAAAAGCATGGCACCTCACACATGCCTGGCACTTGTTGAATTTGACTAACTTAACTAAATTTAAAGCAATTAGATAAGAGAACATTGGTCTTTCGGCTGGACCTCGAAATATTGCATGTTAGAAATAATAACAAGAAAATCAAATACTATTAAAGAAAATTTTACCCCCCCCAGGGCTAGATAAGCTTTTAAAGAAGTGCTTCATTTCAAAGTACTTACAGTTAAGAAATAGGTTCTGGGCAGGTTGTATCTTGTGGCTTGAGAGAGAATCTCACTAGAAGTGAAAGATACAGACAAGAGAGAAGTATGTTTCCATTGCAGTATGCAGTACAAAGTACATAATCAGTGATTTTTCATTGGCCAGTGCAATCTGGGCAGAGGAGTGTTCAAGGTATGTTTCTGTTACTTTGAAAATGAAAGCATTTCTTGCCTGCAAAATTGTGTTCCTTCTCCTACATTGTGTTAAGTACACTCATGTATCTTTTTTTCTGGGGGGGGGAAGATGTGATTCATTATATAATTTGACTGGTTTTACATGTCTGGCAGAGCTTACCAATTTTAAAATTTTACTTTTTCCCTTTAATACAATAAATAAGATTTAGTGTGTATTTATTGCCATTTTTAAATTGGGGAGCTTGTAGGTAGGGTTAAGGAGAAAACAGGCTATCTGGAATTCCATACCTAATCAGACACTTTTCTTTTTTTCTTCTGCCTCTTTGGACTCCTTTGTTCTCCCTGACATTGGTTAAGTAAATGCCTACTAAGTGTTAGGCACTGTACTAAATGCTTTTCATGTATTAATTTATTGAATTCTCCTCACAAGTCTGTGGGGTATTATCATCCCCATTTAACGGGCAAGGAAACTGAGTCACAGAAATGCTAAGTGGCTAGAAGTTGGCAGCTAGGAACTGGCTAAAAAGGGACTCTAATCTGTGTCTGTTGAGGTCTGGACCACATCCTGTCTCACGTTCTCACCCTACAGTCTGACGCTAGCCTCGCTCTAGTGGGAAACATCTGCTGTTCCTCACAACCTCAGAGGGAGTGAGAAGTCTGGCCATTTTCATGTCTGAAAGGCTCAAATTACGGAATCAGAAATCAAAATGTTTTGAACAGGTATTTCAAAAGGAAGAAATTCAAATGTAAAAGAAACGGTATAAAGAGATTGGGCGTGATGTAGTAAAAAGTGCCATAGTTTGTAGCTGAGCTGACGGGATAAAATCCTCGTTGTTCAACCTCTTAACTGTGTGGACTTGGAAAGTCAACTAAAAAGTCTAAACTTTGGTTTCCTTACCTCTAAAATTAGAAAAATAAGGTTTACCTACCAAAGTCATTGGGTGTCATTGATAAGGCTTAGTCTGTTTTATTTTATTATTATTTTTAAATTAAAAGACTTTTCTTTTTAGTCACGCCACACTGCGCATGGGATCTTATTCCCTGACCAGAGATCGAACCCGAGCCCCCTGCAGTGGAAGTGTGGAGCCTTAGCCACTGGACCGCCAGGGAAGTCAGGCTTAGTCCATTTTAATGTACTATATATACAGTATAGAAATTGTAAACATGATTGATGAATTTTCACCAAGTGAACAATTCTTGTAACCACAACCTGATTCAAGAACTAGAAACTTACAGAACCCCAGAAGCCCTCCTTACTCTCAAAGGGAGTCTAACCCTCCACCCAGAGGCTACCTCTACCCTTTCTTCTAACACCAGAGGATCATTTTGCCTGTGTTTGAGACATATTTATTGAATTATATACTTTATTTATTCTTCTATTCCTGGCGTCTTTTGCTCAAAATTATGATTGTGAGATTCGACCATGTTGTGTGCTGCAAGAATTCATTCATTCTCATTGCTGTATAATATTCCACTGTATAGATATAACACAATTTATTTATCTGTGCTACCATTGTATTATTTCCAGTCTGGACTATTATCAATAGTACAGTGTGCTGCTATAACATTCTTGTACATAACTTCAGGTGAACTATGTATGTATCTCTGTTGTGTCGATATCTAGGAGTGGAATTGCTGGGTCCTAGGGTTCATAGATAGTGCCAAACAGTATTCCAAAGTGGTGGTACCAATTTACACTCCCATAAGTAATGTATGAGAGTTCCAGTTGCTCCACATCCTAGCCAATACCTGCTAACGCCACTATTTTTTACTTAAAGATTGCTAAAGAATCTGGGAAGCAGGCATCTAGGTTTAAGATTCAGAGAAACAGAAATTATGGTTAAATGATTAAATAGAGTTGCTGCATTTAGGGAAAAAATACAGGATATTCAGTTAAATTTGAATAATTATGTCCCAAGCATTATTTGAGATATACTAAAAAATTATTCATTCTTTATTTGAAATTCAAATTTAACTGGGCATCCTGTATTTTATCTGGAGCATTGGGGGAATGATTTTGGTATGAGGTAATACCAATGTGGGGCAGTTACTGCTCCCTGCGTTTCCAGGAATGGGAAGAGGGGGAGGAGGTGAAAACAGCGGGCTTTCCAAGGTTGCTCTTCTCTCCACCCCCTCCCCCATAGGGTCCCAAAGCATACTAATGGCGGCAGTGATTTATTTGATTTCTATCTAAATTCTTTTAAGAGCATTTCCTTTGGGAAAACACAATTGTTTATTCATGAATAGAGGAAGGAAAACTGAAATTTCTTGAGCAGTTGCTATTGCCAGTTTCCGTGTTTGGCAATCTTAAAGATGTTGGATTCTAGCCTTATAACCATCTCGCCTTCTATTTTGAAATCTGATACCAGGAGAACTTAAACAACTCAGGCTGGTTCAAAGCCAGATGAGCTAAAGCCAAAGTCAGAGCTCTTCCATTCTACCAAGGCTTCTGTCTTGTGGAAGGAGTTTCATTGACTAGCCCGGCTCCTGCGTGGGCTCTATTTCTCTCAGCCAGTCTGAGCTATCCTGATGGCATCGGGCGAGACCACTGCCTATCACTCACTTGGGCTTCCCAGGGCTCTTCATTCCCTCGATTTCCATCCCCTCCTTTCTCTGTCCACCTCCTTCTGGCTTTCAGCTTCCTACCAGATAATTCCATGGGTTATATGCAACCCACTTCTGGAACAAGAAAGTAAAATAAAGTCAACTGAGAAAGGTTTGCTTTTGATCATTTTGAGCTTCTGCAGCATCTACATGCCACAGCAGGCCTGTCTTCTAGTCCCAGGTCTGAGTCTGCATCTGGAGCATCTGCATCTTCTTTTCTATAGACCCACTCCTTTCCTCCAGCTCCTGTGTGTCTCAAGCAGAATTCTGCAGCCTCTGTGTCACACTAGACCAGTTATGTTGTAAACCAGAAAATGCCATCCACAAATATGCCTCGTTAGGATAACGGTTATTTTGAGCTGATTATTTTGAGAAACAGCAGACACAGGAGAAGACTGGAAAACAGAGTAGAAGTCACCCTTTAAGGGAAATTTATACTTATAAAGGAAATGTCCATTTGTAAGGGTGTCTCCCTCTCCTACCAAGAAAAGAAGGATGACTCTAAATCACAAGAAACTCTTCAGTGGAGTTACTGTCTGCATAACAAACCTTACCCTTGTTTACCCGGCCACCTCCCCATAAATGGCTTATCCCCACCTTTTCTCTTTTGCCTTTATCTGAAGATGGTATTTAAGCCTGAATTCTTATTTATTTATTTATTTATTTTGGCTGCACCTGGTCTTAATTGTGGCATATGGGATCTAGTTCCCCAACCAGGGATCTAACCTGGGCCCCCTGCATTGGGAGCTTGGAGTCCTACGCACTGGACCACCAGGGAAGTCCCTAAGCCTGAATTCTAAGACACCTGTGAGAGTTACAGTTTTCCCTGGGTACCTCCCATGTATATGAGATACACGTGTTAATAAACTTCTGATTTTTAATCTTGAATTTTCTCTTCTTTATCTTTTGCTACAGGGGCCGAGGACATAGAAGGGTAGAGGGAAAATTATTTTTCTTCCCCTACAGCGTCATTTCTGAAATTTTAGCCAAAACAATACAAACTTTCAGTAATCAGGAAATTAAAAGATGATTTCGTAGAGTTGAAGGTATGGCATTTCCTAATTTAAACTAAATCATTTCTATAAACAAAAAGCCTCTGGTCACTAACTGGGGGGTGGGAGGAGGGCTTCCTGCCCCACCTAGGAAAGCCCCCATGTAGGCCACAGCTGAGGAAATGGTCCCTTCTTTTCTATAGACGGGGAGTAAAGAAAGAAGATTAGTCACTCATCTGTATCTGGCTTCCATCCCCTGCAGCCTTGTCCCCCAGAAACATTCAGATCCTGCACCTATCAAGGAATCTCCTTTCTTGATCTTCTCCAGCACCCAGACACTCTACAGCAGGCCTGCCTTTTAGTCCCTGGGTCTGAGTCTGCACCTGGAGCCAATTATCTGGATCTCATACAGAATTCGGTATTGTCTGTATGCCAATAGCATTCTGCCTAATGTACCACCGATTATGTCATTTCTGAAATTTTCATCGAAACAATGAAAACTCTCAGTTATAAGGAAATTTTAAAAGATTATGCATAATTGAAGGTAGGGCATTTTCTAATGGAAACTAAATTACTTTTATTTTAAAAATGCCACTCAAAACCATTTTCCCTAATGGTTAAAATGGTGCTCATGCCTGATAATGCTTAAATTAGGAGCCCTCTTGTATTTTTTTTTTTTTTTTTTGCGGTACGCAGGCCTCTCACTGTTGTGGCCTCTCCCGTTGCGGAGCACAGGCTCCGGACGCACAGGCTCAGCGGCCATGGCTCACGGGCCCAGCCGCTCCACGGCATGTGGGATCTTCCCGGACCGGGGCACGAACCCACGTCCCCTGCATCGGCAGGCGGATTCCCAACCACTGTGCCACCAGGGAAGCCCCCTCTTGTATTTTTGATAGTGCAAGACTGGGAACTTTTCGGACACCAGGAGAGTCCAGTCACCCTCCTTTCATCAAGAAAGTGAAGGGGACTTGGCTCATCAAAGTGTGTAATTTGGGGAGAGGGTAGGGGATAAGAAGAACATGATACATGTGCTCCCATTGTCATTCTACCATCACTAATCTCTCTGGGGACCTAATGCATTAAGCTTCTTCTCTACTTTGATCTTATAATTTGTTAAGGGGTGTCGGGCACACACGGTTCTAGGGAAAGACTGCCTTGCACACCAGAACCCTGTAAGCCTGCCCTCAGAAGCTCTTCACAACTCGACCGACCCTGTTTTCCCAGTCCTTCCCTGACCATGTCCTTCCCATATCCAGTCAGATTCCTCACTGCTCTGCAAACTTTCCATCTATACTGTTCCTGCTGTGAATTCTTGCCTCCACTTTCCCCATTGACCTGTCAACATCTCATCTCAAATGCTACCTCTTCCATGAAGCCATTCCAAATCCTCCAAGTTGGCTTTGCCTCTCTCCCTCCTTTGAACTTGCTTAACACTTTGGTGGTGTGATGAAGAGCCCACTGGACTTGGGTCAGGATACTGGGCTCTAACCATAGCACCAATACTTGGCTATCTCCGTGCCTTTTCTGTAAATGACAATGATAGTATCTTCACTTCCTCCTTCCCACAGTCATTAAGAAAGCTACAGAAAGTTACAGTAACTTCGGATATGAGATATCTGTAATTATGTGCATTCTGAGAACTTAAGTTTTCTTTCCTTTTTTTTTTTTTTTTGTTTTTTCTGAGGGTGGTCACTGGGCTTCAATGATCGTTTTTCCCAAAGACAGTGGCTTCCACAAAGCCTAGAAACTACTAAGTGCTTGATGGGGTTCAGGACCAGCTACCCTAAAATGTGGCATCTTGAATATCTTAAGCTGAAGGAGTTTGAGAAAATGGCAAAAGCAGAAAGGTCTCTCCCTTCACCTGTCTTCCCTGAAAGCAGGAGATAAGTCTCTCATGTGAAAGGTACCCTCTCTGTACCAGAAGGAGGGCAGACACCCTTAACACCAGAGATGGAATTTAGGGCCAAGAATAAACAAACCTTGGGACTTTCCTGGTGGTCCAGTGGTAAAGAATCTGCCTTACAATGCAGGGGACGCAGGTTCCATCCCTGGTCAGGGAACTAGGATCCCACGTGCCATGGGGCAACTAAGCCTGCGCGCCACAACTACTGAGCCCATACACCCTGGAACCTGCATGCCACAACTAGAGAGAAGCCCACATACCACAACGAAAGATCCCGTGTGCCTCAATGAAGTTCCCGCTTGCTGAAACTAAGACCCGACGCAGCCAAAAATAAATAAATAAAGAATAAATTTAAAAAAAAAAAGAGTAAACAAACCTTGTTACTTTTTCACCATTTAGTACCCCTAGAGCAAACCCCTTTGTCTTGTCAATTCTTCACAAGTTTACTGTTTCTTTGTCTAAAAGTATGAAAGTTTCCCCTCCGGTCACTTCTTTGGGTCTTTAATTCTCTTACGAAAGCCCCCATGTATATATGTAAAAATTTAATAAAATTTGTAGGCATTTCTTCTGTCAAACTGTCCTAGTTTAATTTTCAGACCCAGCCAGGGATCCTAAGAGGGTCGAGGAAAACTTTTCCTCCCCTACATGTTCAATATCAGATTATTTATTCATTTAAATCAGTGGGTTTCAATCGGGGGTGATTTTGCCCACAGGGGACATTTGGTAATGTCTGGTGACATTTTGGTTGTCACAGCTTGAGGTGGGGGGACAACTGCTATTGGCATCTAGTAGGTAGAGGCCAAGGATGCCTCCCCTCCCTCCTCCTCCCCCATGCCCCCCATTCCCACCAACAAGGAACTATTTGGCCCCATCGTATCAAGGCTGAGAAATTCTGATTCATACTCTTGTCTTGTTTTTTAAAAAGATTTGAGCAGTTTACAAGCTTACATACATAACAAGATACAAAAATGAAGAAATCAGGGAAAATAAAACCTGGAGTAAATTTGGTGCTTGCTCTAAGTTTCCTGTACAGTGTTCAACATGGGCTGCAAATTAGACTCTGAGATTCCTACTGAGGTAGGAGACAGATGGGCCCCTGGGCTGGACAGCTGGTGTCTGTCACGCGGAGTGAGATTGAAGCTTTGTTCTCCCCCAGACACTCTAAGGACAAAGCTAGTGGCAGAAGCTGAGCTCTGCTGAGAAGCAAAGAGATAAGATGACCACTCCTGAGGTCAGGAAAACTTCCCTTTCTGCACATGAGCAGGAAGGCTCCTTGGGGGTCAAAAAGGTAGGTGGCACCACCCGATAAAAAGTGTGGACATGCACCCACAGGCCTCTGCAGTGGGATCCATCTTAACAAAAATTTGAACATGCATGTTGGGGAGCATCCTAGGACCAGTCAGGTGTGAAGGAAGAAGCAAGATAATTGGCCAAATCTAAACAAAGACCAGGAAGGACTGTCCTATAGAAGGGATTTAAATCACCTCTTCACTGCTTTTCTCATTCAGGACTCCTGCACTCCTCTCTGGGTGTGTATTTCTGTAGCTTCTGACTTACTGCCTCCTCCTCTTTAGAGAGGATGCCCATACCCTTTCTCTCTGGGTATGTATTTCTGCCTTGCTTCTGACTTAAATAAGTAAACTGTTTCTCTGTGTGCTCTGCCACATGTTATGCTGTGTCTCTAATAATAAACTTCGTACCTGTTTTTTACAGTTTTTGCCTCCTTGAAACATTCTTGCTTTCAAACAGGGGAAAGAGCTAGGGCCACCTTGCTTCTAGCCTCTAGCCCCTGGTGGTCTAGCAGTTAGGATTCCTGGTTTCCATCCAGGCTACCCAGGTTCAATTCCTGGGCAGGGAACTAAGATCTCTCTTCAGGAGCGCTGACTGCTGTGCCTCTGAGATCACTACCAGGCAAAGCAAAGAGGGAAAATAAACATTTAGGAGATTGATCATGTCCATAAAATGAAAACAGATTGAGACCTAGAGAAATTTCTCATCAAGCTCCTCAAAAAGGAGATTATTTGTGACAGGCAGTGGCTAAAGCCTTTATCAGTATCTATAAAATAAATAGAACAATGACTTTCCCAAACCTACACCCTAATATAGGGTTACAGCACAATGCTAGGGTAGAATCACTGAAAGCAATCACCGAGAAGCTAAAATGATCCCATCTAAGTATTTACCCCTCTGATAATCTGGGATGATTCAAGATTAAAAATCAGATTTTTTAGATTGTTCAGTGAAACACATGGATGCATATTCTTTTATAAACTTCCATGAATAGTATTTTCACCAGCTGGGGCTTGATAAGATTTGGGCAGAAGTGAGGCTTAATTAGAAGCCTCTGGCAAGAAACTGAGTTCAGATTCCCAACTAGGGTTGCTTATTATACAATAGCAACAGGTACACAGAAGGAAAGGTGTATAAGGCAAATGCACTGTTATAAAAATTAAAAGATGCAACCAGGACATGTACCTGAATAAAAGGCCATCCTAGTGTGTAGCATGGAGGTGAGCTAACGGCTATCCTAATTCAACACGGAGATAAGCCAAAGGCATGGCTGCAGAAAAGTCTGTGTTTTTCTCAGAAACCCATTCTAAAACTGCTTTAGCAAGTGACCAGTGGGGAAGCTTAGTAAGGAGACTTGGCTGACACAGGCTAACCCCAGTATTTAAATATCCATTTAAAACAAGCTGATGGTGTTTTGTTAAGCAGTACATCTTGTGCACACACCAGTGAATCACATCTGACTGTATGACTGATCAAAGTCCCAAGTTCTATGCCCTAGAGCTGGAAAACTTTCATATCAGATGTTACCAAAACCCACCCATTCTGACAATAGAAGAAAGCAGTAAAATGCCCGTAGAGTCTAATTCTAAGTAATGTAACTTCCTGGTCAATGCTGTGAAGACAGAAAAATTACAATATGGAAACTTAGATTATATAATGAGTTGACCTGTTAAAAATACCAACCACTTGGCTCCATTCTGATTCTGGCCCATTGGTCTGGCCTTGGAACTGATATTTTTAATGATTTCCAGGTGATTCCAAGGTGCAGGGAGGGTTGAGAATTAAATTTTTATAATTATTAAAGGAAGTCTATCCAAAATGATGATTTGAGTACTGAAGTGGTGGAGCTTAAGCCTTTTTCTTCTTTTTCATAAATTTATTTATTATTTATTTTTGGCTGCACTGGGTCTTTGTTGCTGTGCGTGGACTTTCTCTAGTTGCGGCGAGCAGGGTCTGCTCTGTTGTGGTGCGCGGGCTTCTCATTGTGGTGGCTTCTCCCGTTGCGGAGCACAGGCTCCGGATGCTCAGGCTCAGCGGCCATGGCTCACGGGCCCAGCTGCACCGCGGCATGTGGGATCTTCCCAGACCAGGGCTCGAATCCGTGTCCCCTATGTTGGCAGGTGGACCTCCTAACCACTGTGCCACCAGGGAAGCCCATGGAGCTTAAGTCTTTTACACAAAAATAAAACACACATTTCCCCTCTAATTTCAAATTTCCCCTCCCACTTAATTTTCACCCCAAATGTGTACAATCTTAAAAACTTAGCTCAACTAATATGATCAATGAAGACATGTCTAAAAATCACAAAAGTGTCAAAAGAAAAAATTTCTATTAAATCCAGCATACAAAGTTAACCACTATTGACATCTGTGATTATATCCTTCCATTTAATCTAACAAAAGTTTTCTTGTGTGCAGGAACACCTTTTAATGAACATACCCGAATGTGGCAATAAAATCATTTATCCTACAGTGAAGAGAAGGCTGCTTCCCTTTCTGTTATAACTGGGGAGCAAACATTTATCTCTTGTAGAAGTGGGATCCAATCATTGTGCTCTAGCTCAGAATTATTATCTAATTAGTTAACACCTCTACCATGACTCTTGAGTTGGTATAAAGGAGCAGAAAGAGTCTTTCCAAGAAAGAGTTTAATCTGAGTTCTTCCAGCTCATCCCATGGTTTATTTCTGTTTGCAGAATTAAAGGTTGAAATATTATTGGTTGAGTGAATGAATCTTGGAGTTACCTCTGAAGTCTCAATTCATATGCAGCTATGAAAACTCTCAACTAAAATCACATTCCTCACTTAGGCAATTATTTATCTCCCCAGACTCATATCTTGCCTTTATTCTGTTTCTCTCTTCACATCTTTCTTAGAACACTTTGTCTTCAATAGGAGCTCAGCAGGGGGGAATCCCAAAAAGAGAAGAGGGTATCACCAGCTCCTGGACTTGCAGAGGGCTTGGCTCTACCCATGCCTGGCATATCTAGTATCTGGTCATAGCAGTATAGCAACCCTGCAACTGTCTCAGATTTAATATCTTGGTTAAAAAAACTAGAAGAGGGCTTCCCTGGTGGCGCAGTGGTTGAGAGTCCGCCTGCCGATGCAGGGGACACGGGCTCGTGCCCCGGTCCGGGAAGATCCCACATGCCGCGTTACAGCTGGGCCCGTGAGCCATGGCCACTGAGCCTGCGCGTCTGGAGCCTGTGCTCCGCAACGGGAGAGGCCACAACAGTGAGAGGCCCACGTACCACAAAAAAACCCCACCAAAAACCAAAACCAAAACCAAAACCTAGTAGACCTATGATGTACAGGACTGTATTTTAAATCTTGCTGCAACTCAGTTTTGAATTGGAATCATCTGTCCTTTGAATCATGTGGGTTGAAGATCACTTACCTGGTAAAAGATAGCTAATAGCTGCATCCACTTCAGCACAAACATCTTGAAGGGACTTAGTTGATTTTTTTAGAAAATTTTTTTGGTAAACAGTCAACTTTGTTAAATAATTTTAGATTTTGTACTATTTGCGAGGGATGGGGGGGGAAGAGCCTCCCATCCCACCCAATGCCAACAACTTGTACTGGTGATGGAAGTAAAGAGGGTTAAGAGAGTGCTGGCCATTTGCCATAAAATCAAAGGTCAGAAGTTACAAAATGGTGAATTTGGGTAGTGTCTGTAATCCGTAACTTGAGCTAGTCCCATCCAATACTTTCTAAGAAGATAACAAAACCATTTGTGAGTGCTCTAGTCAGTATAAATGGATCTCAAAACTTCAGTAAAAATACAATTACCTGGTGGCCATGAAACGCTTAAATTTAATTCAGGAAAAAAGCAGCAGCCTATATAAACACTTAATTATAAAATATGTTTTTCTCCCAAAAGCCTCCAGATGTATTTTTCCGGAGCATGATCTATGCGCTAACAGGGGCAACCATTAAAAGCACACACATTTATCTCCATTTTCATCCCCCCTCCCCCGCCCATCCTCATAAAACCCAAATGAGTTTGAAACTAGTATTAAGTGCTAATTTCTCAATAAAACTGATGGCTAACCAATGGTGCCTGCTCAGTCCTCCTGGATTCCTCTGCATTTTGCTAATGCATTCAAGTGCATTGGGGTTGTTCTTAGGGTTGATTGCTTTGCAAGAGGTAAACTAAGCACATCCTTAAGGCACCAATAAAGTTGGGGCAATATAATGAAATAAAATAGTGAAAACTTTGAGGGAAATAATCACAGTCACATCAGACTTCTTTACATATGGAGGGGTGTGGATGGGTAGCACACCACACATTTTCAGTGTATTTAAGGCCTCTCAAGATGCCTGTCTGGTCCTGGTTATATTTTAAGGTCAGTTGTTTTCAGGTCCCACACCTCTATTGGAGTCTGAGCACAACGGGTCCTAGCCACTCATCTTTTTATCCTAACACAGTGCCTGGAGCAGAGTAAAGGTTCAATAATGAATGTTTAAAAAAAAAAATGAATGAACAAGTGTATGAATACAGAAACTGTTATGTCCCATACACACAATTTCAAAATCTCTAAACTGGGGCTTCCCTGGTGGCGCAGTGGTTGAGAGTCCGCCTGCCGATGCAGGGGACACGGGCTCGTGCCCCGGTCCGGGAAGATCCCACATGCTGCGGAACAGCTGGGCCCGTGAGCCATGACCACTGAGCCTGCGTGTCTGGAGTCTGTGCTCCGCAACGGGAGAGGCCACAACAGTGAGAGGCCCGCGTACCGCAAAAACAATCTCTAGACTGTACATCTATCTAGATGTCAGAAATAACACCTCCCAAACTGCACATGCCCTTTATCCACCATCTTTAAGAAATGTGTTTGCCTTAGGGACCTGGAAGTAAGAGGGAGAAAAAAACCTTCTTTTTCTCCTTTCTTTAAATCATACAAGTGAGAAAAGCTAATCATTCCCTCAACAGTGAAAATACTGAGATCTGCCTTGGTAATAGTGCCCATAATAACAGCAATACAAATCAGGACAGGCAACGAGTGGCCAGATTGTGATGATCTCAAAAAATTGTTTTTGTTATATAGAAACAGAGACATTTAGAATTAACTTCGGACAATAAAATAATAATAAACCTCAAAATGACTGAAGCAGACGTCGTGTCCCCCTGCCCCACACTAGCAAAAGTAATTCCAACAGCAAATCTTGAAACCAGCTACAAACGAAACAAGTTTCTAGAAGGAATTTTAGAATATTCTGCTTAAACAGAATATTAAGATACCAGTCTTAATGATGATACGATAATTTCTTCTTTCAATGTCTAAGAACATTTTTTTCTCTTAAAAAATGTACCTTCATTTTTAAGAAACTGTCATGATATACACAGGCTCTTATGAATCACCACTGTCAAATTTAATTTAAAAGACAATTAAATGTTGCAGACGTGGGTTTTAACAAAAATTCACTGAAACAAGTGATTAATACCTATTATTCAATTCTGCCTTGTGTTAGTTACGTGGTAACGTTTTACTGGCTCCGGAATTCGTTACTTTTAGAATAATTTTATTTTTGTTTTGCAAGAGGATGAAAGAGAAAGACGAGAGGTTTGTAGCACTGAAATTATTGCAAAAATACTTACCACACGCAAGGTAACTGCAGAGGACAGCAGCTCAGACCAGCCAGGAGAAGACTCTGGGAACATCGTTTTGTTGCTGCAGCTGGGGCTGTAATCAGCAAGGGCGGGGTTCGGTTGTGGAAAGTTAGGAGGTGGGATTGGAGGAAAGAAACTATGACCTGGCTGCCTTTACTGCCTGGTGTGGGTCACTGTTTCTCCCTTTCAGAAAGCAGACACTCCATTTTTACCTTATTCCGTTTATTTTATGTGACATTTGCCTGACAACACTGCCCCCTTAGAGAGCAAGATTTATTTATGATTGGGCAACAACACATTTTATGAGGGTCCAAGGCTTGTTTATTTATTTAGGATTTCTATAATTCATCTACTTCCTAAGGCACTTAAGGGTCTTGAAACACGTTTAAAAGTAAGCATTGGGCAGCTGGTCTTAAGACTCAAAAAGTGCTAAAGACATAATTGACCTTCCTTTTTTTTTTTTTAAAGCATTTCTTAATTTTTAAAGAACAATTTATTTATTTTTGGTTGCACTGGGTCTTCGTTGCTTTGTGTGGGTTTTCTCTAGTTGCAGCGAGCGGTGCGCGGGCTTCTCATTGCGGTGGCTTCTCTTGTTGCTGAGCATGGGCTCTAGGCACGTGGGCTTCAGTAGTTATGGCTTGCAAGCTCTAGAGCACAGGCTCAGTAGTTGTGGCTCGCGGGCTCTAGAACGCAGGCTCAGTAGTTGTGGCATACGGACTTAGTTGCTCCGTGGCATGTGGGATCTTTCCGGACCAGGGCTCTAACCCGTGTCCCCTGCATTAGCAGGTGGATTCTTAACCACTGCGCCACCAGGGAAGCCCCTTGATGTTCCTTCTTGTCAGGTTGTTGAGACTTGTGTTCTAAGCTAAAGTGCTGTATGGCAGAGGGGAGACAAGGGAAGATATTGAAGGTTAAGGGGGCAGAGTGGGACATGGTCAGTGGCATTTTGGAGCCGCCTGTCTGGTGCCAGTGTGGAGCCTAGATTCTAGAAGACAAGACTGTCGTCAGGGAGACCACTGCAGGGACAATTTCATAGAGAGAGAAGGATGCAGAGGGCCTGAGCAGGGATGGAAAGCAGAAGCGTGGCTTGAACAGAAAATCATAACAGGAATGGGCAGTTCTTAGTGATTGGGCATAGGGATGGGAGGGGGAGTGAATCACTTCATGAATCAGAAGATAGGTACATAGATATACAATACTATATATAAAAACCTCAACTGTTTCCAGGTTGCTGACTAAAAATTTATTAGTTTATCAAAGTTAAAATGTCCTTCATCCTTCCTGGTGTGACTCTGATAAGTTTTATTTTCTTTCACGATGTTTGTGCATAAAACACGAATGAGTCACATCACTGAAACTGCTTTATGTTCTCCTTGGTTAGATGTGTGTACAGAGGGAGTTGTTCTTTGAGGTGGAGGATAAGGGGGACAGGGGGACCTGGGTGCTCACTTATTTCAGAGGACCATTTGCCTAGTCTATTAATATTCACACATACCACTGAGTAGAAAACCTAATTATCAGCATAATCCATGCTATCTTACAGCAGGAGACTGGAGTGTGAGTTATAACCACTGCATATATAGGCCACTAAACCAAAAAAGAGGTAAAGAGGTGATACCATCCTGTCCTGGAAGAGCTCATGACCTGGGAAATGAGACAAACCAAATGGCCTTAGAGAAAATATCCTTAGGATCCTACAAAGCAAGAGGTCATCAAGTTCCAGGCCACTTATTATGTGACTCTTGGGCAAATCTCTTAATAAAAAAGGTTATGATGTATTGAGTATCTAGTATGTGCTGAGCACAAAATCACTTCAACGAATGTGTCATGTATCTTCATCATTAGATATTCATAACAACTGTAGTTGTTACTAGCCTCATAATAGAAATAAAGAAACTGAGCCCAGAGAAGTTAAGTAGCTTGCCCCAGGGCCCTACAGCAGCTAATTTGGGAAGGGGGAAATGTGAATCCAGGCTAATCTGACATAAAAGCCCATATTTTTCCACTACAACTCTCAACTATAAAATGGTGGTGAAAACATCCACATCACAGGACCATGGTGAGGATTAAACGAGATAATATGGGAGAGTCCAGATACACAGAGGATACGCAGTAGAGTCGTGTTCCCCCTCCCCTGTCACCCCTGCTCTTCCTCAGGACAAGACTCTGTTTTTTAGGTTCTTCCAGAGCCTGCTGGGTACCCCTATCCTCCACAGTAGGGTATCTCACCTGCCTCATTCCCCAGCTGGATGCCGAGCCCTTTGAAAGACAGGTGGAGGCCTCTGTCATTAACATGACTTTAAAGCTGAGGCCAAGCCAGACAGAGGCATGAGAGAAATTCAGGGACTGGTGGTATCACATTAAAATGTCTTTATAGCATTATGGTCTAAGCAAGCTACATAGGAATAGGAAAAGAATCATTTGGGGATCAGTGGAATTCTATCAAAAGGAGAAGGATCCAGGGTTTGGGGACTTTACCCATTCTGCCCATTTATACCAATCAAGTGTTTTAAAAGGGGCCCACCAGGTCATCTGTGATTGGAGTGAAATCAGACCCCCCAGGTGCTATGTTCTAGTCTCTGGTTGTTTTATTCGTTCACTCAACAAACATATATATATATGTATATATATATATATATATATATATATATATATATAGAGAGAGAGAGAGAGAGAGAGAGAGAGAGAGAGAGAGTACTTGCTATACGTTAGGCCTATGTGAGATACTAGGGATACAACGGCAACAAACATGTTTCCTGCTCTCAAGATTCCTGTTCGGTTTCATTCTAATAAAGGAGAAAGATGAGGAAAACACATGCAAACACAAACAAACCCCACGTCAGCATACAAGTGAATAAAATAGTAGCATGTTGTTCTAAGCGTTGGGAAGAGTGTCGTCAAGGGGCTGAGGTTCTGAATAAGGTGGTGGTGGGAATGCAGGACCTACCTTAGGCAGGGTGGGCAGGAGAGGCCTCCCTGAAGCAGACATCCAAGGAAGAGCAGGTGCTGGCTCTGTGGAGACAGGTGGGAGGAGTGTCCCAGTCTCAGGCAAAAGTCCCAGTGTGAGCTCAGCAGATTTGAGGAACTGAAAGGAGACAGCTGTAGGAGAAGCAATAAACATTCTAACTGACTATGTGAGGAACCCAGGAATGGTGGCAGAAAGAGTTTTATATGACTATTCAGGAAAGACTCCATGAAGAACTATATTTTTAAGGAGACTGGTGAACTGGTGTGTGTGTGTGAATTCCAGCTGAGAAAATCACCATTTGTTTGTCTTTTTTTGTTTGCCATTTGCTTGTCTTTTTTTTTTCAACATCTTTATTGAATCTGTTACAATATTGCTTCTGTTTTATGTTTTGGTTCTTTGGCCATGAGGCATGCGGGATCTTAGCTCCCTGACCAGGGATCAAACCTGCACCCCCTGCATTGGAAGACAAAGTCTTAACCACTGGACTGCCAGGGAAGTCCCTTGTTTGTCTTTTTAGGATTGAAAGATGTGGCATGGCCACAACCTAGCTAGTGTTGCTCTTTTCTTTGCAAACAGGCTCCACAAGGTTTGGGGCTGAGAATGGGTAGATTTAGTGGTTGATGACCAATTCCCTGAGAAAAGTTATCAGATTGGGTGTGTGTGACTCCTGATATTGACTAGACTGCTTTAGAGAGGGTCATTGCCGCTTTCAAAAAGGACTAAGTAGCCACTGGCCTGTGTCATGTGGGCACTACCTGGAGTGGAGTTCTGTAGATGTTGCTCCTGGGGTTAGCCGTTGAGTAAATGTTTATCAAGACAGTATAGCATAGTGGTGCCAAGTGTGGCCTCTGGAGTGGGAATCACCACCACTGGCTCACTGTGTGAACTTGGACTAGTTAGTCACCATCTCTGTGCTTCAAATTCCTCATAGAGTTACTGTCAGAATTAAAAAGTGAACATGGGGCCTCCCTGGTGGCGCAGTGGTTAAGAATCTACCTGCCGATGCAGGGGACATGGGTATGGGCCCTGGTCCGGGAAGATCCCACATGTCGCAGAGCAACTAAGCCCGTGCGCCACAACTACTGAGCCTGCGCTCTAGAGCCCGTGAACCACAATTACTGAAGCCCACGTGCCTAGAGCCCATGCAACAAGAGAAGCCACCACAATGAGAAGCCCATGCACCGCAGTGAAGAGTAGCCCCCGCTCGCTACAACTAGAGAAAGCCCACTCGCAGCAACAAAGACCCAGCGCAGCCACAAATAATAATACATAAATAATAAATAAATTAATTTTTTTTAAGTGAACATGTCCTAGCAGTCTATAAGTGCGTAATAGGTACTCAGCAAATACTACTTTTTTTTTTTTTTTCCTCCCTTGAGTTAAGGATGTGAGAAAAAGGAATCATAATGGAAGGAAGTTGAGGAAGTGTTGGATAGAATCTGCAGACTTGCTATGTGGAATGTGGACAGTGAGAGGGAAAAATTGAAATGGGTCTCAAGTTTCTAGCTTGGCATACTGCTTGACCATTATATCATTTAAGACTCTTTCTGACTCCAGTCACAGAATATTAGGCAAAAAAAGGGATTTATTGCCTCACGTCTGAAAAATCCTGGGTACAGCCAGCTTTGGGACCCAGGCCCAATCCTGTGATCAGGGCCCAGTGATCTTGGCTCTGCTCTGCTTCATGCCGACTTCAATCCTTCTCAGGCTTCATGTGCCCTATAGTGGTACAGGGGCTGCCAACAGCTCCAGGCTTGTCCTCCCAGATTCTGTATAATAAATAGGTAAAGAATAACAATAGTTAACACCCACATTTTCTTTTTTTTTTAATTTTTAGCAAAACTTTTTACTCTCACTTTTTTCTTATTAGTCATCCATTTTATACACATCAGTGTATACATGTCAATCGCAATCTCCCAATTCATCACACTACCACCCCCACCACCCCTGCCGCTTTCCCCCCTTGGTGTCCATACGTTTGTTCTCTGCATCTCTGTCTCTATTTCTGCCCTGCAAACCGGTTCATCTGTACCATTTTTCTAGATTCCACATATATGCGTTAATATATGATATTTGTTTTTCTCTTTCTGACTTACTTCACTCTGTGTTACAGTCTCTAGATCCATCCACGTCTCTACAAAAGATCCTATTTCATTCCTTTTTATGGCTGAGTAATATTTCATTGTATATATGTACCACAACTTCTTTATCCATTAGTCTGTCGATGGGCGTTTAGGTTGCTTCTGTGACCTGGCTATTGTAAATAGTGCTGCAATGAACATTGGGGTGCATGTGTCTTTTGGAATTATGGTTTTCTCTGGGTATATGCCCAGTAGTGGGATTGCTGGGTTGTATGGTAGTTCTATTTTTAGTTTTTTAAGGAACCTCCATACTGTTCTCCATAGTGGCTGTATCAATTCACATTCCCACCAAAAGGGCAAGAGGGTTCCCTTTTCTCCAGCATTTGTTGTTCATAGATTTTCTGATGATTCCCATTCTAACAGAACACTCACATTTTCTTATATAATAGGCAACTGCTCTAACTTTTTACATATATTGACACTTGTAATTTTCACAAGAATGAGGTAGGTAAGAAATCTGAGGCAGATTAAGTACTAGCTCAAAGTTAAAATAAGAGACAGAGCCAGGATCTGAGCCCAGGTGGTCTGGTTTCCAAATCTGCGCTCTCAAGTGCCTCTTCTGAAAGACAGCCACCATCTTTTTGATTCCGGTTGTAGTGCATTAGTTCTGTTTGGGTACCTCAGGCTAGGAGAAGGTGATGTTTAATTGTCTTTTAATTGTCTAGGCTGTAGTAACATGCCCATCCTGAAGTAGGCATGAGGAAACGCCATCCAGAGCTCCTGGGCTGGAAGCGAGGGAGGGATGGTCCAGCAAAAGGATATCTGGATACTCTCTTCAGAACAAACAGCAGAACAAGAGCTTTCTATCACAACTGAGATAGAAAATAAAGAAGAGGAAAGAGTTTTAGGGGGGAAATGATGAACTCAGTGTTAGAATGCTAAAGTTTGAAGTACTAGAAATATATCAGTGTGAAGATGTGGCTCACTGGACATATTGATTCATACTTGAAACAAGGTGATAATAAAAACGTGAAAATAAAATGATAGGTAGAGAAATATTAAACAAGTGAAAAACAAATGAAAGCAGGAATGGTAACATTAATATCAGATGCGATGGAACTGCAGAGGCTAAAAGCATTTAGAGTATGAAGAACATTATTATATAGTGATAAAAGACAAACAATAAAGATGTAGCAGTCATAAAGTAGACATCAAAGGACTTAGAAGCTAAATACATGTAGGTAAGGAAAACTTGATAAATATGCAATTAAAATGAGAGATTTCAAAATACCTCTCACAATTAGCCAGAATTAATAGTTAAAAAAATTCATTATGCTGTATACCTTAAACTTATACAGTGCTGTTTGTCAATTTTATCTGCATAAAACTGGAAAGGACTTCCCTGGTGGTCCAGTAGTTAAGACTCTGTGCTTTCACTGTAGGGGGTATGGGTTCGATCCCTGGTTGGGGAAGTTCCACATGCTGCGTGGAAAAAAAAAAAACTGGAAAAAAAATCATTCAGATCAACAAAATAATACAATGTTACTAGTCAAAACATTATTCAGATGAGCCAAATAACATAATAAAATAACTTGATATAGTACATATAAGGACTTCTTCCATCCTACAAATAAAGAAAATATTTTTTTCATAAAAATGAAAAGTTATAGATACATGATAAAAGGTGACCTAAAAACTGTAAATAGTTAGCAATTAAGGGAAAAACTCCCTGCTAAGTCTTGGATCAAAGTGGAAATAAAAGGGAACTCATAACTCTCTGGAAACCAATGAAAAAGAATCCACTTCTATTGAGATTTATAGGATCCTGAAAACAGTACTAAGAGGAGCATTTAGAGCTCTAAAATGCCTTCACAATTTAAAAGTAAAACCAAAAAAATAAAGGAACTAAATATTCATCTTAAAAATTTAGAAAAGAAAATCAGGAAATTGAAATCAATAAAGGTAAAAGTTGAAATTAATGTTATATAAAAATAATAGAAAGAATAAAATAGTAAGAAGGATAAATTAGTCAAAATCTACTGGAAATAACTCTGAAAGTTTATTGAATAGATTGATAAACTATATATTTATATAAAACAGACAAACAACGTGCAAGGTTGAAGAGACGAAAAAAAGAGAAAAAAATAGAAGAGGTTAGGAAAGAGAAAAGAGTCATAACTACAGGTACCTGAGAAATTTAAAAATTTGAGAGACTCACTCTAGACAACTCTACAGCATTGACCACAAAAGCCTACAGGAAATGTATGATTTCCTGGCAAAATACAAACTATTAAAACAGACCCCTAGAAGAGAGGGAAAACATGAATGGACCAACGATAAGATGCTTGGAGGTCAACAGTGAGAAGACTCTAGGACCAGATGGCCTCACAGCTGAGTTTTAATTTACCTCTAAAGTCTGATAATTCCAGTGCTAAGTAATTTAGACCCTTGCTACTCAAAGTGTGTCCACGGACTGGTAGTATTAGCATCACCTGGGAGCTGGTTAGAAATGGAGGTTTAGCTACTCCAAGCCATAGAAAAATCTTTTAAATTCATGTTTTGAAGCCAATATAATTTTAATACCAAAACTTAAGAAAGAATAGATTACTTATAATTATTAATTATAGATTAATCTCACTGATGATTTAGAGAGGACAATTATAAATAAAATATTAGATTATAGAAGACTTCATTACATCAAAAAATAAAAAAATAGGGCTTCCCTGGTGGTGCAGTGGTTGAGAGTCCGCCTGCTGATGCAGGGGATACGGGTTTGTGCCCTGGTCCGGGAAGATCCCACATGCCGCAGAGCGGCTAGGCCCGTGAGCCATGGCCGCTGAACCTGCACGTCCGGAGCCTATACTCCGCAATGGTAGAGGCCACAACAGTGAGAGGCCTACGTACCGCAAAAAAAAAAAATTAAAAAAAAAATAAAAAATAAAAAAACAGTAAATAAGCAAGTTTTATTCCACAATCACATGAGTGGTTCAATATCCAAATCCATCACCATAATCTATTACACTGTTAAACTAAAAAAGAGAAAACATCAGTAGATATTCCAACAACACTTGTGAAAATTCAGCAACCATTCAATCTGAATAAAAAATTTAAGTAGGTAGGTATAGGAGAAAATTATTTAAATAGGCAAAAGACTATTTACCCCAAACCAATAGCAAATATTATCTTAAGAGAATGTGATAAGGTGGATGGATGCTAGATAAATATACAGGAATCTGAAGTTTTTTTTCTGCTCTAATAAGAGCCAGAAAAGAATTAAAATGGGAACATATTTTTCCATATATAATAGTGATAAAAACTATAAATTACTTAGGAATAATTCTAATAAGAAAGTAACAGAAAATATAGAGAAAAAAACTTACTGTCTTGTTAAAACACAAAAAAGAGCTGAATAGCAGGAAATGTCTTCCATGTTTTTAGATGAGAAATCTTATATCATGAAAAAGTCAATTCTTTTAAAATTGATTTCATGCAGTTTCCATTAGGATAAAAACAAGGTTGCTTTTTTTTTTTTTTTTCTTGGAATTGGTTAAAATGATCATATAGTTCACTGGGGAAAATAAATGTCCAATATTAGGTTAAGGCAACTATGAAAAAGGAAAACAGTACCAGATAATCAGAACCTAAAGTTACCATAATCAAATCAGTGCAGTGTGGACATAGACTCAGATTCCAATGAGGCATTCATATAGGGAAAAGGTAGTAGTCTAATTTGGGGGAAATAGGTAGTTTAATTCCAGGGAAAGAGGTTTATCAAATGGGCCATTTAATAAACAACTGACTTCTTTCTGGAAGAAAATAAAAATGGACTCCACCTTATGCCATATAAGAAAATAAGCTGCAGATGAATTAAAGGCTTAGATATAATCTTAAAAATCTAGGCAACTACATGGACAAAGAAGCCCAGAAGCTATAAAGTTAACCGTATTTGATTACATGAAATTTGTAAAAAATTTAAAGCAAAACCTATCATAAGCAAAGTCCACAAGGCCAACAATAGATCTGAAAATATTAATAATGCATACAATAGAAAAGGAATTGATTTGTTTTAATATACAAAGAGCTCTTATGAATTGATAAGAAAAATAATCAACAACCCAACAGAAAACTTGCAACCAAAATTAATTGGCAAAATGCAGAAGAGCAACTCCAAAGACCCACAAAGATGCTTAAATCCACTAGTTCCAGGGAAATGCAAACTTAAGTAACAGTAAGATATTACCTGACATTCATTAGATTGGCAAAAGTGAAAAGGAGTCATACTGTTACTTGCTAGTGGAACATAGGAAGTGTTTCCTATTGGTGGAAATGGGAAGTTAGAGCATTTTTGGAAGGCAACATAGCATTAATAAATGAGTTAATATTCATGAAATGCTTAAAACTGTGTCTTTCACATAATAAATGATATATTTTTTTTGTTACCTGAATGAAACTTCTCTAAAAATAAAATACACGTATCTGTTGACTCAACAATGCCCCTCCCAGGACTCTATCCTATAACAAACATGCAAAGATGTTTTTATAGCATTGCTCATAGTGGCTAAGAGCTAGAAACAAAATTAATGTCCACCAAAGGAGAATGAATAAATAAACTGTGACAAATCTACACTATGGAATATAATGTGGCCTTTCAGAAGAATGAAGTAGAAGTTTAACAGATGACTTGCTGGAATTTTTGCCTTGTACTCTTGAGTGGGAAAAGCCAGATGCAGAAAGTAGATATGGTTTCAGTTTTGTAAAGTCGTGACAAAAAGCCATATCCATGTATGCATATGTAAATCTGTAGAGAATTGTGTAAGAGAAAGGTATGGAGAGACACACGAGGTTGTTAACATGACTTACTTGGGGGTGGAGATGGAGGGCAAGATTCTGCTATGAAGGGACAAAAGGAGAGACGAGAAAGAAGAAGTATCCACAATAAAAATAATGTACGAAATGACCCCTTTCATGTAAAATTATACTAGATGTATGAATATATAATAAGATGCATCAAAATATTAATAAGGCTTATCTTGAGGTAAAGAGTTCAGGTGATCTGAAGGTGATGGGGGTGTGGGTGAGGAGTGGTATTTTGGGATTGTAGCCAGTTGGGTTCAGTGAACATTTACTCAGGTGGATTGATGGGATGAACCCACAGAGAACCTATTATCATGAGGATTTAAGGAGCTCCCTGGGCAATAACTCATCCCCAAAGAAAAAAGAATCAAGGATCACATGTTGGGGTTAAGAACAGTTGGTCACTGTGGGAGGGGTGGGAAAATTTTGAGTGTATGTATTGCTCTTGTAAACTAGTAGCCAGTCTGGCCTCAGTTCACACTTGTATTCTAGGTGGGGACCTTTGATAAAGAGCAAAGTGAAGCCAGAGGGCTGTTACAGATGTGCTCACCCATTCATTCCTTCAACAAATATTTCCTAAGGCCCTGCTATGTGCCCAGCAACATTCTAAAGGCTAGGGATATGGCAGTGAACCAAAGCAGACAAAAATCCCTGCCCTCGTGGAGCTTACACGTTGGTCCTTCCCTCCCTCCTCAGTTGTAAGTCCTCTCAAGCACAGAAAGCATGTCTTCTTCTTTTTATCCCTGTGGCTAGAAAAGTTCTTGACACATGTGAAGTACTTTTTTTTTTTTTTTTAACTTTTTGGCCACACCTCGAGGCATGTGGGATCTTAGCTCCCCAACCAGGGATCGAAACTGCACCTCCTGCAGTAGAATCACAGAGTCACCAGTTGGACCACCAGGGAAGTCCTGTGAAGTACTTTTTAAGTATTTATATAACAATATAGCACTTTGGATGTTTGTGATATTCTAATCTCTGGATGTTTGTAGGTGTGTCTTATCTTCTCTTTGGATTGTAAACTCCTTGAGGGCAACACAGTGTCTTACACACAGTAGTCACAACAGACATTTGCTGCCTGATAGGTCTGAAGAAACAGTGACAAAAATAAAGGGAATAGAAATGGAGACGACATTGGAGAAACAGATGTACAAGTCTTTGTGAAGGGACCCTCAGTGGATTGGATGACTTACCAAAAGACAAGGCAAAGAAGAAGAGAATGAATCCAAGATTCTGGCACAACAATATTATTAGAACAGGGCTTCCCTGGTGGCTCAGTGGTTGAGAGTCCGCCTGCCGATGCAAGGGACACGGGTTCGTGCCCTGGTCCAGGAGGATCTCACATGCTGCGGAGTGGCTGGGCCCGTGAGCCATGGCCGCTGAGCCTGCGCGTCCGGAGCCTGTGCTCTGCAACGGGAGAGGCCACAACAGTGAGAGGCCCGCGTACCGCAAAAAAAATAAATAAATTTAAAAAATAATAAAAAAATTATTAGAACAAATGTAAGAAACTTTAAAAGCAAAACTGGTTTTTGTAGAAGACTAATAGTCACTATTTGGATGCTCACATAGACATATCCAGCTGCTAATGTGAAACATGCATCTGAAGAGAAGGTAGAACCAGGGAAGTGGGTCTGAGAACTTTTTGTTGCAGTCATGTGAGTGAGTCACCAAGGAAAAGAAAATGGTATTCCCAGGACTTAGGGTTGGAGACTTGGGGTCAGTCCAGTGGTGCTAATTACTGACCACGTGGTTCTGGGTACACTGTTTAATGGCTCTGAATCTTGTGTCCTCAATTACATGAAGAGCTACTAATGCCTGCCCTCCCCTCCACAGAGCATCAGCATGATGTATGTGTGGTGTGTGGTAGTGGCTGAAAACTTCCGAGCACCATGCAAATCAAGGATGTTGGTGACAATGGAGCTGCCTGAGACTGAACATTGGGGTTATGGCCTCACTGCTTCACCTGGTCCACAGATGCCTACCCATCCTTCAGATCTCAGCCCCAGTGGCCTTGCCTTATCTCCCCATGGCCCACTGCCCCTGTCATGGGCTGTCATTGCAAGTCCACATTTCCCTTTCTCTTTTTAATTTTTTATTTTAATTTAATTAATTTTTTTATACAGCAGGTTCTTATTAGTCATCAATTTTATACACATCAGTGTATACATGTCAATCCCAATCACCCAATTCATCCCACCACCACCACCCCTCTGCCGCTTTCCCCGCTGGTGACCATATGTTTGTTCTCTACATCTGTGTCTCTATTTCTGCCCAGCAAACCAGTTCATTTGTACCATTTTCCTAGGTTCCACATATATGCGTTAAAATACGATATGTGTTTTTCTCTTTCTGACTTACTTCACTCTGTATGACAATCTCTAGATCCATCCACCTCTCTACAAATGACCCAATTTCATTCCTTTTTATGGCTGAGTAATATTCCATTGTACCACATCTTCTTTACCCATTCGTCTGTAGATGGGCATTTAGGTTGCTTCCATGACCTGGCTATTGTAAATAGTGCTGCAGTGAACATTGGGGTGCATGTGTCTTTTTGAATTATGGTTTTCTCTGGGTAAATGCCCAGTAGTGGGATGGCTGGATCATATGGTAATTCTGTTTTTACTTTTTTAAGGAACCTCCATACTGTTCTCCATAGTGGCTGTATCCATTTAGATCCCCACCAACAGTGCCAGTGGGTTCCCTTTTCTCCACACCCTCTGCAGCTTTTCTTCTTTGTAGATTTTCTGATGATGCCCATTCTAACTGGTGTGAGGTGGTACCTCACTGTAGTTTTGATTTGCATTTTTCTAATAATTAGTGATGTTGAGCAGCTTTTCATGTGCTTCTTGGCCAAAGTGTCAAAATATGTCAAAAATTTTTTCTGCATCTATGGAGATGATCATATGGTTTTTATTCTTCAGTTTGTTAATATGGTGTATCACATTGATTGATTTGCATATATTGAAGAATACTTGCATCCCTGGGATAAATCTCACTTGATTATGGTGTATGATACTTTTAATGTGTTGTTGGATTTTGTTTGCTAGTATTTTAGCATCTATATTCATCAGTGATATTTGTCTAAACTTTTCTTTTTTTGTAGTATCTTTGTCTGGTTTTGGTATCAGGGTGATGGTGGCCTCATAGAATGAGTTTGGGAATGTTCCTTCCTCTGCAAATTTTTGGAAGAGTTTGAGAAGGATGGGTGTTAACTCTTCTCTAAATGTTTGATAGAATTCACCTGTGAAGCCATCTGGTCCTGGACTTTTGTTTGTTGGAAGATTTTTAATCACAGTTTCAATTTCATTACTTACGATTATTCTGTTCATATTTTCTATTTCTTCCTGGTTCACTCTTGGAAGGTTATACCTTTCTAAGAATGTGTCCATTTCTTCCAGGTTGTCCATTTTATTGGCATAGAGTTGCTTGTAGTAGTCTCTTAGGATGCTTTGTATTTCTGCAGTGTCTGTTGTAACTTCTCCTTTTTCATTTCTAATTTTAATGATTTGAGTCCTCTCTCTCTTTTTCTTGATGAGTCTGGCTAATGGTTTATCAATTTTGTTAATCTTTTCAAAGAACCAGCTTTTTGTTTTATTGATCTTTGTTATTGTTTTCTTTGTTTCTGTTTCATTTATTTCTGCTCTGATCTTTATGATTTCTTTCCTTCTGCTAACTTTGATTTTTTTTGTTCTTCTTTCTCTAGTTCCTCTAGGTGTAAGGTTAGATTGTTTACTAGAGATTTTTCTTGTTTCTTGAGGTAGGCTTGTATAGCTTAAACTTCCGTCTTAGAACCGCTTTTGCTGCATCCCATAGGTTTTGGATCATCGTGTTTTCATTGTCATTTGTCTCTAGGTATTTTCTGACTTCCTCTTTGATTTCTTCAGTGATCTTTTGGTTATTTAGTAACGTGTTGTTTAGCCTCCATGTGTTTGCGTTTTTTACGTAACGTAAACACACTGTAATTCATTTCTAATCTCATAGCGTTGTGGTCACAAAAGATGCTTGATATGATTTCAATTTTCTTAAATTTACTGAGGCTTGATTTGTGACTCAAGATGTGATCTATCCTGGAGAATGTTCTGTGCGCACTGGAGAAGAAAGTGTAATCTGCTGGTTTTGGATGGAATGTGCTATAAATATCAGTTAAATCTATCTGGTCTATTGTGTCATTTAAAACTTCTGTTTCCTTATTTATTTTCATTTTGGATGATCTGTCCATTGGTGTAAATGAGATGTTCAAGTCCCCCACTATTATTGTCTTACTGTCCATTTCCTCTTTTATAGCTGTTAGCAGTTGCCTTATGTATTGAGGTGCTCCTATGTTGGGTGCATATATATTTATAATTGTTATATCTTCTTCTTGGATTGATCCCTTGATCATTATGCAGTGTCCTTCCTTGTCTCTTGTAACATTCTTTTTTTTAAAGTCTATTTTAACTGATATGGGTATTGCTACTCCAGCTTTCTTTTGATTTCCATTTTCATGGAATATCTTTTTCCATCCCCTCACTTTCAGTCTGTATGTGTCCCTAGGTCTGAAGTGGGTCTCTTGTGGACAGCATATATATGGTCTTGTTTTTGTATGTATTCAGCAGGCCTGTGTCTTTTTGTTGGAGCATTTAATCCATTCACATTTAAGGTAATTATCGATATGTATGTTCCTATGACCATTTTCTTAATTGTCTTGGAGTTGTTTTTGTAGGTCCTTTTCTTCTCTTGTGTTTCCCACTTAGAGAAGTTCCTTTAGCATTTGTTGTAGAGCTGGTTTGGTGGTGCTGAATTCTCTTAGCTTTTGCTTGTCTGTAAAGCTTTTGATTTCTCCATTGATTCTGAATGATATCCTTGTCGGGTAGAGTAATCTTGATTGTAGGTTCTTGCCTTTCATCACTTTAAGTATATCATGCCACTCCCTTCTGTCTTGTAGAGTTTCTGCTGAGAAATCAGCTGTTAACCTTATGGGAGTTCCCTTGTATTTTATTTGTATGGGAGTTCCCCTGTAGTTTATTTGTCATTTTTCCCTTGCTGCTTTCAATAATTTTTCTTTGTCTTTAATTTTTGTCAATTTGATAACTATGTGTCTCGGCATGTTTCTCCTTGGGTTTATCCTGTATGGGACTCCCTGCACTTCTTGGACTTGGGTGGCTATTTTCTTTCCCATGTTAGGGAAGTTTTTGACTATAATCTCTTCAAATATTTTCTCAGGTCCTTTCTCTCTCTCTTCTCCTTCTGGGACTCCTATAAAGTGAATGTTGTTGCGTTTAATGTTTTCCCAGAGGTCTCTTAGGCTGTCTTCATTTCTTTTCATTCCTTTTTCTTTATTATGTTCCACAGCAGTGAATTCCACCATTCTGTCTTCTGGGTCACTTATCTGTTCTTCTGCCTCAGTTATTCTGCTATTGATTCCTTCTAGTGTAGTTTTCATTCCAGTTATTGTACTGTTCATCTCTGTTTGTTTGTTCTTTAATTCTTCTAGGTCTTTGTTAAACATTTCTTGCATCTTCTCGATCTTTGCCTCCATTCTTTTTCCGGGGTCCTGGATCATCTTCACTATCATTATTCTGAATTCTTTTTCTGGAAGGTTGTCTATCTCCACTTCATTTTGTTGTTTTTCTGGGGTTTTATCTTGTTCCTTCATCTGGTACATAGCCCTCTGCCTTTTCATCTTGTCTATCTTCCTGTGAATGTTGTTTTTGTTCCACAGGTGGCAGGATTCGCAAGTCTGCATTTTTTACTGTGATGATTTGATCCAGATCTGTCTCTCTGCTCTCAGGGGCACCCCAAGAAAGCAGGCTCCACATCCATTTTGCTCCCTGTTGGGAGCACAGTGCCTGGCACATTGCAGTCCCTCCAGAAATATTCACTGAGTGAACAGAGGAGAGAACCATGTGAGCAAAGGCAGCAGGAAAGATAGAGTCATAGAAGGAGGAGGAAAAAACAGAAAACCACAGCTGGAGACAAAGCAGTAGAGAACATTTTTGTAAAAAGGCAGGGGCAAAGGTGCTGAATGCTTTAAGAAACAAAACTGAGTGAGGAATGCAAGATAGCCCTGGATTAACTGTACTTTGCTGTGATTAGAATGTTGCTGTCATTGAAAAAAATTTTTAAATATGACAAGCGGCAAAGCTGTTGGATGAAATTTATCTCTAAAGATAATTTTCTGAAGAAAATTTCTAAAGAAGGGAAATGTAAATATTGAAACCCTTCCTATTTCTCTTAGGCATTTAGTAAGCTTGCCTTGTGAAACAAGAAGACAAAAGGCATGCAAATTCAGCAGAGTAACTTGAATGGAGCTGTAGAACATTAACAGCCAAAAACCAGGTCTGCAGTTGTTGCTAGAGAAGTTTCTAGTTACAAAACTTTTGTTCAAAACCGAAGTGCTGCTAATAATACCGTATTATATACTTGAAAGTTGCTAAGAGACTAGATCTTAAATGTTTTCACCACAAAAAAGAAACAGTAATCATGTGACGATGGAAGTGTTGGCTACAGGTGGTAATCTTTTCCAATATGTCAGTGTATCAAATCAACAGGTTGTACACCTTAAACTCCCAAAATGTTGTTTTGTTTTTTAATATTTATTTATTTATTTTGGCTGCACTGGGTCTTAGTTGTGGCATACAGGATCTTCGTTGCGTCATGTGGACTCCTTAGTTGTGGCATGCGGGATTTAGTTCCCTGACCAGGGATGGAACCTTGGCCTCCTGCATTGGGAGTGTGGAGTCTTACCCACTGGGCCACCAGGGAAGTTCCTCACACAATGTTATATGTCAATTATATCTCAATAAAGCTGGGGAAAAAACTCTAAAATGTCAGAGTTAATTTGGGTCCATGTTTTTTGTGCATTTAATAACTTTTATACACTATTTTATAGTGTGAACACACTTTTCTAAACTCAGTTTTCAGTCTGGGAATATGAAATATTTGGATGATATTCAATATTTTATTCCATTTGACCCTATAGATCAGTGCTTCTATGTATCAATATCTGTAAGAATTCCAGAGGTGATAAGAACACCTAAGCTTTATATAAAATCTGTTATAAATAAAATGCAATATCTTTGTCCCTTGAGGGTCTTACCCTCTTTCTTGAGTGTATGGTGGAGACTTCCAGTGATTACAGTTTTAAATATTGTGGTAAAAATACACATAGCATAAAACTTACTGACTCACTTATTTTTATATGCACAGTTCAGTATTATTAAATATATTCACTTTCTGTGCCACCAATTTCCAGAAGTTTTCAGCTTGTAAAACTGAAACTCTATACTCACTGAACAACAACTCCCATTTCCTCCTCCTCCCAAGCCCAACTTTTCTTATTGGGCCAGTTTCCTAGAACTTCTGCCTGGATGGGTGTCCTTATGACATCCCTGGGAAGTCAGAATCTGTAGGTACCCGTAGAAATTAGTGTGTCATTTGGCTATTCCAGAGGATTTGTGATTAGGTATAATTCTATGCGAAGAGGAAACAAAGTTCAGGGGTGGATTCATAAACACTAAAAGCTGGACAGAGTTTGGATATGGGTAAAGAAATTCAATTCCCGGGCATTAGTCACACGCCTTGTGCCTGAAGGAACAGGCAGATTCAACAGCTGGAGGAAGTGTAGTGATCATTTAGATCAGGTAGTCATTCATTCAGTAAACATGTACTGAATACAGTTAGGCCTGACCCTGACCTAGGACTTGGCACTCAGTGAGCTCCCTGGCTTCAAGGAGCTTGCAGTAAAGTAGTTGGAACAAGAGAAGGTAGATAATAAATGTGTGTTTGTTTGCTGTCACTTCAACAATTTCCCATATGTGATGAATATCCTTTTAATCTCAAATAAACTGACTTCGGATGGCAAATACAGAGATGGCCATATCTACAATTTTTAAGTTACCCATTTTCTACCATCTTTTATAGCATCAACACTGAAATGTTCACCACTTAGCTGAATTTGGCTGATGTGCTTTGAATGTCTACTAAGCACTTACAGGTCCATAATCACATTTGCTCCTTGGAAATGCCCTAGAGGAGGATATAATTATTATAATTCTCATTTTGCAGATGAAGAAATGGAAGCTCAGAAAGCCTGGGTGACTTTCCTAGAGTCACAAAGCTAGAAAAGGTAGAGTCAAGATGGGACTCAGGTGCTCTGATTAAATGCGGTGCTTTTTTGACTTTCCCATATGTTAATCACAGCTAGAAGGTTGTCAGTCAGTTGGTCTTTAATACACAGTTATTGAGCACTTACTGTGCCAGGCATCCAGGATACTGTAGTGAATGTGATCCAAGTGAGCCGGTCCCTTCCCCAGCTGATGTTGTACCGTGAGAAGACAGATAATTACAGACAATCACAAATGCTAAGCATTGCGAAGGGGTGCTTTGGGAGAGTAAAACACAGGAACCTCACCCAGGCTGGGGCGGGGTAGGGGGTGGGAGCACCATGGTGTGGAGGGGAGTCACAGCCAAGTATTTTCCTTCCGGAAAACAAAGCTTCAGGACCCTGCCCTTAATTGCTGTTGGCTGCAGCCAGACACATTCAAGTTTGTTTTGTTTTGTAGGAGGATTCAATTACTGCACAGGTGGGTGCAACTGAACTGTGGGTAGAAAGTGCAACCCCACCCAGACCAGTGAAACCGCTTTTGGTGTTTTTACATCCTGTTCAATACACACTCTGTGAAATGTTTGTTTAAATACACTCATTTTGGAGAAAAATTAAATTTAGCCCCTGGGTGAGGAACTAGCACCTATTCTGTTAGTGCTACTTTAAGCAAGGGAAGAACATCCCACCTTAATGGGGAAAAAAGTGCTGTTTGACTTGATGCAAACCTTGAAAAACTGACTTCTGCACTGCTCTCTTCCAGCAAATTGACACAATCATAGAAACAGTTGACAAGAAAGTGATTTCCAGACACAATTGCAAAAGACTGTAATACTGGAAGGAATTCACTACCATTAAAAAAAAGGGGTGGTGTGGAAGTTTTTTCAGTTACTTGCATTCTGGTTGTAACTAATTAAGGTTCGTTTTAACATACTGTATAAACCACTGTCATTGGATGTTGCCAGGCTCAGAATATGCTAGACTCAACATGCTGAGTGGGTCACTGCACTGGCCCCTGGGTTATAAAGATGCACCAAAAACTTTATTCTTGCCACTCTTCTACAGATTATGGTCTAAGACTACAAGAATCTTGCTTTCTGGATGTTCTGGGACTGTCCCAATTTCAGGTAATTCAGTTCCTGGTCAAACCACAGCTCCTAGGAGACAATGGAATTCCTTGTCTCATATGTTGCTCTATGTCTACCTCAAACAGACAGCTTGCATGTTGCACATAATTAATGAGTTGTGTAAGGGAGGAGGTATTTTCCTCTACCCTTCTAGGTTCTTTGGCCGGCCTGTTAATTAGATTGATATGAGATAGATTAACAGGAGGAAACCAAATCTAATTACGTTTGTGCAGGAGCCCCACAAAAACAATGAGACCACATATGAGCCACAGGTAATTGTGGCTTATATGTCATCCTGAGCTAAGGAATGGAATGGGGCCTGGGGCTTCAAAGGGGAGGTGGTGATTTATAGAATGATGAGAAAGGCAGATGTTTGGTCATTAGATGTTTGTTCTGCCATGCAGTTGGGTCATTCAGATTAAAGTTATCTCTGGTAAGAGCTCTCTTTCTGGGCAGGTTCCCTAACTAAATTCTTTTAAGCAGTTAAGGGAGAGGTAAAAGTTCTTCTTGAGTCTGCTGGGTCTTGATTGTCTTCAGCTCAAAATAATCCACATGCCAGAGTGGCACATTTTGGGGTCTTGTTCTGAACCCCTTTAGTGGTATATCTGACGGTACAGAAATCATAGTCATCACAATTGTGAGAAACATTTAATAAGACCAGAGATGTTAGAGTGTCAGTGGAGAATCACCATTCATTCATTTGCTAACTTATTGATATGTTGAATAAATAGTTACTGAATACCCACTTGATGCCACTCATTATTGTAGGTGTTGGGGATACAGAAGTGGAAAAAACAGGAAAAAAATCCTGCCCTTGTAGAGCTTAAGGCCCGGCAGGGAAGAAAGATACGTATGAAAACTAAGTTAAATACATGACATATTAGATGGCAGTGGAAGATATAAAAATAATAAAGTAGGAAAGGGGAATATGAAGTATTGGAGTGGGGCTGCTTGCAGTTTTTCAGGGCAGGTACATTTGAGCAGACATCTGAAGGAGTTTTGGAGTGAGCCATGCAAACACCTGGAGAAGAGTCTTCTGGGCAGAGACACTGGAAGTTAAAGGCCCTGAGGTGTGGGCTTGCCTGGCTCTTTCGAAGAAGAGCAAGCGGTCAGGGTGGTCTGAATAGTGAAGGGAGCAGCAGCTAATTGGGAACAGATTGTTTAAGGGTTTTGCAGTCATTCTTCTGTAAAGAGTTCAGCTTTTACTCTGGGTCAGAGGTGAAGGTGTAGAGCATTTTGATTACAGGGTATTAATGCTGTTAATAGTTAACCTTTACATGGCATTTACTAGATGCTGAGCACTGCTCTAAGTACTCTACATATATTAACTCATTTATTCCCTATATCATCCCCATGAGATAGGTATTACTCTCATTTATACAGAGGACACTGTGGCTGTAAAAAATTGAGCAAATTGTCTGTGGTCACACAACTAGTAAGTGATAGAACCATAATTCAAACCCAGGCAGTTTGGCTGTGGCCCATTTCTTTTTCCAGGCCACATAGTGAGACTAAATTTCCCAGCCTCCCTTGCAGTTAGGTTGCCCTGCTTTGTCCTGATCTATAGCCTCATTTAGACAGAAACTTTCTTCTCATAAAACTGGGAGGTTAGCCCTTGAACCAATGGTAAGAGTAAATCACAAGGGAAATTAGGAAATATCTTTAGACAAATGAAAACAAAAGCACAACATACCAAAACTTATGGGATGTAGCAAAACACAACTAAGAGGGAAATACCTATATTTTAAAAATGAAGAAAGATCTTAAATCAACAACCTAAATTCACACCTCAAGAAACCAGAAAAAGAAGAACAAACAAAACCCAAAGTTATCAGAAGGAACAATTAATAAAGATTAGAGCAAAAATAAATGAAATAGAGAAAAGAAAAAAACAGTAGAAAAAAATCAACAAAATTGAGTTGTTTTTTTTTAAGATCTGTAAAATTGTCAAACCATTATTAGACTAAGAGAAAAAAGAGAAGTCTCAACAAATAAAAATCAGAAATGAAAGAGGAGACATTACAACTGGTGTCACAGAAATACAATGGATCATAAGAAACTATTTTCAATAATTATATGCTAACAAATTGGATAACCTAAAAGAAATAGATAAATTTCTAGAAACATACAACCTGGCAAGACTGAATCATGAAGAAATAAAAAACCAAAACAGACCTATAATTAGTAAGAAGATTGAATTAGTAATCAAAAACCTCCCAACAAAGAAAAGCCCAGGACTAAATGGCTTCACTGGAGAATTCTACCAAACATTTAAAGAAGAATTAACACCAATTCTTTTCAAATTCTTCCCCAAAAGAAAGAGAAACGAACACTTCCAAATTCATTTTATGAGCTCAGCATTACCCTGATACCAAAATCAGACAAAGACACTAAAAGAAAAAAAATTACAGACCAATATCCCTGATGAATACTGAGGTAGAAATCCTCAACAAAATACTAGCAAACACATTAAAAGGATTATACACCTTGTCCAAGTGGGATTTATCTCTGGAATGCAAGGGTAGTTCAACATACAAAAATCAGTCAATGAAATACACTATATTGACAGAATGAAAGAAAAACTCTTAAGATCACCTCAACTGATACAGAAAAAGCATTTGACTAAACTCAATACCCTTTCATTAACTCAAGAAATCAGGATTAGAAGGAAATTACCTGAACATAATAAAGGCCATGTGTGGAAAGCCCAGAGCTAACATCATACCCAATGGTGAAAACATGAAAATTTTCCCACTAAAATCAGGAACAAGGCAAAAATGCCTACTCTAACCACTTCTATTTAACATAGTACTGAATGTCCTAGTCAGACAATTAAGCAAGATAAAGAAATAAAAGACATTCAAATTGGAAAGGAAGAAATAAAATATTTCTATTCACAGATGACATTATCTTATATGCAGAAAACTCTAAAGACTTCACCAAAAAACTGTTAAGTCTAATAAACAAATTCAGCAAATTTGCAGGATACAAAATTAATACAAAAATATCAGTTTCATTTCTATACACTAAGAATGAACAATCTGAAAATGAAATTAAAAATAGAATCCCACTTAAATAACATCAAAAATAATAAAATACTTGGAAATAAACTTAACCAAGGAGTCAAAAGACTTATACACTGTAAACTACAAAACACTGCTGAAAGATACTTAAAAAGACATAAGTAAATAAAAAGATATCCCATGTTCTAAGACTGGAAGGCTTAACATTGTTAAAATTTAATATTACCCAAAGCAGCCCACAGATTTAATGCAGTCCTCATCAAAATTCCAATGGCATTTTTTGCAGAAATAGAAAAATCTGTTCTAAAATTCATATGGAATCTCAAAGCACCCTGAATAGTCAAAACAATCTTGAGAAAGAAAAACAAAGTTGTAGGCCTTATATTTTCTGATTTCAAAGCATATTACAAAGCTACAGTAATCAAAATCATATAGTACTTGCATAAAGGCAGACATATAGACCAATGGAAAAGAAGAGAGAGCCTAGAAATAAACCCTCATATATATGATCAAATTATCTTCAACACCACAGTGGGGACAGGAGAGTCTCTTTAACAAATTGTGCTGAGAAAACTGGCTATCCACACGGAAAAGAATGAAGTTGGGCCCTTACCTTACACTATACACAAAAATTAACTCAAAATGGATTAAAGACCTAAATGTAAGACCTGAAACTATAAATATTCTAGAAGAAAACATGTCATACATTATGATATTGTATTTGGGAATGATTTCTTGATATGATGCCAAAAGCACAGGCAACAAATGTAAAAATAGACAATGCGAATACATCAAACTTTAAAATTTCAGTTCAGCAAAGGAAACAATCAACAGAGTAAAAAGGCAACATACAGAATTGGGAGAAAATATTTGCAAATCATAAATATCTAATAAGGGATTACTATTCAGAATATATAAAGAACTCCTACAACTCAACAACAAAAAAACAAAATACTCAATTTGAAAATGGGCAAAGGACTTGAATAGACATTTCTCCAAAGAAGATTTACAGATAGCCAACAAGCATATGAAGAGATACTCAAGATCACTAATCATCCTGGAAATGCAAATATAAACCACAATGAGATATCACCTCACATTTGGTAGTGAATGGTCACTACTAAAACAAAAAAAAAAAAAAAAAAAAAAAAAAAAAAGAAAAGAAAAGGGACTTCCCTGGTGGCACCGTGGTTAAGAATCTGCCTGCCAATGCAGGGGTCATGGGTTCAATCCCTGGTCCGGGAAGATCCCACATACCATGGAGCAACTAAGCCCATGTGCCACGACTACTGAGCCTGCACTCTAGTGCCCACGAGCCACAATTACTGAGCCTGCGCACCACAACAACTGAGCCCGTGAGCCACAACTACTGAAGCCCTGGCTCAAGGGCCCTCATACTGCAACTACTGAACCCACGTGCCTAGAGCCCATGCTCTGCAACAAGAGAAGTCACCACAATGAGAAGCCTGCGCACTGCAACGCAGAGTAGCCTCTGCTTGCTGCAACTAGAGAGAGCCCGTGTGCAGCAACGAAGACCAAAAAATAAATTAAAAATTAAAAAGATGAAAAGAAAAGAAAAAGAAAGTAACAAGTGCTGGCAAAGACATGGAGAAATTGAAACCCTTGCACATTGTTGATGGGAATCTAAAATGGTGCAGCCACTATGAAAAAGAGTATGCAGATTCCTCAAAAAATTAAAAATAGAATTATTATATGACTCAGCAATTCCACTTCTGGGTATATATCAAAAAAACTGAAAACAGGATCTCAAAGAGATATTTACACATCCATGTTCATTGTAGACTATTTACAATAGCCAAGAAGTAGAAGCAGCCTTGATCTCCTCTGATGAGTGAATGCATAAAGAAAATATGTCATGTACATAAAATGAAATATTGCTCAGTCTTAAAAAAGAAGGAAATCCTGCTATATGGTACAATGTGGATGAACCTTGAAGATATTATGCTAAGTGAAATAAGTCAGCCACAAAAAGACAAATACTGTGAGATTCTACTTTTATGACGTATCTAATGTAGTCAACTCCACAAAGACAGAAAGTAAAATGAAGGTTGCTAGGTGCTGGGGGAGAGGGGGATGGGGGGTAATTTTTTAACGGGTACAGAATTTCAGTTTAGGAAGATGAAAAATCTCTAGAGATGGATGGTGGTGATGGCTGCACAACAATGTGAATATACTTAGTGTCACTGAACAGCACACTTAAAAATGGTTATGATGGTGGATTTTGTGTTATGTGTATTTCAACACACACGCACACAGAAATATATATTTGAAAAAAATAGATATCCCTGAATGTCATCCCCAGAAATCCTGGTTCAATAAATCTGGGGCCCAGGAATACGCATTTTGAACATGCAACTGTGGTGATTTGATAAGTGTAAACAAGCAGTAAGAGACACCAGAAGGTTAACTCTTACTCATAATCTGGGAAACCTCTTACATGAGCACACCTGTGGAGCTCTGGATGACTAAGAGACACTTCCTGCTGCTCTGCTGGACTCCTCATTTTCCCTATGCTGATAAATTGTAGTTGAACACCACCTGTGTATAAGGTGTTGTGCTAGGATTTGGGTGGTGAATACAAAATGCAGTTTTAATCTCAGGGGAGACCGTCAAACACAAGGAAGAACAAAGAACTATAGAACCCAAAAGCTCAAATGGATCGTTGGTAACTTGCTGCACTTTGACTCTTCTTTCCTCTTCTGGGCAGTGGGGCAATGTTGCCCAGCTCACCGAGTTGTTCTGGAGACAAAATGAAATAAAAGGTGTGCAAATGTTTTTAATTTTTGTAACCAATTATTCAGTGTTTACTTTTAGGGTGAGTGCTTGAATCTTGGCTCCATAAAGTTCCAGAGCAGAAGTTCTTAATCCTAGGCCCACATTACCATTATCTGGGGAATTTTTTTTAAACATCCCTATTGACTTCCTCTCCACCCAGGTTCTCATTCAGTTGGTCTGGGGAGTGGCCTGAGCGTGGGCATTTGTCAAAAAGCTCTCAGGTTTTTCAGCTGGCAGCCAGGCTTGAGAGCCAAACTGGCAGGATGGGAGAGGCTCACAGAGCTGCTCATGTTGTGCTGGACCTTCGAAGGCTGTGTGAGATTGGGGGATAATATCTTTGGACTAGGTAATATGTACACACGATATAAAATTCAAAAAGTCTGAAAGGATCTATCTTGACAGGCTTATCTTCCTTTCTCTCCTGGGCCCCTCTCCTGTCTTCCTCTCTGGGACAAATACTCTTAGCAGTTCTTGTTTATACCACCAGAGATATTCTTTACAGTCGCACTGAGGAACTTGTCAGTTTGGTAAGGGGAAAGGAGAAGAGAAGTGTCATTTTCTGTTGCATGACCTTCCACTTGGCACAGAATAGCATCTATATGGGTGTAGCTTGACTGAGGAAGTTCGTCTAACAAACAAAATAACAAAAAGGTGATTTTTCAGGAGTTTTTTTTTTTTTTTTGGAGGTGCGGAGGTTCTTCTTTTTTACTTCCTGTCATGGTGCATTCTGAGTAGCTCCATTTTTTAAATTACACTTTTTATTTTGAGATAAATGTCGATTCACATCAGTTGTAAGAAATAATACAGAGACATCCCATGTACCCTTGGCCTGAGTGACTTAATTTTAATTCCAGTGCTAATCAATATACTTCAAATCAAATTCTCTGGTATGGTTTTGAAAAACTGTACCCAGGAAATGAGAGTGAGGTTGCAGGGGAGGGGTGGGGAGTAGAGGGGAACAAGGTATTTTCAGTTTCCCCTCATGATTGCTGGGAAATCAAAACTAACACCTCATGTGCTTACTTCTCTGTGGTGACAGACGTCCCTTCTTTGTAACTTGATCTGTGTGTGCGCTGGTAAGTCAGGGCCACCACACCAGGTGAGGAACACTGGCCTGGGACAGAGGCTTCTTTAGTGCCGTCCAGCAATTTTTACCTGCATCCAGGTCCCGGATCAGAAAGTGTAAGAGTGCTGGGCCTGCCTCTTTCAAATCCTATCTTCCTGGTTTTCGTATTCCCAGGAACGAACAAGTGTAGGCAGCAAGCCATTCCTGACTCTCTCGGGTTTCCAATTCCCTCTGTTAAGAGAATTTCACAAACAGATTACATAACGGCGTAGCTGCCATCCCTTCCCTGCCTCTTCCTTTCTGAACTGCAATGGCACAGAGGAACAGCTAGTTGGAAAGACTGATCTTCCCTCAATTCTCCTTCCACTCTTTACCCGTGTCCTGCGTAGTCTATGTTCTACTGATTGAAAATGCAAATCATCAGGCTTGAGATTCTGTCAGTGAGAAGCTTCTGAGTTATGCATCCCCTCCCAATGGACAATTTTGGCCCAGCATCTGGTTCCTATGCTGATGTCATTTGTATTCATAGTTCTGGGTACAATAATACTTAATATTGTACATGGGCCTTTTTGATGCAGGAAGAGGTACAGACATTGAACTTCATCACATATGTTCCTTAAGATATTTAAGGTATACAACAGGGGGAAAGAGTGGAACACAACCATCAGTAAACAGGACCTTGGACTTTGTAATTACGTGAAATAGAAAACTATGCATATGTGTGAGATTCAGATACATTCTTTTCTATACTGATACTAGCTATCATTTATTGGGTGCTTAAGATACTCAAGCAGAATGTTGATGTTTTATATGCACAATCTAATTTAATCTCTACAACACATTTGTGATACATACTATTATTATCTTTACCTTATTGTTGGAGCAACCAGTGCTTGCAAAGTTGAAGCGATTGCTGAAGGTCCGAATGGCTGGTAGATGAGGCAGGGTTTGAACCCTTATCTGTCTGGCACTAGAGCAGGGTCTCAACTTATATATGCTATGTATAGCTGGAGAAGCCTTTGGACCCTTTATTAGAATGGGTCTTAGCATTAATCATTTCTTAGCATTAATGATTTAAATGCAGAAAAATAAGTACATTGAATTACAAGGAAAAGCAATTGTGTTGAAATACAGTTATCAATTATGGTAGGTAGCCTTGAGGGTGACCCCTAATGATCCTGCCCTTGGTATTCATGCCCCCTCCCCTTGGATTTGGGGTGGACCTAGTGACTCACTTCTAATGAATAGAATATGGCAGAAATTATGGGACGTCACTTCTGAGATTAGGTTATAAAAAGACTGTGGCTTCTTGGGGACTTCCTCGCCCTCTCTCTTGGGTGACTTACAGTGTAGGGAGCCAGTTGCCCTATCCTGTGGTAAGTCTGTGAAGAGACCCGTGTGACAAGGAACTGAGGGCTGCCCATAACCACGTGTGAGCTCAGAAGCAGATCCTTCCCCATCCAGCCTCAACAGCACTGAAGCCTAGGCTGATCTCTGACCCAGAACCTTCTGGCTAAGCCGCACCAGAATTCCTGGCCAGGGACACTGTGAAATACTAAGTGTTTGTTGTTTTCAGTCACTAGTTTTGGGTTATGAGCAATAAATAACTAACACACCAACACATTAAGATAAAACAAATTTTGGGTAATATGTGTGGTACTTAGCAGCGAGAAAGTATGTTTAAAATTTAGGCAAATTAAAGTAATAACCACATTGTCTAGTTTCTGTATTTGACGCTTTGACATCTTAAGGCTTTGCTGATCCTGGAGAGCTGCCCCTCCCAGGGCTACCCAGTTCCTAGAGATGGTATGCGACATGTCTTTCATATGCAAACCAGTCTGTCCAGAGCCCATATCCTCTGTCTGGCTCCATACTTTGGGCCATTGTCCACCTGCTCTAATCACCCCAGGGCCAGGTACCAGACAACTGGGGATGGCCCCTATGCCTCACAGCCCACTGAATTTACTCATACTAGACAATCTTAAGCCTGTTCATCCTGCCTCACCTGTTCCTTCCCATGGAAACCACAAAAGGCTCTTGTCCATGTTTTCCCCTCAATCACTCTGCCTCCTGATCGACTCCAGTGCTTCCCTTTGACCCTAACCCCCACCCCATGGTGTGACATTCCTCTTCTGTGAGCATAACCATTATGGACTGAATGTTTATGTCCCCCCAAATTCATATGTTGAAACCCTAACCCCCAGTGTGTCTGTATTTGAAGATGAGGCCTCTAAGGAAGTAAGGTTAAATGAGGTCATAAGGGCCTTCCCTGGTGGTCCAGCGGTTAAGACTCCACGCTTCCAATGCAGGAGATGTGGGTTCGAACCCTGGTCGGGGAACTAAGATCCCACATGCAGTGTGGTGTGGCCAAAAAATTAAAAAAACAAACAATGAGGTCATAAGAGTGGGGCCCTGATCAGATAGGATTAGTATCCTTATAAGAAGAGGCACCAGAGAACTCTTTCTCTCTCTCTCTCTCTCCTTGTGTGCACACAGTAAGAAGGTGACACTCTACATCCCAAGGGGAGAACTCTCATCAGACACTAACCCTACTGTCACCTTGATCATGGACTTTCAGCCCTCCAGGACTGTGAGAAATAAATTTTCTGTTGCTTAAACCACCCAGTCTGTGGTGTTTGGGTATAGCAGCTGAGCAGATGAATACAATAACCAACTATCTTGTCAGTGGCGGTCCTCTCCTGATCAATTGGCCTTGCAATACCTGAATAATAATAAAACACACATTTTAAAACAACAAGGCAATATGCATGTCATAATAGACATTCAGTCCATTTTGACATTTTGTTTTAATAATTACAAACATTAAGAAGACTGTTCCACAAAAATATATTGTTGCAAATGAAATGACAGCTCCCATATCTCATTTAACAAAGCAAAACACCAGAGCCTTCTTGTAAGAAACACCAGAATTGCTTGACTTTTAAAGTACAACTCTATTTTGTTGTTGTTGTTTTTTTTAGGCCACACCACACGACATGTGGGATCTTCCCTGACCAGGGATCCAACCTGTGCCCCCTGCACTGGAAGCATGGAGTCTTAACCACTGGAAGCCCCAAAGTACAACTCTATTTGAAATAAATATTTTGTCCTAGATCAACACCTTCAATATAACTTAAAAGGAAATGATCATGAATTCATGGTCAACTTTGATGCCATTGTGATAGAAATAAGTTTTGGAAGAGTTCTAAATGTTTCCAGATGTTCTCAGCTTTCTCTTTTCAAAGAAACAGAAAAAATTTTGTCGATATGAAATAGCAGAAAAGCCATGGATATCTTTGGACAACCAATGTAGAATATGGAACGTCTAGACTCATATTTGCTTAAGAGCAGCTACGCACAAGAAGACTGCAGCCACAGGTGATCTATTGGAAGCCAAAAACCTTAGTAATTTTGAAGTAGTGATGAGTGATATAATATTTCAAGATATTTCAAACAACTGAATTGGATATGAAAATGTCTGTGATTTCTCCTGGTAGAAATGCCATGGCTTCTTTTAAAGCTACTGAAGGAGAAAAACGATATGGTCATCTCAATAGATGCAGAGAAAGCTATCGACAACATTCAACACCCATTTATGATAAAACCCTCCAGAAAGTAGGCATAGAGGGAACTTTCCTCAACATAATAAAGGCCATATATGACAAACCCACAGCCAACATCGTCCTCAACAGTGAAAAACTGAAAGCATTTCCACTAAGATCAGGACTAGCCAGTAGATGGAAATAACCTAAGTGTCCATCATCAGATGAATGGATAAAGAAGATGTGGCACATATATACAATGGAATATTACTCAGCCATAAAAAGAAACAAAATTGAGTTATTTGTAGTGAGGTGAATGGACCTAGTGTCTGTCATACAGAGTGAAGTAAGTCAGAAAGAGAATGACAAATACCGTATGCTAACACATATATATGGAATCTAAGAAAAAAAAATGTCATGAAGAACCTAGGGGTAAGACAGGAATAAAGACACAGATCGACTAGAGAATGGACTTGAGGATATGGGGAGGGGGAAGTGTAAGCTGTGACAAAGTGAGAGAGTGGCATGGACACATATACACTACCAAACGTAAAATAGATAGCTAGTGGGAAGCAGCTGCATAGCACAGGGAGATCAGCTCGGTGCTTTATGACCACCTAGGGGGTGGGATAGGGAGGGTGGGAGGGAGAGAGATGCAAGAGGGAAGAGATATGGGCACATATGTATATGTATAACTGATTCACTTTGTTATAAAGCAGAAACTAACACACCATTGTAAAGCAATTATACTCCAATAAAGATGTAAAAAAAAAACTACTGGGGTTTGTTGCCTACATTCATTTTCTTTGTTTTTGGCCACGCTGCACAGCTTTCAGGATCCCTGACCAGGTACTAAACCTGGGCCATCATCAGTGAAAGTGCGAAGTCCTAACCATTGGACCTCCAGGGAATTACGGTGCCTAGATTCATAATTGAGGGAAATGCTAAATTTTATTTTAAGGTTAGTGAAAATAAACATGTGTTTTTTCCTCATCCAAATTCCTAGATCCCAGTTTAGAACCTTGCCCTGAGCTGTGCTCTCAGCCACTACCCATACTCCCTTTCCCATGGGTAGGAACTAAGGTGAACTGTGATCTTAGTTCTCAGAGTTAGGAGTACCTAACCACTGTAGCATCAAAGGTAATAGACCACAAGTATATTTCCAACAAAGGATTACAATGAAGGGAAATGTAGATATGCCCCCAAATTTGTGATTTTTCTAATAGTTCCAGAGAACACAAGAGAGTGATCACATCAGGATTAACCTGAGCTGTGGCCAGCAAGGGAAGGATGCTCAGTGTATTATAGGGCATGAATGACAAGAAACCTATTAAGACCAGCAGAGACCTTGAGCATTGAAGAGATGATTTCTCCTTTATTCCCCTTCTATGTAATAAAAATTTAAAAACTATACCAAATCATAAAATAAGTATTATGTGGTCGAACAAAGTTTTGATTTTTCCTACAGTGACAAATTTGATGCTTTGGGGGAAATATCTAATTATCTTACCAAAACTAGTTTTTGGATGCCTCTGCTTTAGTAGTAGTCAAAATGCATACTTTGTCTATTGGGTAACTCAGCACCAGTTAGGATATTGCAAGTGAGGGAAATCCATCTTCATCTTGGAACACAATCAAGCTTCTCGCCTAAGGGAGCAGAGGGTCCCAGTGACAGCACCTGGCTGTAATGTGTCCTCTCCCTGGAGCTGTGGTCTGCTGGGTTGCCAGGATGGGGAGGGCTCACATTACTGTGAGGTGCCATTCCTGGCATAACAAGGACAATAGGACTGGCATTTTCCAGACATTATTGAAGGGCACCAGCTTTGTAGAAGTCAACAGATAAATGGTACTTAAGTCACACATTGAACAATCACATTAAAAAAGACCAAGAAATTCTGCAAATAATAACAACTATGAACCAAGGAAGTCTACTCCAGTGCATTTGACATGAACCTGGAATAGCTTGACAAACTCCCCCCTCAAAATTGGGTGGTGGTGGTCATCAGAGCTGGAATAACTTACATGAGAGCACGAGTGATTCCTTTAGACACTCTAGAAGGGAAGAAGAAAGTTTCCCACCAGTACTTCATGGACAAAATACAAATATGTGCTCTAAAGCCTGTACATCTCAGACTTTTCCACTGGTGTACCATTAAGGATAGAGAAGTAAAAAGGCACCTCTAGGAGGTTAAAGGAAATAAGCCAAAGCAGCCTATTTTGAACTCCCTAAGTTCAAGGTTTCTTTGCAGTTGCATGCTTGATTTAAAAAATATGTGTGGTTTTCCTATTTTACTCCACTAATACATCTATAGTTGCTTCAGTATAAAAATGTTTTCATATTGAAGACCACCATGTAAAGTCATTCCTGGAAGATCTGACCTTTCCTGTGTACTTTGCCTACCTTAGCCTTCTACTGTATATCCCTGGGGAAATAGTTACACTAATCCATATCTATAAAATAAAGTAAATACATTAATGTTTTTAGGATCATGGTTTTCAGTGTAAGAGAAAACAAATATAAACATGAAATAAAATCAGTTAAGGGGACTTCCCTGGTGGCACAGTGGTTAGGAATCCACCTGCCAATGCAGGGGACACAAGTTCGAGCCCTGGTCTGGGAAGATCCCGCATGCTGTGGAACAACTAAGCCCGCGAGCCACAACTACTGAGCCCATGTGCCACAACTAGTGAAGTCAGCGCACCTAGAGTCTGTGCTCTGCAACAAGAAAAGCCACCACAGTGAGAGGCCCGTGTGCTACAATGAAGAGTAACCCCTGCTCGCCGCAACTAGAGAAAGCCTGCACACAGAAACGAAGGCCCAACGCAACCAAAATAAATTTTAAAAAAAAAGAAAAAAATTCTTTAAATTTAAATTTGAATTGAAAATATCACTACGTACTTACTAATTAAAAAGTATATTCCCTACCTCTGTCCACTGAAAGAGTCTAGAAACAATGACACTCCAGCAACAATATGTTTAGTTAGCACCCAGATCTTGGTTTCTAAGAAACACTCCTCAGTAAAAAGAAGCAGGCCTGCTTTGAGAAATGGCTGATTCTATGTCTGGAACAAAGAAAGAACAAAGTGAACCTGGAACACTTTGTGCACTGGAAAGTAAGAAAGTGTTAAAAACAAATGATGAAAGTTTCAAAAGGACACAAAAGTCAGCTTGAAGGGGTTTCTCTTGGTCAAATTTTGGACAATTTAAGCATTAGCAAAAAATAGTGAATAAATGAATTATAACACATTGAACAAGTAACAACCCATGAATCTATAGTGCCACTTAAAAAAAAAGAGAAAAAGAAAAAGGGTGGTAAGGAAAGAGAAAAAGTAAAAAGAGAAAAAGAAGAGGGTGGTAAAAATGCCAGTTAATAATGTAGAAAGAATTATAGAATTGAAAAACTGTTCTGTACTCCACTGTAATAAGAGATTTAGGTCATGCCCGTCAATGAATTAGGTAAAAGTCTCTTAGGGAATATCCCCATGGTGCAAAGAATCACCCCACCAATTATTTACTGATTGCAAAGGGGGAAATTACTGTTACCACAGAAAGACCGGACACTCACCACCTTAACCAGTTGACCAAACTTAGCATCATTAGTAATGAGTCATTTTGACCTTAAGCCTCCTGCTGAGGTGAAGTACGAAGCACATGGCTTCACCGACAGAGTATTTCCTCCCAAAATGTTTAACCTGGATCAAATTAAATTAAGCCTTAAGACCTAACCTCTAGTTTGAAGTTTATAGGAAATGCAGGGGTAGAGAAACAAGTTAAAGGACCATGAGGAAAAAAATCAGAAAGATCACTGACCTGAATTCTTTAGGGAATCAATATGGGTGAGGGAGGAAGTGGAGGAACTATGGAGACATAATAACCAAATGCAAATGCAAGAAAGGATGCTGGTTTGAAAAAAAGCAGTTATAAAAGACATTCTTGGCATGTGAGAGACATACAAAAACAAAAAAAATAGCTGGGGTCTTCCCTGGTGGAGTAGTGGTTGAGAGTCCGCCTGCCGATACAGGGGACACGGGTTCGTGCCCCGGTCCGGGAAGATCCCACATGCCGTGAAGCGGCTGGGCCCGTGAGCCATGGCCGCTGAGCCTGTGCGTCCGGAGTCTGTGCTCTGCAACGGGAGATGCCACAACAGTGAGAGGCCCGTGTACTGCAAAAAAAAAAAAAAAAAAAGCTGGGTATATACTTAGATCCAGGTGAGTATAGGGTTGAAATAATGGTGTGAATTGTGTCACATTTATATTGTAATTATGTATGCCTAAAAAAGATGGGAACTTTTATTAGAAATTTTTTTAATCTCCTAACACAAAAAGTATAATTAAAAAAATTTTTAATACAAAAAAAAAAAAAATTCTTGGGACTGGTGAAATTCAAATATGAACAGTATATTAGGTTAGATTGTGGAATCATTAATAATTTTCTTAAGTATGATAATATTATTGTGTTTATGTAAGAGCCTGTCTTCATTTCTAGGAAGTGTGTATACTTGAAAGTGAAGTGCTATGATTTCTATCATTCATTTTCAAGAAGCTCAGCCAAACACACACACAGAGACAGAAAGAGGGAGAAAGAAAAAAAAATATGTTCAAAAGTAGAGGATATATGGTTTTTATTGTATTGTTGTTTCAAATTTTCTGGATGTTTGAAAACTACTACAATAAGAGTTTGAAGGAAATACTAGGAAATACTTTTAATATCTGAAAGAGTTTTGTGATCATACCAGAAAAGAAGACTATGGAAAGACTGAAAGATTCTTACCTAGTTCACAGTCTTTGAAGCTAAATAGGAGATACTATAGTTGACCCTTGAACAGCACAGGTTTGAATTGTGAAGGTCCACTTACACACGGATAATTTTCAATAGAAAGTACTACAACACTACACGATCCGAGATTGGTTGAATCGCAGATGTGGAACTGCATATACGGAGGAACCGGGGATAGGGAGAGCCAGCTACAAATTATACTCAGATTTTCAACTTCGTGGCACCTCTAACCCCCGTGTTGTTCAAAGGTCAACTGTATATTAATCTTAAGAGTGGAAGAAATACAAACTCTGACTAAGCAGTCTGGGTGGGGTGCAGTCCTCCAGAGCGAGGTAAAGATAGATCTAGTCGGGGATGTAGACCATTTGCACAGTAAGGGCTACAGGCAGCTCATTCCAGTCTTCATCCTGACAAGGCACTGTCTTGAAAAGACACCCCCTCCCCAAATTGCTTGGGTTGGCACAATTGTTTTCAGTGGATGTTATGGGCTGTATTGTACCCCTACCACCAAATGTTGAAGTCCTAACCCCCAGCACCTCAGAATGGGACTAATTGGAGAAAGGGTCTTTAAAGAGGTGATTAAGTTGAAGTGAGACCATTTGGGTGGACTCTAATCCACCAGTATGACTGGTGTCCTTATAAGAGGAAATTTGGGCAAACAGGAAACACCAGGGATGCACACTTACAGGGGAAAGAGCACGTGAAGACATAGAGAGAAGGTGGCAGTCTGCAAGCCCAGGAGGGAGGTCTCAGAAGACACCAAACCTGCAGACACCTTGATCTTGGACTTCTAGCCTCTAGAACTGTGAGAAAATAAATTTTTGTTGTTTAAGCCACCCAGTCTGTGTTATTTTATTATAGCAGCCTGAGCAAATTAATACAGTACAAATCATCTTTCAACTCTGGGAAGATTTAGATTTAAAAACAGAAATGTTTAAGAGGATGACACCTATAGTATTAATATTTTTGTGTTAATGTAAAACTTAGTGTTTTAAGTAGTTGTAATGTTTAAGGTAATTTGTCTTCTTAGAACAAGAGATCAGTCTTATGATTTCATTTAAAAATGTCAAAGGGAGTAATTGATTTAACATTTTTAATTTTAAGTCAGGTTCTTACTAAATCTCTTAAATTAAAAATCACAACTTTTATAAGTTGGATTTATTAGATTTGTATGCTTATGTAGATTCCCAGGGAAGTTTTGATATTAAATCAAATAATTATATATTTATGAAGAAAAAATATACTAAATTTATAAGTGTAATTTAAAAGATTTTAGTGAGTTTATTTAATAACTTTTGTAAAAGGTACCAAATAATGTTTAAGTCCTTTCAAAGTGGTTTTTAAACTTTGCTATATTTGTAAAAGAACAATAAGAATTGTAAGTTGTATGTAAAATCTTAAGGTAAACTAAGTTTTTAGATGGCAACTTTAGTAAATTAAATATTAATTTTAAAAACAAAGGTAACCTCTGAATAATCTTTTCAAAAACCAAAAACCAGCCTCAAGGGCATCCAAAGACTCACACTGACAATTTATATTTCGACTTTGTGACTCCTGGGTATTGGGCACATCATGTCCTATGGAATTAGAAGGACCAGTGTAGTGGGGTTAAATTGCACTCAAAGGTTGAAAAAATGTGGCATTCTTCTTTTCTGTAACTATTTTCTTTTTTTCTGAAAGTTCCATTTCCTCCGATGGAGAGATGGGGTGGTGGAATGAGGGTAGATAACCAAACATCAACTTTCCAATTAAAGGTTACCGGAAACAACTTTTGGGTTAATCCAATCTCTTTTGGGTAAGTGTTCAGTCTTTCAGGCATTTTCCTCTTTCCCTCTTCCCCTAGCCAAGACAATGTCTGGGAGGGGAAATGTATATGCATACACATAGCATTGAGTGGAGCGGTGACTGGTCCACAGTGAGTTTCTCTTTTGCTCAGTGGGCCCTTACTGGGCTCTGGTTGCAGTGTCTTGTCCCACTTAGCCCAGGACATTGGTGTATGTTCTCACTGAATCCTCTTGGCCTCCAGTGGCATTTTTGCATTGACTCTACAGGTCCATGAGGTCTTTCATACTTTTCCTGACTCATCCAAGGCACAAGGAGGCACCCTATACAGGGATAAATTCCACTGTCTCAGGGAGCATTTCCAGGCTCTGTCTGAACTTCTCTCTCTGTCCTGTTTGTCTTCAACTCAAGATGTTTTCCTTAGGATTAAGTTCTGGTCTATTTGGACTAGGTCCCTGCTGTCAGACTGAAAGCTGCCTTATGTGGTGGGGAACTTAAGTCTTCCTTTGCTCCCACCCTGTTGTCCTGGGCCAGCCTTTCTCATTCCTAGCTGGCTTGGACACTGAGACCCTGGACTGGATCTGTAGCTGGGCCTCCATTTCTCAAGGAGTTGAAGCAAAAGACATCAAATTTGGGAATGTCCTGGATTGCTTAAGAATTCACAAAACATCATTTGAAAAAGATGTGATAAGAATTGTTAGGAACGTAAAAGTTATAAGGTACTAATTTTTTTAATAAAAATTAAAAATTTCTTCCTAATAAAATTTTTTAAAGAAATATTTAAATTTGAAATAATTTGGAAGAAAATTTAATTATAGATCAGAGCTACTATTAGCCAAATGATACTTTTATGAAAATTAGAGGGACGTCCTTTCTTCTGAGGTGGGGTATAGCCCTAAACAGGACTCACAGCTTGGGAAAGGAAACAGAGCACAGACTAAATTCAGTCCCCACTCAGCCCTCAGCTAGTTGCCCTTGGGAAATAAACATCCTGCCCAATATTCTGCAGAGGCCTGAGAGAGATGCTGTTTCAATACAGAGCTTTATTAACTGCCTGACATTGGGCAAACACCTCAGTTCTTAAAACCTTAAAACCTTCACTTGTCTCATGCAGCAAGTGAATAGGTCATTACTGACCTATAAGGTCCTTTTTATCTAAAAACATCGTGCTCCAGGGGCCACCAATTTTTTGAAGTGGGAGTTTTCTCAGGTAGTAAGTACCAAATGCTGGCCACAAGGAGAAACTGGTCAGAGAAGTGAAAGTGACCTGAATTCATGGGAAGAGAATGATCAAGTTATTCTAGAGTTCGTGATAGTCAGGGAGAGTTGGACGTGACCAGATGTATATCCTAGACTTTGGTAAGATAGCTCGAAAGTTTTTTTGATAAATGATAAGACTCTCTGGATAGAGACCCCCAAAGGGAAGATGCAAGTGTTTGGGAGAAGTCCTTTGAAATGAAATTCTAAATCTTGCAGACATGGATGATCCTGGATAGGAAGAAGAGGGAGAGTTATCTAAAGAGACAAACTTAGCAGCCTAGTAAATTCTCTAGTAAACTCAGATATTAAACGACATGCATGGAAGACAGAAGAAGATTAAATTTCAAGTGTGGCCTTGAATTGAAAGGCAATTTTCAGGAAGCTCAATCTTCAGAATGCTATGATACTTGTGAAAATTTTCAAAGGCAATAAAAAGGACTTAAAAATCAAGTTTATTGAGATATTATTTACATACAATAAAAGGCATACGTTTAATTGGACAGTTTGATGAGCTTCAACAAATGTACACACCTGTCAAGGTATAGAACATTTTCAACAACCTCAGAAGCTCCCTTGTGCTCCATTCAGTTAGTCATCCCCCAACCTGATCTGATTTCTAGCACCATAGATTCGTTTTGCTGATTCTAGAACTTCCTATACATAGAATCAGTCTGCATGCATCCCTGTGTTTTCTTAATATTTATTTATTTATTTGGTTGCACTGAGTGTTAGTTGAGGCAGGCAGGCTCCTTAGTTGTGGCTTGTGGGCTCCTCAGTTGTGACTCACAAGCTCCTTAGTTGTGGCACTCAGGCTCCTTAGTTGTGGCATGCGAACTCATAGTAGTGGTATGTGTGTGAGATCTAGTTCCCTGACCAGGGATAGAACCCAGGCCCTCTGCATTGGGAGTGCAGAGCCTTATCCACTGTGCCACCAGGGAAGTCTCCCTGTGTTTTCTTAGAATAATGTAAAAAGAACTAAAAGCAAAGAAACAGTGAAGTTTGTCCCCTAGAGTCAAGGATCCTGAGTTAATCAGTAATGAGTGAATGTGGAATTCCTCTACGCTGGGCTAGAATGCTCTGAGATGAAAGTAGACTCTTGGGACAATGTGTGTAAAGCCCACAGACCTTAAAAAATCAGTGATCAGTGTGTTCAGACTCATAAAACTTCATCAGTCTATGGCCTCTGCTCCATAAACTTCACAATAAGGGGGAAGGAGGGGGTAGTAAGAGATTATTTAAAAAAAAAAAAACTGTGTGGAACTACTAAAGCTGTCATTTGAGGGTTGGTTTGAGAGCTTTGACTACAGATATCATAGTCATATCATATCAAGAAAGATGGCTGCCTCAAATCCACCAGATTTCAAGAAGACCTGACTTGCTCTGCTTTCATTATTTGTTTACACTATTTGACCAGATCAATTGCAATTTGAAGTGGACACATTTTGCTATGAGTGGGTCCTAAGAAGTTGGAAAGAAACCTTGCATCGTGTCCCCTGCTCTGAGTGTAAGGACACTTTAGAGTTGAGGAATCCATTGTATAATTTGCGCTGGAGAGGATGGCTGAGGTAGCAAAGGACCTTGGACCTCCATTAATGGATTTCAAAGATGGTCGATGTGAGATTCAGCAAAAACAACCACTGTTGCCCTGTGTGGTGGAGCTGGGGCCCCCTTGTGACACCTGGCTCTGATCTCAGGACCACAAGCCTCATAAAGGATTTGCCATCAAAAAGTCTAAGTAATCTTCAAGGACAAGGTCCAGGAAATTCCAAATATTCTATCCAAGGCATTAGAATGTCACAAGGGAGAACTTTCCTTGGAGGAGAAAAATAAACAGGCACCAAGCAGGAATTCACACAAGTGTCACTGCTGTTTTCTTAACTTTCTCAAGTCTGTTTTGAGATCAGGAGACGTGGATTCCTTATCTCTCTGTATCCTGTGATTTGAAGAGTGTGGTTAATTAAGGTATTAATGAGGACATGGTGAACTATCTTGAGTGATTTGAATGTCCTGCCATCACAGGAGCCCAGACCTACCTCTGGACTAATTATTGAGAGAAGATTGTGAGAGAACAATGATTGGGAAATAGGAATCTCTAAGGTGTCCTTGGGTAGAAAGAACTTCTCCTCCAATAAGTACTTATATGTGTATGAGTGTGTTTAGCATTGATAATACTATTTTTCTTTTCCCCCAATTCTTTAGTATTGAAGTTTTTCTTAGAAACAAGTTTGGGGGGACTTCCCTGGTGGTCCAGCAGATAAGTCTCCGTGCTCCCAATGCAGGGGACCCAGGTTCGATCCCTGGTCAGGGAACTAGATCCTGCATGCCGCAGCGAAGACCCAGAGCAGCCAGATAAATAAATAAATATTTTTTAAAATAAAAGAAACAAGGTGGGGATTTTACTAAATTATGATTTGAGGACTATCTTATTTTATGATACTATGAAAGATTGTCCCCTAGTTTGTCTGTTAATTTGCCATTAAGAGCTCTATGTCCTGTCTCCTTTCCTTGTTCTCCAATAAACATGGAATTTTTGTACCATTAGCTATCTTCCAACACACAAAACTTTAAGAAAAAAGCTTCCTCTTAACATTCCTCAGAAAAAAAATAAAAAAGAAAAGAAAAGAAAAGAAAATATGGATTATTAGGCACAATGACAGGTAATATATAAAATATAACATAGCTGTTGCCCCAGGGAGCTTATAATTAGAATCATAATGCATATTGAAATAGTTTATCAGGCTAAAGACTATATTAATTGGCAAAAACAGAATACTACTTTCTTTTGAAATTATAAGTACTGAAAATATTAACCAATCCCTAGATTCTATTTACTACTCCTAAGAAAGCACTGCCAATCTTTCATTATTTATTCTAATACCAATGTTAAGTATTGGATAAGTTGATTTGGTAATGATCAGAAGAGATTGAGATCAAGCATTTAAATTAGCACCTACACTATTGGAAGTGATGTGAATGTAAAGATCCAATAAGATGAAGGGACTATTTTTAAAATGTACATGCACCTGACACAAACTGAGATTAACATATGTAACCTATGTCACTACAGTCTTTATCCTTCCTCCACTCCCATCTTGGAGAAGGGTGATCATCTAAAATTAAGCTATTTGCATACAGTTTTTCTTAGGAATATAATACTAACAGAGGTAATTCTTTTTCTTTATGTTTCAGAAGAGCAAAATCTGAAGAAGTATGATGAGATAAAGCTAATGCAAACTATCAAATCTTAGAAAATGTAGGTTTCTGTCTTAGGTAGCTTAAGACAGTTGAAACAACCTGTCTTATTTTTAGAGTCTAATTTTTATTTTATTTTTTGCAGTACACGGACCTCTCACTGTTGTGGCCTCTCCCGTTGCGGAGCACAGGCTCCAGACGCGCAGACTCAGCGGCCATGACTCACGGGCCCAGCCGCTTCACGGCATGTGGGATCTTCCCGGACCGGGGCACGAACCCGTGTCCTCTGCATCGGCAGGCGAACTCTCAACCACCGCGCCACCAGGGAAGCCCTAGAGTCTATTCTTGAAATGTATACTAAAATGCTTAAATTCATAGGTAGAACTGTTTCAAAAGAGATACATTCATAGAAGCTTTATTATTGACTTACTTTTAACATTATGATCTTTAGCACTTTTCTAGAATTTCATTTGTTTTCATTTTCTTGAGTATTAAAGGCATTCCACAACTATTAAACAGTCAACTAGTTTAAGTTTAATGAATACCTGATTAAAGTTAAATATTCACTAAAATAAAAACAATTATGTTGTTTGATGTCCACATAGCATCCCTCCAGGGACTACCTCCAGAATGAGGACTGAAATAGGGAAACAGTCACCATGACAACCAACAGACAAACTGTACGAGGTAATTTAAAACCAGCTCTCAGAACCTGGATTCAGAGGCAGATACCCAAGTGGGTACCACTCCTGTTACAAATAACAACTGCAGTCTCAGAATAAAATGAACTTTGGATCCCCCCCACGCTGGACTCCTTTCCTTAGCTGTTACTCTGCACATGGAAGCCGGGTAAGTGACAGTGATGAACTGCACTTAGTTTGTGAAGAGTTGGTAAACTGGGACAATAGCAGGGGACAGCTTTACAGTTTCAAAAGCCTCTTAACATTCTCTGTTTCAAGTTCATCATTGTCTTTACGGTGAATTATCTATCTCCAGACCAAATTATTATACAAGCCAGTCTGCAGTGGAACACTCTGGAGAAGATTTAAATTCAATAAGAAGTTCTGTAGAAAAGAGTGGCAAATTTGTATAAAAGAAATACTTTGAGGGATTTCCCTGGTGGCGCAGTGGTTAAGAATCCTTCTGCCAATTCAGGGGACACAGGTTCGAGCCCTGGTCTGGGAAGATCCCACATGCCGCAGAGCAACTAAGCCCGTGCGCCACAACTATTGAAGCCCGCGCGCCTAGAGCCCGTGCTCCGCAGCAAGAGAAGCCACCGCAACGAGAAGCCCGCGCCGCAATGAAGAGTAGCCCCCGCTCACCGCAACTAGAGAAAGCCCGCGCACAGCAACAAAGACCCAATGCAGCCACAAATAAATAGATAAATAAATAAATAAATTTGTAAAAAAAAGAAAGAAAGAAAGAAAGAAATACTTTGAAATGCTAGTGAGGGTGAAGGGTTAAGACCCAAGGCCAGACTCAAACAACAGAAGATGGCTGTAAAACTATTACCCATCTATGAGGAGAAGTTAGGTTGCTCCTAAGAGGGGAAAAGGACGAAAAGAGGGGAGGAGAAGGAGTAGGATAAGAAAAAGAGAGGCAAGCAAGATGACACAATGCAGGCCAGTCCAGTCCCGAATATTTGTGGATTTGGGCAGGGATGTGGCTTTTCCTGTTTGGCTCAGGAAAGCCGGTTGTGCAACTCTGGCAGTGACATCATGTTGCTAGCTGGAAATAATCCATGGTAGGGGAATTTATACCACAGAAATTGGTGAGCACTACAAATCGGGATCACCAACCCTACCCTTCCTCTGAGAGCCTATTTCACAGAACGCCTCTGCATTCGGAGCAAGAGTATACAGGCATACCCTCAGGGATGTTGTGGGTTTGGTTGCAGACCATCACAGTAAAGCAAATATTGCAATATAGTGAGTCACACGAATTTTTTGGTTTCCCAGTGCATATAAAAGATATGTTTACCCTATATTATAGTCTGTTAAGTATGCAATAACATTATGTCTAAAAAAATGTACATACCTCAATTTAAAAATACTTTATTGCTAAAAAATGCTAACCATCACCTGACAACCCACAAGACTTCAACTCATTTAAAAAAAAATGTAATATCTGCGAAGTGCTATAAAGTGAAGCACAATAAAACAAGATATGCCTGTAAGTAGAAGCCAGCATAACATATGTCTAAACATTTAAAAGCTATAAAAACATAAATAAAATATGTTTGACCTTCCTACTTTTGACAAGTATACATTTAGAATGACCTGAAAGGTTAGGTTCAAATTTAGCTTTCTCAGACTCCTTGGGGTTCTACAGCAGAATATAGAGACAGCTGGCTCCCTGGCTGCCCCTCCCTGGCCTAGAGCCAGTTCCTCTTCTATTTCTACCCATTGCCCCATCCCACTCTGCAAAGGCTTTGTGCCCACGTGTGGCCAAACTAAACTGCATATCTAGACATATCTACACCCTCTCCATAAAACGTGTGTCCCTTTGGCACCCTTGGGGTCTACGGGTATGTACTCCCACTGGGCAGTCTTCCCTTGGGAGGACTGAGTCAGGAAACAGGCTGCACAACTCCTGAAGGGCTGGTTCAGGGCTGTTTGGGCAGATAATTCTGGGCTCTCAGGCAGCCTGAACATGATATAGAAGGGAGTGGTGTTGGACCCAGGTGAGCATGTCTTCCGAGCCCAACGGATTCCTTGCCCTGTAGGGAGGGTCAGAGGTCAGAGTAAGGCTCTCTAAAGCACGGAGCCCAGCACGGGTGATCTTCCTATAGGTCTAAGGATGCTATTATGCTGGCATTGCACAATGACCCTCTCTATGGATCCTTCAAATTCCAAGTAGATTCTAGAAAAATTATGAAATGCCTGGGTTACTAGGTTTTCCCCCCCTGAAAACTGGAGAAGGAATGAGTGCTGAGTCCTTGGTGGATGCAGAATGAAACAGAGGCCATACATCTGGCCATGATGAGCATGAGAGGCTAGAGTTTTCAGCTGACATTTGACTTCCGAATATTGAGTTCCAAGTAAAACATTATTTCCTCTACCTGTGCTTCCGTTCCTGCTCTCTCAGGGGCCTTAGTCCACCAACCATCTTCTCCTGCACATCCTCCACCCTAACCCTCTGATGGATCCTTCCCATCAGTGTTTACATATGCTCACATTTCTCTCATGTGAACTCAACACAAAATAACAACTTCCTTAGACTGGTCCTCCTCTATCAGTTCTTGTCCTATTTCTTTCCTCATACTCAGAGCCAAAATTCTTGAAAAGTTGACTCTATTTCTTTTATTAACTCTCACCTTAAATCCACTGCAATCTGGCTCTTGCTCTCACTGCACCATCCAAATTCATCCCTCTCTCTGGGATCTGGAACTATTAACTGCTCTCTCATTCCTGATAGGTCCCCTCTTTGGCTTCCAGGAAATCAGTGTTCTGGTTAATTCCTAATACCCCTCTGACTCGCCATCTCCTCCGCAGGTTCCTCTTCTTCCCTCATCCATTAAATGCCTGCTCTCTTTAAAGCTCTGGCCTAGTCCTTCTGATTTGTTCACTTCATACCCTCTCCTAAGGTAATCTCCATATGTGGATGAGTCCCAAACCTTTATCCTGAAACCAGATCTCTCTCTTCTGATTTCTAAGCCTGAATATTTCACTCTGGATCTACCTGGAAATCTTGCAGTCACCTCAAACTCAACATATCCTAAAGTGAACTCATCCTTTTGTCTCTTCACTTAGAAAATGCCATTTTGTCCCCCACTTGCCCAAGCCAGACACCTGAGTTATTCTTGGTGTCTCCCTTTCTCTCCCTGAGCTCAGACTGGGCATGTTGCAAACTGACCTAAGTCTAACTGGCTGTTAACAACTGTTAGATTCTTACTGGGAGATGTTGAAGGCCTCCCATGGTTAAAGGTAGGTGAAGACTTCATGTCTTTAAACTTAGAAGTCACTAAAAGTTGGCATGTTACTCTAGTATCAAGCCTCAGACTAAATTCTGCTCTGCCTGTCATTATTAGCAAGCAGGTACCCTATTTCTATAAGTTCAGCTCAATCCATTAGGTACTAGTTGAGGTATTAGTTGAGGTAAGGCAAAGCTGAGGCAGCAAACAGATCCAACAGTAGTACAGTAGTTTAAAGCAAGGGTCTAAAGGGAACGTTTCAAGTCAGTTGGTGGCCTCTATTCCATGCAGTTATGCAGGGACTCAGGTTCCTTCTAACATGATGTTCCACCATCTCCAGGGCCTTGTTGCCTGCATGGCCAAGGCCCTAGCTACCCAAATGGCAAGAAGGAAAAAGAACATGGAGGAGGCATACTCATGGTCTTAAGGCTTAGGCCCAAAAATCTAGGCTCCCATTCTCCTACATTCCATCAGACAAAACATACCTGTGTGACTATAGCTATCCATTAGGTGGGCCATAAGTATGGTGTAGCCATGCACCTACGAAGAAGGCAGAATGGATTTTTTCATAGATGACCAGTTGTCACCACCGCTGGCCTATTGCCAAATATCTTGCATGAAAGGGTTAATCTAGGCAGGTTCAATAATATTCTAGAGGCAAGTGCAACTCACTCACTAGTTAGAACAAGTAGCAGAAACTTCAGGTCTAGAGCAGAGCCAGAGCCAAAGAAACTACTCTGAAAGACATAGTCTGCTGGGCTCATAAATTCATATATTCCTGTACATATAAGTGCAGAAGTGCCTCTACAGTACTGATAGTTAATATATACTACTTAAACACTGCTCATTTTTCAATTAAAATTATTTCTATTGTTTCTTAAGCTTATTAACAATTAGCATATTGAGATAGAAATAGTTGAACCACTTGTAATAAGTCCTCTGGAATGTGGAGACTTGATAAAGGCATTTCAGATATATTCTGGGGAGTAAATTCCTGATGAGGGGCTTTCACATGCTTAATTACTATCCCTAGATTAAAACTAACAAACACATGTATATCACATTGTACATGCTCTTGATACATATTGCAAACATTATACACATGTGTGCGCGCACACACACACACACAATACAGGAGACTAGATGTCAGAATAAAGGTGATGCCCTGAACCTAGATGGCAAAGTAGAAGGATGTGCTCTCACTCCCTCTTGCGAGAACACCAAAATCACAACTAGCTGCTGGACAATCATCGACAGGAAGACACTGGAACTCACCAAAAAAGATACCCCACATCCAACGACAAAGGAGAAGCCACAATGAGATGGTAAGAGGGGTGCAATCACAGTAAAATCAAATCCCATAACTGCTGAGGGGTGGTGACTCACAGACTGGAGAACACTTATACCACAGAATACCACCCATTGGAGTGAAGGTTCTGAGCCCCACATCAGGCTTCCCAACCTGGGGGTCTGGTAATGGGAAGAAAAATTCCTAGAGAATCACACTTTGAAGGCTAGCAGGATTTGATTGCAAGACTTCGACAGGACTGGGAGAAACAGAGACCTCACTCTTGGAGAGCGCACACAAAGCAATGTGCACATCAGGACTCAGGGGAAGGAGCAGTGACCCCAGGGAAGACTGAATCAGACTGACCTGCTAGTGTTGGGGGTGTCTCCTGCAGAGGCAGGGGGTCACTGTGGCTCACCATGGGGACAAGAACACTGGCAGCAGAAGTTCTGGGAGGTACTCCTTGGCATGAGCCATCCCAGACTCCACCATTAGCCCCAGCAAAGAGCCCAAGTAGACTCCAATGTTGGGTTACCTCAGGCCAAACAACCAACAAGGAGGGAACACAGCCCCACCCAACATCAGTCAAGAAGATTAAAGTTTTACTAAGCTCTGCCCACCAGAGCAACAGTCAGCTCTATCCACCACCAGTCCCTCCCATCAAGAAACTTGCACAAGCCTCTTAGATAGCCTCATCCACCAGATGGGAGAAAGCAGAAGCAAGAAGAACTACAATCCTGCAGCTTGTGGAACAAAAATCACATTCACAGAAAGACAGACAAGGTGAAAAGGCAGAGGATGATGTACCAGATGAAGGAACAAGATAAAACCCCAGAAAAACAACTGAATGAAGTGGAGATAGGCAACCTTCCAGAAAAAGAATTCAGAATAATGATAGTGAAGATGATCCAGGACCTCAGGAAAAGAATGGAGGCAAAGATCGAGAAGATGAAAGAAATGTTTAACAAAGACCTAGAAGAATTAAAGAACAAACAAACAGAGATGAACAATACAATAACTGAAATGAAAAATACATTAGAAGGAATAAATAGCAGGATAACTGAGGCAGAAGAACAGATAACTGACCTGGAAGACAGAATGGTGGAATTCACTGCTATGGAACATATTAAAGAAAAATGAATTAAAAGAAATGAAGAGAGCTTACAAGACTTCTGGGACAACATGAAACGCAACAAAATTCGCATTATACGATTACCAGAAGGAGAAGAGAGAGAGAGAGGATCCGAGAAAATATTTGAAGAGATTATAGTTGAAAACTTCCCTAACATGGGAAAGGAAATAGCCACCCTATTCCAGGAAGGGCAAGGAATCCCACACAGGATAAACCCACGGAGAAACATGCCAAGACACATTGTAATCAAATTGGCAAACATTAGAGACAAAGAAAAATTATTGAAAGCAGCAAGGGAAAAATGACAAATAACATATAGGAGAACTCCCATAAGGTTAACAGCTGATTTCTCAGCAGAAACTGTATAAGCCAGAAGGGAGTGGCATGATATACTTAAAGTGATGAAAGGGAAGAACCTACAACCAAGATTACTCTACCTGGCAAGGATCTCATTCAGATTCAATGGAGAAATCAAAAGCTTTACAGACAAGCAAAAGCTAAGAGAATTCAACACCACCACACCAGCTCTACAACAAATGCTAAAGGAATTTCTCTAAGTGGGAAACACAAGAGAAGAAAAGGACCTTCAAAAACAACTCCAAGACAATTAAGAAAATGGTCAGAGAAACATACATATCGATAATTACCTTAAACGTGAATGGATTAAAGGCTCCAACCAAAAGACACAGGCTTCCTGAATGGATACAAAACAAGACCCATATATATGCTGTCTACAAGAGACCCACTTCAGACCTAGGGACACATACAGACTGAAAGTGAGGCGATGGAAAAAGATATTCCATGCAAATGGAAATCAAAAGAAAGCTGGAGTAGCTATACTGATATCAGATAAAATAGACTTTAAAATAAAGAATGTTACAAGAGACAAGGAAGGACACTACATAATGATCAAGGGATCAATCCAAGAAGAAGATATAACAATTATAAATATATATGCACCCAACATAGGAGGACCTCAATACATAAGGCAACTGCTAACAGCTATAAAAGAGGAAATCGACAGTGACACAGTAGTAGTGGGGGACTTTAACACCTCACTTACACCGATGGACAGATCATCCAAAATGAAAATAAATGAGGAAACAGAAGCTTTAAATGACACAATAGACCAGATAGATTTAGTTGATATTTATAGGACATTCCATCCCAAAACAGCAGATTACACTTTCTTCTCCAGTGTGCACAGATCATTCTCCAGGATAGATCACATCTTGGGTCACAAATCAAGGCTCAGTAAACTTAAGAAAATTGAAATCATATCAAGCATCTTTTGTGACCACAACACTATGAGACTAGAAATGATTTACAGGGGAAAAAAATGTAAAAACACAAACACATGGAGGGTAAACAATACATCACTAAACAACCAAGAGATCACTGTGAAATCAAAGAGGAAATCAGAAAATACCTAGAGACAAATGATAATGAAAACACGACGATCCAACCTATGGGATGCAGCAAAAGCAGTTCTAAGAGGGAATTTTATAGCTATACAAGCCTACCTCAAGAAACAAGAAAAATCTCAAGTAAACAATATAACGTTACACATAAAGGAACTAGAGAAAGAAGAATGAACAAAACCCAAAGTTAGCAGAAGGAAAGAAGTCGTAAAGATCAGAGCAGAAATAAATGAAACAGAAACAAAGAAAACAATAGCAAAGATCAATAAAACTAAAAACAATCTTAGAAAGGTATAACCTTCCAAGACTGAGCCAGGAAGAAATAGAAAATATGAACAGACCAGTCACAAGTCATGAAATTGAAACTGTGATTAAAAATCTTCCAACAAAAAAAAGTCCAGGACCAGATGGTTTCACAGGTGAATTCTATCAAACATTTAGAGAAGAGTTAACACCATCTTTCTCAAACTCTTCCAAAAATTTGCAGAGGAAGGAACACTCCCAAACTCATCCTATGAGGCCACCATCAGCCGGATACCAAAACCAGATGAAGATACTACAAAAAAAGAATATTACAGGCCAATATCACTGATGAATATAGATGCAAAAATCCTCAACAAAATCCTAGCAAACAGAATCCAACAACACACTAAAAAAAAGGGAAACCTCTGGCACTGTTGGTGGGAATGTAAATTGGTACAGCCACTATGGAGAACAGTATGGAGGTTCCTGAAAAAAACTAAACATAGAATTACCATATGATCCAGCAATCCCACTACTGAGCATATACCCAGAGAAAACCATTATTCAAAAACACACATGCATCCCAATGTTCATTGCAGCACTATTTACAATAGCCAGGTCATGGAAGCAACCTAAATGCCCATCAACAGATGAATGGATAAAGAAGATGTGGTAAATATATATAATGGAATATTACTCAGCCACAAAAAGGAATGAAACTGGGTCATTTGTAGAGACGTTGGTGGATCTAGAGAGTGTCATACAGAGTGAAGTAAGTCAGAAAGAGAAAAACAAATATCATATATTAATGCATATATGTGGAACCTAGAAAAATGGTACAGATGAACCAGTTTGCAGGGCAGAAATTGAGACACAGATGTAGAGAACAAACATATGGACACGAGGGGTAAAGTGGCGCGAGTGTGGTGGTGGTGGGATGATTTGGGAGATTGGGATTGACATGTATACACTGATGTGTATAAAATTAATGACTAATAAGAACCTGCTGTATAAAAAAGTAAATAAAATAAAATTTAAAAAAAGGAAAAAAAACAGGATAAAGATGATAATTATCAGGTGGTGTTCATTCTGTCCAGTTATCAACATACAAATTTTCCCAGAGAGATTCTGTAATTCAGGATCTTATGAAGAAGACAAAGGTATTGAAAAATGATTGAATCCATTCTGTACTTTACACAATTCTAAAAGTCCATATGTCAATTTCTGGTTCCCCTCTCTAAGGAACCAGCCATAAAAGCTAACCTCTGTGCCAGGGGAATATTTTTAGGATGACCTTGATCCCCTTTATGGGGTTCCACACTTATCTCACACCATTTGGGGATTTCCACTTCCTGTTTCTAGGTCTTTATTATAAATTAAAGTGGTTCTTATTTTTTTGCATCAGTCCTAGCTCAAATTACAGGACCACTGATACAGTCCTTCTCAATTCCTTTGCGTGTGACTGTGTTATTGCCTGTGAAAGGGCAATATGACTGACGGTTAAAGCAAGGACTCTGGGGCTTCCTTGGTGGCGCAGTGGTTGAGAGTCCGCCTGCCGATGCAGGGGACACGGGTTCGTGTCCCGGTCCAGGAAGATCCCACATGCCGCGGAGTGGCTGGGCCCGTGAGCCATGGCCGCTGTGCCTGCGCATCCGGAGCCTGTGTTCTGCAACGGGAGAGGCCACAACAGTGAGAGGCCCGCGTACCGCAAAAAAAAAAAAAAAAAGGGGACAGAGATTTCCAAGAATGTAGGTGCCTTAGTGAAGAGACTTGTCTTCTGGGTCTTTTCCTGGAACATAGCTAGGAGGTGGATGTACAGAGTGCATGTGATAAATCACGTCCAACATTCCTATCTCCTTAAGCCTTTGCATTCCCTCCTCCACATTATGCCAGGAAAGCTTTCCGGTAAGTGCACTCATATCAATACATTTGGCCTGACCTAGTGTTATATTCCACTCTTCTGATTTTAACATCTTTAGAATAAACTCCTACATGTGAGATATATTAGAAAAGTGTGGCAGTTCTTTCAGGGGGTAAAGTATTTCTTCCTGGGTCATAATGTGTACCTGTCCTGTGGGAACATGCTGAAGTTTAACCTTAGTTATGCATCTAGTCACAAAGCTGGGCTGGGTCTTCAGGAGAATGAAAGACCCATTTCAAGACATCTGCCTCAGATGAGGTTTTCACAGGTATTTAAGCAAAGGAAAGCTAGTTGGCTTGGACTTAGTTTGCAAGCTACTCTCGTACAAAAGAGAGGCTTAGAAGCTGTAAGTTCCACCATTGTTTTAATTCAGCAATCCAAACAATTAAATTTTATGTTTAATTTTCAGTAGTACCAGCTCTCTGGGTAAAAGGAAAAGATTCTTTTAGGGCTGTCATGGGAGCTTTCTGGTTCTCCAACTGTGACTTGAGCTGAGAGTTCAAAGATTTGAGTTTGTCATTTTCTTTCTGTAAGTACTCAAGCGAACTCAGAAAAATTGATCTCACACCACATCCCTTATTGTCCTCACTGACTGCTGTCACAGGCAGGTGCAGCAACCACTTGGGATGCTAAGACATTTGCTTCGGTTTGCACTTCGTTACAATCAAACACAGGTGATAGTTTGATTGTGCTATCCCAGCATGCCAGGAACCACTAACTTCCCATATCCTATTGGCAAGGAGCTCAACACTCTGCTCAAATGCAAGGGCATCGGCAAACAAACTGCCCAATCCCATTTTTACAGGTCTACCTCTTAGGGCTGCTCGCAGTACTGATTCTGTAACAGACTGCAGCAGTGAGAGTCTAAGCATAATGTGAACAGGGAAAGTTTAATATAAAGAACTATTAAGTATAACAGGGTGATAACTATGAGAGGTAAAGAGAACTCTAAAGAATACCCTAGGTCTGAGAAAAGTACCCAAGGAAGAAACAAACTTGGAATGTCTCCCTGTACTTAAGCTGGAACTCAAACCTGTGGGGGAAGGAGTGGTTGTAGCCCACTGGATTGTAGCCCATGGCCAAGCTGCTGGGTGGCCCTCAGCCAGATGGTCTATAGCCACCAGACAAGCAGGGAACACCCATCTCAGGGGAGGAAGGCTGAACTTGGCCGGGAAGCCATGGTCAGAATTGGCAAGAGGAAACATCCTCTGGGGTACACATGGGCAAGGATGGCAAACACTCTGGAGTACAGAAGGACAGGGGCTGGCACGTGGGCCTGTGCAGGGGTTATGGGCACAAGAACCCATTTTCCAGCTGGTAGTCATGAGGCCTGATGTCAGGAGGGCTGCAGCAAGGTGGTCGCCTAGCTGTGTAGGGACTGAGAGCTTACCTTTATGTGCACAGCTGGTGTGTTAATTTACTAGGGCTGCCATAACAAAGTCCCACAGACCAGGTGGCTTAAACAACAGAAATTTATTTCCTCACAGTTCTGGAGGCTAGAAGGCTAGAAGTCCAAGAAAAAATTGTCACCAGGGTTGATTTCTTCTGAGACCTTTCTTCTTGGCTTGTAGATGGCCTTCCTCCAGTGTCTTCACATGGTTTGCCCTCTGTGCGATCTCCGCTTATACGGACACCAGTTATATCAGATTAGGGCCCCTCCAAATGACCTCATTTAACCTTAACTACCTTTTTAAAGGCCCTATCTCCAAATAGTCACTTTCTAAGGTTCTGGGGATTTAGGACTTCGACTTATGAATTTGGGGGGAACTCAATTCAGCTCATAGCTGGGGAGAAGCATTACTGAAATCCTGACCACATGCTGCTGACAGCCACATGTAGAAACAAGAAGAAAATAGAAACGCACTTGAATCCGGAAAGGGAGCCCCTTCCTCCTGCAATGTCCCTCCAGCACCCTCTACTGACAAAGTTTAATATCATGCTCAATGCCAAGGAGAAATGCTTACAGGGTCCAGCCCCATTATTGTAAAGCAGATAATGTGGGTTGAATTTAGACCTGAGAGGCAATAACTTGATAACAAGCACACCGGTTCTTCATTTCTGTGAGATTTCTTTTTTTTTTCTTTCTTTCTTTTTTTTTTTACGGTACGCGGGCCTCTCACTGTTGTGGCCTCTCCTGTTGCGGAACACAGGATCCGGATGCCCAGGCACAGCGGCCATGGCTCACGGGCCCAGCCGCTCCGCAGCATGTGGGATCTTCCCAGACCGGGACACGAACCCGCGTCCCCTGCATCGGCAGGCGGACTCTCAACCACTGTGCCACCAGGGAAGCCTCTCTGTGAGATTTCTGATGTTCTCTTGATAAATTATCTGCTGAAATTGACCAGTTGCAACTAAGAATTGGCACACTTGTTTTGTTTTGCTTCCCACTTTTTGACAGTAGTTGTGCATGATTGTATCTTCCAGTTATCTTTTTGGGATAAATAGACTAAACTTTCCCTAGTATATTATAATTTTGATAGGTATAAATTAAAGTGATCTGAATTCATAATGTGGCATGATAGTGGACTATGGAAACAAGACCAGAAATCCGGCAATCTGGTTGCTCCTTATATCTGCTTGATTCATCCTTGTTTCAAGGTTGATATTCGTGCTGTTCCCTCTTCCTGGAACAGTCTTGCCATAGCTATTACACAGTCCCTCCATCACATCGTTTAAGCCTCTGTTCAACTGCCACTCAGAATTTCTTCCCTGGCGCTCTATCAAAAATAGTCTCCTTCCTGGGAACTTCCCTGGCAGTCCAGTGGTTAAGATTCCATGCTTCCAATGCAGGGGGTGCAGGTTCAATCCCTGGTCAGGGGACTAAGATCCCACATGCCGTGTTGTGTGGCCAAAAGGAAAAAAAAATAGTCTCCTTGCCCCATAACTCTCTTTCCCTTTACCATGCTTTATTTTCTTTACAACTTACCACTATGTCAAGTTATATTATTTCAAATAGTGTATGTATTTATTTACCTATGCATTTATTCACTTATTTATTTGTTATTAAAATGCAAGCTCTAGGAAGGTAGGGACACATCTTGTTCATCGAGGTATCCTCAGAACATAGAACAGTGCATAGCATACAGTAGGTATATGATAGCTAATGATTAAATGAATGACTCTAGCTGTTGGAAAAAGGGTGGTTCTTCCGGACTATAAATCTATATGTGGATGGATAAAATTTTAGCTTCTAGCTTAATTAACATAACAACAATGTGATTGCATTTTGACTGTTTTCACCTTAACTTGATGAAAAGACTTCCATTCAGTTTTTGTGTGTGAGTGGTATAATTAACATACAGTAAAATTCATCTCTGTGTGTATGTACATTTCTCTGCATTTTGACAAATGTATACAATTTTGTAAAATCATTGTAATCAAGATACAGAACAGTTCCTGCATCCCTCCAAACTCCCTCGTGCCTTTTTATAGTCAACCCCTCCCCTGACAGCCAGTTTCTAGCGACAACTGATCTGTTTTTCTATCCCCATAGTTTTACCTTTACCAGGATACCATATAGATGGAATCCTACAGTACCCGGCTTTTGGAGTCTGGTTTCTTTCACTTGGTATAATGTGTTTGAGACCCATGCACGTGGCTGCCTCGATCAGTAATTTGTTCCTTTTTACTGCTGAGTAGTGTTCCATCATATATATGTGCCACAGATTATTTACCCTTTATCAGTTGAAGGACATTTGGGTTTTTTCCAGTTTGGGGTGATTATAAATTGAGCTACTGTAAACATTCATGTGCAGGTTTTTGTGTGAACCTGCTCCCTTTTCTCTTGGGTAAATGCCTAGGCATAGGATTGCTGGGTCAAGTGGTAAAGGCAGAATTAACTCTAAGAAACTGCCACACTCTTTTCAAAAGTGGTGACACCGTTTGCACCTTCTAGCAGCAGCCTCACCACCGTGTGTTAAAGTGCAGCATGGCTCTGGAAATAAATAAGAAATCTGACCTTGCTGTTCCTTGAATCTGCTTGGTTTGTCCCTATTTCCAGGCTTCGCACTTGCTGTTCCTTCCTGCTGGAGCACATCCGCACCTGTTATTGTAATTTCATTCACATCTGACTCTGAAGGAGGGCCTACCTGTACATACAATAAACACCAGCCAGGAATAAAACCAAGGCACTCAGAAACCCGAAGGCAGGGATGGGGAGAAATTATGAAACTGCATACCTTTTTCCTACGTTCTTTTGCACATCATGAGATCTTAACAATTTTCAGTTAGTAATTAATTAATTTGTGTTAAAAACTTTATTGTTATCAGGAATTCCCTGGTGGTCCAGTGGTTAGGACTCTGCTTTCACTGCCGAGGGCCTGGGCTCAATCCCTGGCCAGAGAACTAAGAACAAGCTGCACAGCCAAAAAAAACTTTCTTGTTTTCAAGTGAATTTATTTAAAATATTCATTGAGTATTTATTATGTTATGTCAGAGACGTAACTCATTCTTTTTTTTTTTTGCCGTATGTGGGCCTCTCACTGCTGTGGCCTCTCCTGTTGCGGAGAACAGGCTCCGGATGTGCAGGCTCAGCGGCCATGGCTCACGGGCGCAGCCGCTCTGAGGCATGTGGGATCTTCCCGGACCGGGGCACGAACCCGCCTCCCCTGCATCGGCAGGCGGACTCTCAACCACTGCATCACCAGGGAAGCCCTAATATACAGTTTTAAAGGTTACTTTCCATCTACAGTTATACAACCAATATTTTGTAATAACCAATAATAACTTTAATTTTTAAAAGAAGATTCTTAGAGGGCTTCCCTGGTGGCGCAATGGTTGAGAGTCTGCCTGCCGATGTGGGGGACACAAGTTCGTGTCCCGGTCCGGGAGGATCCCACATGCTTGCGAGTCCAGAGTCTGTGCTCCACAACGGGAGAGGCCACAACAGTGAGAGGCCCGCTACCACAAAAAAAAAAGAAAAAAAAAGGAAGATTCTTCGAGTTTTAAACTGGTAAGTAAACAAATTGAAATCTGATTAGCATTTGCATAATTACTTTCCATTTCTTTACATTGAACTTCTACTTTATTAGTGGGTAGGATATTTCCTTTAAAATTCATCCATAATTTTAACAAGTTCTCTATTTTCTGTTCCACATTCTCTCACACCTAATAAGTTGAAACTATTTAAGAAACTCAGGCCTAGGAACTGAATGTTAAAATCGTTCTCCGAAAATAGAACCTTAAACTTAGCTATCTCTTAAGTGAATAGTTCCTCCTATATGGCTTCTATAAAGAGAGATAGTTTGGAGAGGAAAAAGAAAGCTGAAAATGTCTGCAAACAATCACAATATTTAATAAGCATGTTCTGTGCTATAAAAAGCTTTACATACATGATTCATGCAACAAATATTTATTGAGTGCTTACTCTTTGTTAAGCACTCTTCCAGGCATTGGAGATAAGTACTGGTCAAAACAGGAAACATCCTTGCTCTCATGGAACTTAAATTCTAGATGATGAGGACAGAAAATAAAGGAAATAAGTATATCAAATTATATCACATTTTACTATGGAGAAAAATAAAGCAGAAAAAGAGAAAGGAAGTTTATGTATTGTGAGTGTGCAGTTTGAGAAAGGGAAGACAGAGATTTAGGTTTCACTGACATGGTGATGTTTGGGCAAAGATTGAAGGAGGTGAGGGAGCAGCCTTGATGGAACCTGGGGGAGGCATTCCAGCAAATACAAGGTGGCCTGTAGAGCTGGAGCAGTGTAGCAAGGGAGAGAGTGTTAGAGAAGTCAGGAGGTAACAGGCAGCCGCATCACACAAGACCTGAGGGCCAAGCTTAGGACCTTGGCTTTACACTGAGATAACTCGGGAGCACCTGGGAAGTTCTGAGGAGAGACGTGACAGGTGCCAGCTTGTGTTTTAACAGCATCACCCAGGCTCTTGTGGTGAGAACGGAATGAGAGGGGGCAAGGGAAAAGAAGGGAGACCAGTCAGGAAGTACTAATCCAGGGAAAAAGGATGGTGACTTGGACCAGCGTGATAGCTGTGGGATCCTGCACATATTTTGAAGGTAGAGCCAAGAGGCTCTTCTAATGTCTTGGATACGGAATGTGAGAGAAAGAGAGGAATCATGGACAATCCCAGGGTTTTGGCCAGAGCAAGAGGAAGAGTGGATGCCATTACTGAGATGGTACAGAGGGTGGGAGGAGAAAACTTGAGGGGGAAGATTGAGAGCTCAGTTTTAAACATGTTAAGTTGGAGGTGCCTATTTGGCTTGCAAGGAGAAATGTCAAGCAGGCAGTTCAGCAATCAATGTCCAGTTCAAGTTCAAGGGGAAAGTTTAGGCTGCAGGTACACATTTAGGAGTAATCAATACACAGATGACATTTAAAGTCACGAGACTGGATGAGACCATTTTCTTGTGCAATCCTTACACCACCACCCTGAAGTAGGTATTATTTTAATCCCCATTTTAGATACAAAGAAACTGAAGCTGGAAAGGGTTAGTTGGCTCTTAGTCAGACTTAACCGTAACCATATGGACTGAAATGTTCATTCTTATCTCAGTTCTCTTCCAACAATAACTTGTTCTGATTATAGGTAAATTATTTCTCTAGGCCTTAGTTTCATTTCACGTAGAATTAGAGGATAAACGGTTTTCAAACTGGATTGTTTGAGAATCCCAAGGCTCCCCAGAAGTCCAGCAGGGACTCCACTGAACAAGAAAGGGAGCTCTGAGGGAGGATTCAGGCACCTTCACAGGTCAAAGGGCTAAGTCTCTGTTTTAATCTATAATTTATATATTAGGGCTTTATGTAAGATTTTATTTGAAGAATGTTTTTCTGTTGTTTATTTAACAAAAGTTAGAGAGACTCACTGCACTAGGTGGTATCTATGGCCCTTACCTATTCCAATATTTCCATTTATTCAACCAACAAGCAATTAGGATGTGCGCATACTGTTCTAGGCACTGTGCACTGCTGTTATGATTCTAGCTCAATGTCAAGAAGGGAAGGAAAGCTAGGAAGTTTTTCCCATTTTTATGATTAAAATGTCAATAGATGAGGAACGTAACTGAATATCTATGTATCTATTGGCCTGTTTATCTATCTATCCATCCATCCATCCATCCATTATTCATCATCTATTTATCATCATCTCTCTCAACTTATTCATGAAAGAGCATCCAGACGGATAGAAAGATAATACTGTTGGTAGCATGAACTTTAAAAGTGCTGACATATTGATTTGTTTCAATGTTTTTCCTTTTCTATAGCAACTTACCTTTCAAAGCAAGGGAATAGGGGGAGAAAGGAACTAAGATTCTTTGAGTTTTTATCATGTGCCAGGAAACTTATCAGTTTTGCCTCACATCAACCGAGTGAAGTTAAATTTTATTCCCTATATTTAGTAGATAAGGAAACTTGAGCTCTGAGTTTATGTAATTTTTATAGGTCAAACCTTTTGAATATGGATAATCCCATATAGGGTGTTGCTATATATCAGAAATACAATGTTAGCCACTAATGTAATACAATTTTTTCTAGTAGCCACATTAAAAAAAAAGTAAAAAGAAACAGGTAAAATTAATTGCAATAATATATTGTATTTGAGTCAATATACAAAAATATGATTTCAGCTTGAAATCAATAAATTACTAATGAGATATTTTGCATTTTTCATACTAGGTCTTTGGAATTGGGTGTGTATCTTACACTTACAGGACATATCAATTCAGACAAGCCACATTTCAAATGCTTAATCATCTCATGTGGCCAGTGGCTACATGTTGGACAGCACAGCTCTATAAAGCATATTGTGAGCTTTTTGACCGTAGGAACTATCTATGTAATCCATCTGTGTGTCTGCAGCAACTAGTCTGTGCCTGGGATATAGAAGATGCTCAATAAATGTTTGATGACTGACTGAATAGTACACAATAATAAGAACAACTACAAATATGTTAAACATATTACCTTCTCCATGGAAGAGATAGGACTGTCTAAAGTGTGAAATAAAAAATCCCATAACTATTAACATAATAATGATCTTGTAAAATAAGAACACAGTCTAAGTATGTCAAATATCACATTTTGGGGGTACGATCAACAAGGCAGCATGTATTTCTTTTTTTTTAAATTGTAGTTTAGTTGATTTACAGTGTTGTGCCCATCTCTGCTGTACAGCGAAGTGAGTCAGTTACACACATATAGACATTCTTTTTTAATATTCTTTTCCATTATGGTTTATCACAGGATACTGAATATAGTCCCCTGTACTATACATTAGGACCTTGTTGTTTATCCTTTCTAAATGTAATAGTTTGCATCTACCAACGCCAAACTCCCAGTCTATCCCTCTCCCTCCCCCTCTCCCCCTTGGCAACCACAAGTCTGTTCCCTATGTCTATGAGTCTGTTTCTGTTTCATAGATAGGTTCATTTGTGCCATATTTTAGATTCCATATATAAGTGATATCATATGGTATTTGTCTTCCTCTTTCTGACTTCACTTAGTATGATAATCTCTAGTTGCATCCATGTTGCTGCATATGGCATTATTTTGTTCTTTTTTATGGCTGAGTAGTATTCCATTGTATATATGTACTACATCTTTTTTGTCCATTCATCTGTCGATGGATATTTAGGTTGTTTCCATGTTTTGGCTATTGTGGACAGTGCTGCTATGAACATAGGTGTGTATGTATCTTTTTGAATTATAGTTTTGTCTGGGTACATTCCCAGGAGTGGGATTGCTGGACCATATGGTAATTCTATTTTTAGGTTTCTGAGGAACCGCCATACTGTTTTCCATAGTGGCTATACAAACTTACATTCCCACCAACAGTGTAGGAGGGTTCCCTTTCTCCACACCCTCTCCAGCATTTGTTATTTGTATAATTAAAAAATTTTTTTTATTTATTTATTTTTATTTTTGGCTGTGTTGGGTCTTCGTTTCTGTGCGAGGGCTTTCTCTAGTTGTGGCAAGCAGTGGCCACTCTTCATCGCAGTGCGTGGGCCTCTCACTATCGCGGCCTCTCGTTGCGGAGCACAGGCTCCAGACGCGCAGGCTCAGCGGTTGTGGCTCACGGGCTTAGTTGCTCCGCAGCATGTGGGATCTTCCTAGACCAGGGCTCGAACCCGTGTCCCCTGCTTTAGCAGGCAGATTCTCAACCACTGCGCCATCAGGGAAGCCCTATTTGTATACTTTTTAATGATGGCCGTTCCGACCAGTGTGAGGCGGTACCTCATTGTAGTTTTGATTTGCATTTCTCTAATAATTAGTGGTGTTGAGCATCTTTTCATGTGCCTATTGGCCAACTGTATGTCTTCTTTGCCTGTTAAGGTCTTCTGTCCATGTCTATTAAGGTCTTTTGCCCGTTTTTCGATTGGGTTGTTTATTTTTTTTGTTGTTGAGCTGTATGAGCTGTTTGTATATTTGGAGATTAAGCCCTTGTCTGTCCCATCTTTGGCAAATATTTTCTCCCATTCCATAGGCTGTCTTTTCTTTTCTTCTTTTTAAAATTTTTTATGGTTTCCTTTGCTGGGCAAAAGCTTGTAAGTTCGATTAGGGCCCATTTGTTTATTTTTGTTTTTATTTCTATTACCTTGGGAGACTGACCTAAGAAAACATCGGTACAATTTATGTCAGAGAATGTTTTGCCTATGCAAATCTAGGAGTTTTATGGTGTCATGTCTTATGTTTAAGCCTTTAAGAGCAAAGCAGCATGTATTAACAACAGCAATAACCAAACAGGCAAGACACTCAGTAAATTCACGTACAAGAAATATAAATGTCTTATAAACATTTTGAAAAATATTCAACTACATTAGTTATCACAGAAATGTAGGTGGAACAATGTATTATTCTTGCCTATGTAATTTGCAAGGATGAAAATAATTGTCTCAGTGTTGGTTAGAGTCTTAGGAAATAGGCCCTCAATGCACTGCAGGTAAAAATACAGATCTTTCTGGAGGTAATTAGAGAAAATGTATCCAAAACCTTAAAAATGTGCATACCAGCATGTCCAGCCCTCTACCTTCACCCTATAATCCCTGGAGATGTGCAGAGACATTCTGCCTCGAGGAATTTTTCTATGGAAATAATGAGATGTGCCCAAAGATAGGAATCTATTCATAGCACTGGTGTTTGTGAGGGAGGGAAAAAAGTAAAAAATGTACATATTCAATAATAAGATTAATTAAATAAGAGTAAACAATGATTTAAAAAAGCCTATGCAACCAATAAACACTCCTATTTTGAAGGAAGATTTAATGACACGGGAAAATATTAAGTGAAAGTAGATTTTGAAGAAGTACGGTGTGGCTCCAATTTTATTTTATTTATTTACTTTTAAAATTTATTTATTTATTTTTGGCTGTGTTGGGTCTTCTTTGCTGCGTGTGGGCTTTCTCTAGTTGCAGTGAGCGGGGGCTACTGTTCCTTGTGGTGCGCGGGCTTCTCGTTGCGGTGGCCTCTGTTGTTGCAGAGCACCAGCTGTAGGCGTGTGGGCTTCAGTGTTTGTGGCATGCGGGTTCAGTAGTTGTGGCTCGCGGGCTCTAGAATGCAGGCTCAGTAGTTGTGGCACATGGGCTTAGTTGCTCCGTGGCATGTGGGATCTTCCCAGACCAGGGCTCCAACCTGTGTCCCCTGCATTGGCAAGCAGACTCTTAACCCCTGCGCCACCAGCGAAGTCCCTCCAATTTTATTAAAAATATGCTTATATGCCTATTGAAAGTCTAGAAGACTATCACTCTGCTCATAGTGCATATCTTTAAATAATGACATTAAAAATGAATTTTATTTGCCCCTTTGTGCTTTTTTGTATTTCTACACTTCCTACAAATGCTACTTTTACGTTAGAAAATGAATGCAGGGACTTCCCTGGCAGTCCCGTGGGTAAGACTCTGCGCTTCCAATGCAAGGGGTGCAGGTTCAATCTCTGGTTGGGGAACTAAGATCCCACATGCCATGTGGCATGGTCAAAAAAAAAAAAAAAAAAAGAAAAAGAAAAAATATAATGTTGTATGTCAATTGTACCTCAATAAAAAAAATCTTAAAAAATAAGAATGCAGTAAATATTATTTTAAAAAGACAGAAGAAAGCTATGGGCAACTTTTAATTTCCTGCTCCTTATCAATTAGTCCTGGGGACAAGCGAGGTGGCATTACTCTTCCCAGTCTTCTATTTCTGATAATGAGCAAGGGGTGGCAGCTCACTGCCCAACGTTACAAGGCCTTTGGACATCATTGGTTAAGAACTATGTTGGCTCCACAGTGACATGGGGATATGCCTGGTTTACAGTGTAGCCAAAGGGTGTCTCCACTTTGGTGCTCTGTTGGGGTTTACTTTCTTTCTCAAAACTAGAATTCTTTTTCAGATTATTGCTTAAAAGAAGACATGGAAGTCTGAGGCTGCAGTTACAGGCCTTCCTTTAGTACTCAATCCTATGCTTTATTTTGAAAAGAACTTAGTAAGATAATAATAACCTTCTTTCTTTTGTAGGGGCTAAATATAGGTGATCTTGAGGTCTATTTTTTAAATGCAGATATTAAAAAATAACATGGGAAGAACTAAAGGTTACATTCATATATTAGTTTGAAAAATGAAATTTAGGACCAGCGCCTGTCTAGTGCTATTATAAAGCAGTATTATAATAACCTATTACCCATGACATACTTGTTTTTGTTTCTTTAGTCTTCATTACATATATATATATATATATATATATATATTTACATATATTTTAATCATGTGTACATGGAAATCTTTAGTTTTATGATGGTGCCTCACATTGTGAATTTTTTACTATGTTGCTGAGCACTGTTCATAATTTCTAATGGTGGCACCTAACCCTGGGTCTGGCAAGCACTCAGCTGTCAGCTCACTCACTGATGTATGATAAATTACAAATATTTATCGAATACCTACAGTGTGCTGTATTGGGGCTATTTTAGTGAATAAGACAAAGTCCCAGTTATTATGGAATCTGCTTTCTAGCAGAGGGAGACAGATAATTTTTTTTTTTTTTTTTTCTGTACGCAGGCCTCTCACTGTCGTGGTCTCTCCCATTGCGGAGCACAGGCTCCGGACGCACAGGCTCAGCGGCCATGGCTCACGGGCCCAGCCGCTCGGCGGTACATGGGATCTTCCTGGACCGGGACACGAACCCGTGTCCCCTGCATCGGCAGGCGGACTCTCAACCACTGCGCCACCAGGGAAGCCCGAGACAGATCATTTTTAAATCCAGGAGAAGGGTACTATTATTAGCCCCATTCGAGAAACAGAACCACAGGGAGATCAGGTAACTGGCAGGTGTTAAAAGAGAGATTCAAACCCAGGCAAGCTGTCACCTGGACTTGCATTCTTAACCACTGCTCTACTGGTGCCAACGAAGAGCTCTGGCAGTTCAGAGGACAGCTCAATAGAGCTCAAATAGTTGTATTAGTTTCCTTGTTGATGCTGCAACAAATTACCACAAATTTAGTGACTTAAAACCACACAAATTTATGATCTTGCAATTCTGGAGGTCAGAAGTCCAAACTCAGTCTCACTGGGCTAAAGTCAAGGTGTCAGCAGGGCTGGTTCCCTCTAGGGGCTCAGAGGGGAGAATCTGTGTCCTTGTCTTTTTCAGCTTCTAAAGGCCACCTGCGTTTCTTGGCTTGCAAACCCTTTCTTGCCTCACTCTAACCTCTTGCTTCTGTCTTCATATCTGCTACTACTGACTTTGACCTTCTTTCCTCCCTCTTGTAAAGATCTTTGTGATTATACTGCATCCACCCAGATAAACCAGGATAATCTCCCTTTCTCAAGGTCCTTCTCAATTATATCTGCAAAGCCCCTTTCCATATAAGGAAATATATTTGCTGGCTCTGGCATTAGGACATGGACATCTTTGTAAGGTTTTATTCAGCCTACCAGTTATGAACACTGTAAGGGCTAAAACTTGTGCTTTGAGACAAAAAAGCAGAGCTGGGGTGGAAAAGGGAGCACTTTCTAGTAAACTGCATTGGTAGAGTATCTTTTCTGCGCAGTTCAGTACTACAGTACAGCTTCATATTGTTTGCTTGGGCTGCCATAACAAAACACCACAGACAGAGTGGTTAAAAAACACATTCACATTCTCACAGTTCTGTAGGCCAGAAGTCTGAGATCAAGGTGTTGGAAGGGTTGGTTTCTTCTAAAGCCTCTTTCCTTGGCTTGTAGATGGCAATATTCTCCCTGTGCATTCACAGTCAACTCTGTACGTCTCTTTGTGTGTCTAAATTTCCTCTTATAAGGACATGTAATGGTTTAGGGCACACCCTAAACCTCATTTTAACTTAATAACCTCTTTAAAGACCTTATCACAAAATATGGTTACATTCTGAGTTACTGGGGGCTAGGACTTCACTATATGAATTTTAGGGCAATACAATTCAGCCCATCACAGGCTTTAACATACACCAACTCTGTTTAATGTTCACAACAGCTCAGGCTTGGCAGATGAGGTGGTGGCTGTGAGGGAGGTTCATCACTGGTCTGAGGTCTCCTGCTGGCAAGTATTACAGGGAGAATTCACACACAGGCCTGTTTGCCCTGAAGGCCAGGTCCTAGTCATCCTACCAGCTGCTAGCTTGACGGCAGAAGTGCTGACAGTGAAGAGACCAGCCCAAGGGCGAGAGTGTATCTTGATTTGGGGAAAATGGTAGGGCCTAACTGTGGAGGCCTTTACAATCTGCAAGAGGTATAAAGCAATTCAGCAAAGTTCAGGAAGCAGGAGAGGCAGCGCTTGTGATGCAATTTTCAGACAGCAAGCCAAATTTCCTACAGCTTCCACCCCACCTCCACCCTCACCATAAACTTATATTAGGTAAGTGTTCAGCTTACAAAGTTCTTTCACATCCTTCCTCTTTACAACCTCATGGTTACTTTACAGCAGAAAACTAGGGCAAGGGCCCACTCCATTGATCAAATTTCCCAAGACAAGAGTGGTAGTTTCACTTTATCTTGTTATAATTCCCATCATGACTACACAGGAGATAGACAACCCTGATACCAGACAGATGACGGATGTACTTCTTTCCAACCCTGAATTGCTTGAAGTCTGTGATTTTAGAAGCAAATAATCTATTCCAATTTTTCCCCCTTAACTGCCCCTTACCCATTTATATTACTTTCTCAGCCTTTCTACCTGGCGGGGAGAAATGAAAAGGAACTAAAATAATTCAATTAAGCTTAAGCAGCTTTTTGAGAGCAAGATAATTTTTTTAAATATCTTTATTGGAGTATAATTGCTTTACAATGTTGTGTTGGTTTCTGCTGTATAAGGGAGAAACAGATTCCTTTTGGCTCTGCTCTCTGCCACTTATCCTGGTCAAAATTCTTCCAGACCTTACACCTGCAAAAAAGGCATTTAGAGATCAACACTTTTCTGCTATGAGAAGTGGTATATTTTTAAGAGGCATAGCTCTTTTCTAAGCCCAATTTTTTTTCCTGGTTCTCACTTCATTCATTGTTGAAGACATCCCCCATCTGTTTAAACTCCCTATTTTTTATTATTACTATATTTTCTAGAAAAATTGTGTAAATTTTGCTAAGTAAATCTTTTTGGGGGGGTGGGGTTGGATGATATTTGTAAGAAAACAGAAATCAACAAAGATTTAAATTTTATGTATCCTGGTACAGTGTCAGGATTAGATAAAATAGTGATCAAATGTATTTCCCTAAAAATAGGGTACAAAGTTTCTATTTGTTCTCCTCTTCAACTCATTGCTGCTATAGCAGAGTACAATTACAGCTGCTACTACTGTCTGAAGTCTAAACACTCACACTCAGTGGTTTAGTGTTTGCTGAACAAGCAGTTAAATACATTTTCCTATGCTCATTTATCCGTGCCTGGCATGTGTAAGTGCTCTGTGTCAGCTGCATCACATCATCCTCACTACCATCATTAAGCAATTTTGTGTTTACTGCTGCCCATAACCCATCTCCATTGTGGGCAGCAGTAAACACACTACACCCCACTGTTCATGGCAGCCACTTAAATCAAGTAAGACATATTTTAGGTTGAAGAGTTGTAAGTTGTGAAGAGAAAAAACCCCCAATAATATAGGTAGTGTAGGTAGTATCTGTAAATGAATTTTCTCAATATATTTTATTTATTTTTAAAAATTTATTTATTTTGGGCTGCATTGGGTCTTCGTTGCTGCGCGTGGGCTTTCTCTAGTTGCGGCGAGTGGGAGCTACTCTTCGTGACGGTGTGCGGGCTTCTCATTGCGGTGGCTTCTCTTGTTGTAGAGCACGGGCTCTAGGCGCGTGGGCTTCAGTAGTTGTGGCTCGCGGGCTCTAGAGAGCAGGCTCAGTAGTTGTGGTGCACGGGTTTAGTTGCCCCACAGCATGTGGGATCTTCCCGGACCAGGGCTGGAACCCGTGTCCCCTGCATTGGCAGGCGGATTCCTAACCACTGTACCACCAGGGAAGCCCCTGTAAATGAAATTTTAGAAACAATGGCTAAAAAAAGCCTCTTTGAGAAGGTGACATTTAGGAAAAGACCTGCAGTGAAGGACTAAGACATAATTCAAGGAGAGCACTGTAGGCAAAGGAAATTGTACATGTAAAGGCCCTCGGCTGAGTCTGTCCAGCCTGTTGAGGCGCAGTGCGGAGGCCAGCAGGGCTGCAGAGGGGTGTGGGTGGAGGAGCCACAGACAAGGCCAGATCATGGTGGGCCTAGCAGGTGACAAGACTTTTAGCTTGTACTGAGTGACCTGGGAAGATCCTGGAGGGTTCTGAGAAGAAGAATGACATGACCTTTTAGAGGTTTTAAGAAAATCATTGTGGCTGCTGTGTTGAGAATATTCTGAAGGGGGTAAGGAAAAAACAGTTACTACACCTAGTCAATATACCGCTATCCTATCAATTACAATCACCTGATATAAAAAATAAATAAATAGAAATTAAAATCATCATTAGTGACTCTCTGCCCATTCTGGTCACTGTGGTTGTATACAGAGACCTCTCAAATAAATGTCAGGGTTGGTAACAAACAGCAGTATGTACAGGTACAACAGGTAAAAATTTTATTTACTGATTTAAATTCTCCTAAAATATAAAAAACAGAGCGGTTTCCTGAATTACAGCTTTTGGCAGTAAGTAAAAGTCAACTCAAAGAACAATAAGCCTCAACTTCCTGTAGCAGCCTTTATTTTGCCCTAAAAAGAGAGTCCATTTTCCTACAAAGACAGTCATTTAGATGAGACACACATCAAGTTTTTTTCTAAAGTGCCAAAACTCATGTAATTCCTGTAACTGCAGATGAGAATTATAACTTAAATACTCCAGGTGATCGCAAATCCTGAAGAGTTCCTGGTTTCTGTGATGGGGAAGAATTTGACTAGTACATAGTTAAACTAAAATCCAGGCAAAAATGCTCTACAACTTCATCTACTGGTTTGTAATTCATTAACATATTGTAAGACTGTTACTCAAATCTAGTTATGTGGTAATAAGACCTGAGAGTATTTTGTAAAAGTTTGTTTTAAAAATCCCCAGATAAACTTAATTTGCTAATTTTCTAGTCTATTATCTATCTTTTTCTTTGTTTTATCTGTCTCCTTTTCTTTCCACAAATTCCCAAGGACAATTCCTAAAAAAATTATTAGTCCTATTGTTCGGTTGGAGGTGAATTTATCCCAACAATCCTCAGGTCTGTGGATGTCCAGAGTGTAAATCTATAAGAAAAGAATACATGCCATGTTAGAACTCAGTATGGACTTCTAGGCATCGCAAATAAACACATCAATATGAAGAAGGTAACAGCACTTTGTTATAGAATTTTAAGCAATGGGAAGCTTTTAATGTACCCCAGATTGTTTTCCAACGCAGAAAAAATCTACCATATCTCTCAATGGATATCATCTAAGCTAAAAACTTGCACTTGACGGGTGCACGAACACTCTTGAGAGGCAACGCATGCTATTTTTAATTCTATTTTGAAAGTTCTTCCTTAAACTGATTGATCTAAAATCTGCTCTCTATAACTCTTACCCTCCAGTTTAGCTCTATTCTTCAGAGTAATGTTTCTCAACAGAGGAACAAGTTACATTTGGGCAGGACAACTCTCTACCGTGCAGGGCTGTCTACTGCATCAAGAGATATTTAATGTACCTGGCCCTCGCTCACTAAATGCCTGTAGTGGTCCCTCCCCAGTCTATTTATGATACCCCAAAATACCCCCATACATGTTAAAATCTCCCTCCCATCCCCACATAGAGAAGGGCACCTAAAATCCTAGATCTGCAGGTAGCAACCAAACATACTCTCTTTTCTCCACAGTTGTCCTGCAAATATATTGAGAAAGTCTCATATCCCTATTTTACGCTTCCCTGGACTTAAGCATCGGAAGCCCTCAACTATTCTTTATTATGTGACCTGCAGACTTAAAATTATCATGATTTCCTTTCTCCAAATACTAGAAGACTATGTCCATCTTAAAGTACTGTATCAAGGACTAGGCAGAGGACCACAAAGGCAATTCAGAATATAAAGTGGGTTCCAAATATTTCCTGTATTTGTGATTATCCCCATAATTTTTGCCTTCCTCTGCTAATATCCAGGCGCTTAAATATTGCGAAACATCCATTATCCTAACCAGACAATCAACTGATGATAACAACTCCCATGGAGCTGAGTAATGACCAAAAGGAGATGCTGAGAAATTCTGAAGAGGAAAATGGTGAAATGTGGAGAATCACTAATTCAAACCTTTTAGCTTTCCTGGTGAGGAAAACAATGAAGGTGATGTAGTGTGTGGTTTACTTTATGGACATCAGATTTTAGTTTCCTTCATACCATGTTATGCAAGTCCTGCTTACACATGCACCGATCTGTATAAAATAGATCATCTAAATACAGGCTTACTAACATCTTCTCGATTTTGTTCAAAGAAAATAACAGTAATACTGATGCAAAAATACAGTCCATTTACAAGCAACCTATTTAATTAAATTCTACTTAGTTCATTCATTTTACAGAAGTCAGTGATGTAGACCTGCCATATAAATAAGTGGGGCTGAGGTGCTGGGTGAACATCCTGGCAGTTTCCTACTGTGTAGGCAGAACTCTGACATCTTCCCATTTTGTGTCTTATCTTGCCTTGGTCCCTGTGCCAGTGTGACTCAAACATATGAATGATTAGTTTGCTAACCATCAATAGATGCCCACATTTAAACAATACAGTTGTGTTGACCAGTTTGCTTTCAGAGTAATTCAACTCAACCCACAAACTTAAGACATTGATCAAATTTCTCTAGACACACATCAGAAATAATTCTAGGAAAATTAGAAGGAAAAAAAATATCTAGGTTTAGCTTTATATTATTTCTCTAAAATAATACAGCTAGCTTTCTTATATGACATACTGGGGCAGGGAAAGGGCAGTTCAAGGCAGTACAAGCCAAGTAGTTGTTTAAGGAATTAACTTGCTTGGTAAACACAGAGGGCATTTTGTTTAAATAATTTTCTTTTTGGGGGGGGAGTGGTTTTTTTTTTTTTTTGCGGTATGCGGGCCTCTCCCATTGCGGAGCGCAGGCTCCAGACGCGCAGGCTCAGCGGCCATGGCTCATGGGCCCAGCTGCTCCGCGCCATGTGGGATCTTCCTGGACCGGGGCACGAACCCGTGTCCCCTGCCTCGGCAGGCGGACTCTCAACCACTGCGCCACCAGGGAAGCCCTGTTTAAATAATTTTTATAATTTACACCAAAGAAAAAAGAGGGAAAGATATGGAAAAGACCAAACCTGGTGAGCCAGATGGGCCCCTACAGCAGCCAGAGCAGTGTAGTAGGGCACAGTTTGACCAATGTTCACTCCCACCAGGCTCAGTGCCCCCAGCATCGCCACAGTGAAGCCACTGAGCCACTGCTTGGTATCTTCACGGAACAGCAGTGCCGTGGACTTAAGCCCGATCAGAGCATCATCTCTCTTGTCCTAACATGAGAAAGTAGTAAGAAACTGCCTGGATTTTACTGAGATTTAATTCACATATCATAAAGTTTACCATTTTGAAGTATGTAATTCAGTGGTTTTAGTATATTCACAAGGTTGTGCAACCATCACTACCATCTAATTCCAGGAGAAATTGTCTTTTAAAGAACATGACAGTAACTCAGAAACAGTTGATCAAAAATGAATGTGCAGGCCAAATCAAAGTTAAATGTTACTGCTAAAATTATCTTCCAGACCTATTTCTACATATCATCGTACTTTTACGACCCTATACTGACTTTCAACTATACTTTTACTAATAAATTAGAAGTCAGACTCTAATTCTTCACATAGCTCTTCTTTACTTCAGAGTTTTCAAATCTCAATAATTTCCTATACATTTTAGTTTCAATCTGCTAAAATCACACATGTGGAAAAATGCTCACTTGCCACCTAACCACATCCATTCAGATTTCACTTCTGGCTCAGTTTATTCCTTGCCTCTCCCATCAAATCCTTCCTGTTTAAGTAGAGCTAGGTCCTGATGATACACTCACATCTGGCTGACTGGTCTCCTCCAGCAACTTTATTTGTAAGCATTTCCATATAATGTTGTAATCACAGTCATGTGACATCAGAGGCTGCATGCAAAGTGGGTACAGAGGGAATGTACCTCAACATAATAAAGGCCATATATGACAAACCCAAAGCAAACATACTCAATGGTGAAAAACTGAAAGCTGTCCTTCTAAGATCAGAAACAAGATGAGGATGCCCACTGTTGCCACTTTCAACATAGTATTGGAATTCTCAGCTAGAGCAATTAGGCAAGAAAAAGAAATAAAAGACACCCAAATTGTAAAGGAAGAAGAAAAACAATCACTATTTGCAGGTGACATGGTTTTATATACAGAAAACCCTAAAGTGGCCACCAAAAACCTATTAGAAATTATAAACACATACAGTAAAGCTGTAGGGTACAAGATCAATATACAAAAATCTGTTGTGTTTCTATATACTAATAGTGAGCTCGAAGAGAGAGAAATTAAGAAAATAATCTCATTTACAATCACAACAACAACAGCAAAATACCTAGGAATAAATTTAACCATGGAGGTGAAAGACCTGTACTCTGAAAACTATGAGACATTGTTAAAAGAAATGAAGAAGACACACAGAAATGGAAAGATATTCCATGCTCATGGACTTGAAGAATTAAAATTATTAAAATATCCATACTGCCTAAAGCAATCTACAGATTCAATACAATCCCTATCAAAATACCAACAACATTTTTCACAGGAATAGAACAAAAAAATCCTAAAATTTGTATGGAACCACAAAAGACCCTGAAAAGCCAAAGCAATCTTGAGAAAAAACAACAAAGCTGGAGGTATCATACTTCCTGATTTCAAATTATACTACAAAGCTATTGTTATCAAAACAGCATGGTATTGGCAGAAAAACAGACACACACAGATCATTGGAAACAGAATTGAGAGCCCAGAAATAAGCCCACCCATATATGAACAATTAATTTACAACAAAGGAGCAAAGAACATAAAATGGAAAAAGGACAGTCTCTTCAACAAATCGTGTTGGGAAAACTGGACAGCCACATGCAAAAACTGAAACTAGACCACTATCTTATACCAGACATAAAAATTAACTCAAAATGGATTAAAGGGGCTTCCCTGGTGGCGCAGTGGTTGGGAGTCCGCCTGCTGATGCAGGGGACGCAGGTTCGTGCCCCGGTCTGGGAGGATCCCACGTGCCACGGAGCGGCTGGGCCCATGGGCCATGGCCGCTGGGCCTGCGCGTCCGGAGCCTGTGCTCTGCAACGGGAGAGGCCACAGCAGTGAGAGGCCCGTGTACCACAAAAAAAAAAAGAAAGGATTAAAGACTTGAATGTAAGGCTTGAAACCACAAAATTCCCAGAAGAAAACATAGGCAGTACACTCCCTGACATCAGTCTTAGCAATATCTTTCTGGATATGTCTCCGCAGGTAAGGGAAACAAAAGCAGAAATAAATAAATGAGCCTACATCAAACTAAAAAGCTTCTGCACAGCAAAGGAAACCATCAATAAAATGAAAAGACAATCTACCACATGGGAGAAGATACTGGCAAATCATATATCCAGTAAGGTGTTAATAACCAGAATATATAAAGAACTCATCAACCAAAAAACAAACAACCCAATTAAAAAATGGGCAGAGGATATGAACAGACAATGCCCTGAAGAAATTTTCTAAGGAAGACATACAGACGGCCAATAGGCACGTGAAAAGATGTTCAACATCACTAATTAATAGGGAAATGCGAACCAAAACCATGATGAGATATCATCTCATGCTTGTTAGAATGGCTATCTAAAAGACAGGAATATAACTAGTGTTGACAAGAATGTGGAGAAAGAGGAGCCCTTGTGCACTGTTGGTGGGAATATAAATACGGAAAAACAGTAAGGAGATTCCTCAAAAAGTTAAGAATAGAACTACCATATGGTCCAGCTATTCCACTTCTGGATATTTACCTGAAGAAAACAAAGACACTAATTCAAAAAGATATATATGTACCCCAATGTTCACTGCAGTGTTATTTCCAAGCCAAGATATGGAAACAATGTGAGTGCCCATCAACAGATGGATGGATAAACGTGTGGTATATACATACAGTGGAATACGACTCGGCCATAAGAAGATAAAATCTTGCCAACTGCAACAACATAGATGGATCTTGAGGGTATTATGCTAAGTAAAGTAAGTCAGACAGAAAGAGACAAATATCACTATGATTTCACTTATGTGTGGAATATTAAAAGAAAGAGAGAAATAAACGAACAAACAAAATAAAACTAACACATAGATACACAGAATAGATTAGTGGTAACCAGAGGGGAAAGGGGAAGGGGGAGGGCAAAATGGGTAAAGGGGGTCAATGGTATGGTGATGGATGGAAACTAAACTTTTGATGCTGAGTATGCTGTAGTGTATACAGAAGTCGAAATATAATGCTGTACACATGACACATATAATGTTACTTCAATTTTTTTAAAAGCCTAAAGAAAAAAATCTTTCCCTTTAATTTAGTACTTATTTTTAAAGTTCTTAAAAAATGATAACAGTTAAGCCATAGTTATGAAAAAGAATATTTCTTTACCTGATGAGCATAGATAGTATCGTATATTAGAGTCCACATAATTCCAGAAAAATAAAGAGGAAGGCAAACAGATGGATCACAGGAGCCCTTGACAGCAGACCATCCAAGTAATGCTCCCCAATTAAAAGTCAACCCTATAATTAGTGAAACAGAAAGAGGAGAAAAGTCTAAATGTACTTTAGAATTCCAAAGGGAAGGAGAGAGGCATCAGCATGTATTAAATGCTTCTATGTATTAGGCTCTGTGTATGCTGTTTTCTCCCTTAAATTTTCTCAAGTCTCTCATGTGGTAGTTATTAGCTACATTTTACAAAAAAGGAAAACAGAACCAGAAAGGTTAAATAACAATTAAAATAACATAGCTAACAGAAAGAATAATATCTCCCTGATAAATAGGAGGTTTCATGAGAACAACATTTATCCTACCTAGTATGACGACTGGCACCAATGATAAATAGTATTAGATGCTAGAGTTTGAACTTAGACCTGAGTCAAACTCCTGTGTTTTTTCCATTATTGCTCTATTTCCCCTTTAAGTTACAGAAACAAGAGTTAGACAGGAACACTTGTTCTTCAAGTCCACCCTCTCTGAGGACTGTAAACAAACTCCACATGGTGACAACTCCTAAATATCTATGTGTAAGCCTAACTACTTCCCTCAGCTTCAGACTAGATACTGAATTGCCTGCTAGACATCTCCACCTGCAAGTCCCTCAGGTACATTGACATGCATGCTCTGTGGGACCACAGAGGAGAGGTACTTCATCAACTGAGGAGGAGGGATTCTAAGTGGAAACAGGCAATGAGGAGGAGAAAAAGGGTTTCTGAGATGTTTGGGACCCACTGACTTTGAGGTATCTGAGGGACTTGCTCCTTCAAGATGATGAATGTGTTTCAGTCATGTTTATTTTCCTAGTACCTGGTGTGATTCCTGGCACAAAGTAAAAGTCAGGGTTTCAATAAATATTTAAAGTAAAAATACTAGTTTTCTTAATACTCTATTCTAGGAATAGAACAGAAAAGTCTAGGAGTAGATATTTTTGCAATAGGTTTTGACTTACCTACCTATCTTCCTCTATCTGCCAACAAATATTTATTGAATACCTGTGATGTGCCAAGCACCATGTTAGATGCTGCACCATCCATATATAAAGAATGCTTTATCTTCTAGGTGTTTACAATTTATTAATGGGAAGAGAGGGTAGGCTCTCAATATCTTCCTGTTGAATTAGTGCTGTTGAAACGAGTAAGTGTCACATTAGAGTGCTATGGGAGCCCAGGAGGGACTGGCTAACTTTCTTCTGGTAAGTTTAAGGAAGGCTTCCCAGAAAGGGAGCTAGGCTATCACACACTTCAACTCTTGTTCTCCTGCCTCAGAGTGCTTTCTATTCCAGTCCCCAAAATCTTCAGGGCGTCTAGATCAACTACCTAAAGAGAGCAGTGAAGTCAAGGTGGCTAATTTTCTTTCTTCATGACATACCTAGATTTTTAAGAGCATTTCAGAAAATAATAATGACGATAATCTTAGCAGATGTCCAAGATTTTTTAGCCAATAAAAATGGCTAATTGCCCTCCATTAAAACATGAAAATCTATTCCTGGTTTGGAAAATTTCATGACTGACTTAACATTTTATCTCTGCCACATCTCACACACACACACACACACACACACACACACACACACCACATGCATTGATTGGTATTATATATAAAAGTATAGCTTGAGGGTATTGAAGTAAATACTTATAGTTATTTCAAGCTCACCCAAGGCTAATTGAGGCCAGTATGTAATTCTCTTCATTAGCGGGTAGGTGATGACAAGAAGTAGGGATGCTGCTCCAAGAGCTATACTGAAATCAAGAAAAAACATGAAAAAGATTAATATCACCATCTCTTAAAAATCGGTAAATAAGGAGCTTCCCTGGTGGCGCAGTGGTTGAGAGTCCGCCTGCCGATGCAGGGCACACGGGTTCGTGCCCTGGTCCGGGAGGATCCCACATGCCGCGGAGCGGCTGGGCCCGTGAGCCATGGCCACTGAGCCTGCGCGTCCGGAGCCCGTGCTCCACAACGGGAGAGGCCACAACAGTGAGAGGCCCTCGTATTGCCAAAAAAAAAAAAACAGTAAATAAGACAACAATAGCAACACTAATGAGGAAATGATTTATCTAAATTGTATTTTTTGTAAAATTCTCTTCCTAGACATTTATTCCTGGACTTTAATTAACATAAAGGGTGATTAGAAAATATCTTAAGTGTTACAAACAATGAAACAAAATAAGAATAGCTAACACATATATTGCTTTCATGTATTAGGACTGTTTTAACTGCTCTACATATGTTAACTCATTATAACCTTCACCACAACCTTATGAGGCAGGTAGTTTTATTCTACTTGTTTTTTTGCAGATGAAAAAACTAAAGTCAAAGAGAGAAAGTAATTTGCCAATTGTTATACAGCTAGTCAGTAGCAGAGCCAGGAAGCAAACCTAAGGCATCTGGCCCCAGTATCCAACATAATACTCCCCATGTGCTACTGCCTAAATTTTGCTTTCAAACATTAAGATAGCTAGTAAACTGAGATGTCCTAACAGAGAATTAGAGTCAAGATATCCCTCCCTATATGCACAAGGGGTTACTTCTCTAGAAGAGGATAAGGCCACAAAGTACCTATGAAAGGATGACAGTCAGATAAGATGTTTTTAGGAAGCTCACAGCTCACTTAACACTACCCCTCCAGGAATAACCTTTCAAAGTGTTTTCACTTGACTGAAGCTATCAGAACAAGATATACAATTAAGTCTAGTCTCTATAAAATATGCTTATTTGCTGAACTCCTCTTTTTTGTCTTATTGAAGCACTATGTGAGCAGCCATCTGGTACACAAATGTCTAATTTTGTCTCTGTTTAAGAAGTATAAGAACGAGTTCTTTTTTCTTCTGTCATTGATTAAGAATACGACTCTGGGAAAGACCCAGTTCCTCTTTTTGCAAAGTAAGCATAATCACTTCTGCCTCTAATGCTTCAGAGATACTACCAGGATAAATAAAATTATACAAATGGGTATATACACACACTCCCACGCATGCACCTAGAAAACCTAGGAAAAGTGTCTTGAGTCCTTTAGGGAACACATAGTGCAAGTACTGGAGGTGGAGCAGAATAAACGAAACACTGATCTCTTCATTCCTTTGGCTGAAAGCATTCTTGACTTTACATTGTATGGTGACTTACTTACATTGCTAACTTTACAGATGCTTGATTAGGTAATAAACAACTTTGTAATACAGATATTTCTATTTTATTTTATATGTACTTCTATGTCAAAGGAAAGATTTTTTACATGATTATGAAAAACACATATACTGTACCTGTAGTAATTCAGACACAGAAGAACACCCAGTGCCAAGGTCAGCTGTCCCCCAAGAAAAACAAAGGATTGAAAAGTTGAAATGTCTCCAGCAGCTATTGGGCGACTTGCTGTTCTTTTAACCTTAACAACATAAAAACAGATACCTTAGCATCAGGGAATAGCTCAATCATTTACTTAAACATTTACTCAAGAGACTGGCCCATGGTACGTACTAAGGCAGAAATATGAATAAAAGGTGAACATTGGAAGTACTACCATGAATCAAAACTTCTATTTAAAATAGCATTGAAAAGAACTAAAAATTCCCACCATTCATTCCTCTTTCTTTCCATCTCCTATCCCCATCTCCAAACAAACAAAACAAAGCAACTTCATAACCTAACTATTTACCTATCCAGCTTAGCAAGTATATGTTCAATTTCCATGGAGCAAAGAGGGACAAAAATAATAAGAATTCTCAGGAAAGAGGAAAGTGCAGAGCATGTTAGATAAGGCTGATATCATGTAAATGCTTTGAGTATGGGAAGCACTGCAATCAGATATCAGACATGAAGAAAGAAGACAGATTATCTGAATTTGAAAGTGGGAGTGCTTTTGCCAGTCTATGTAGGAATGGGGCTGTAATCTTATATTAACTGCACCCATATATAAAGGGCAAACTCACTGTAAGAATATAGGTAGAGCAATTATGTGAACAAATAATATATATTGTTCTTTTCCTTCCAAGAGATCATGAAATGTGATTATTCTAAATTCAACCACAAATAAAGAGCATAACCAAAATTTTCAGCATTGCTGGAAGTTAAGAACTCAGGATCTGGGATTAGAGAGCCTAGCATTTGAATTCAATTCCATCACTTATTGGCTGTGTGAATTCTGGCAAGTTACTTGACCTCCCTCAGGCTTAGGTTATTTACCTATTTAAGGAAAAACAGAAAGAGAGGGAGCCGTAATAATAGCACGTACCTTACAGAGTGAATGCAATGCCTGAAGCAATAAATGTTAACTATAATTAATATAACATATTTTTGTACGATTTATAGCAAGGGTTTAGCAAACTATGGCCTGTGAGCCAAATCTAGCTTTCTGTCTGTTTTTGGTTGGAACCATGAGCTAACAATGGTTTTTACTTTTTTTGGTGGTTGAAAATAAACAAAGAAATAGTAATGTATTGTGCCACATGAAAATAAGAAATTCAAATTTCAGTGTCCACAAATAAAATTTTATTGAAAGAGACACACCCATTTTTTTACATATTGTATGTGGCTGCTTTCACGCTGTAACAGAGTGCAGTAGTTGCAACAAAGACTGTGTGGCCCACAAAGCCTAAAATATTTACTATCTGGTCCTTTACAGAAGAAATTTGCTGACCCAATTTATAGCATGCTTCACTGTGCAATAAAACAGTTTGTCAAAAACTGTAATGACTCATCTTGCTTAGTGCCAGAACTGGATATCTCATCCTTGATTTGGTCCCTGTAGCTTCAAGTGGGAATAATATTTATGTTCTTGTATTTGATTTAGGATATTATGATTATTCCTGCCAGTATTTGAATGCTAATAATCTAAGAGCTATATATGCATCACATCATTGAATCCTTGTAACAACTCTCTTTTAGCCACTCACAAGTTCTTGCCATTTCTAAGTTTTAGGAAACTGAGGCAGAGTGGCCAGTAACTTTCCAAGGTCACAGATACTAAGGTAGCACAGTCAGTCCAGTCCCAACAACCACAGTACTAACCACAAAATTACACTGCCCCTCCAGTACAATGGTAATTGCCTGGCTAAACTCGAGAGGTGAAAAACAAGCACTCCATCAAAAGAATAAAAACGATGCAATATGATGATCAAAAAACATATTCTATGTGGCTTCTATGAAACTAGAATGCTCACAGCTTAAAAAACCAAATCATTAACACCTGTGCATTGATATTATTTCAATGTTTATTGGACCTAAAGTTTATTGCATGACTAGCAGATCACATACATCTTCAACAAAACAGTTAACCCAAATAACCTAATAGCAATTCACTTACCATTTAATGTATTAGCAATTTACTTAGTCATCTAACATATTAAGCAAAACCCTCAGCCATAAACATACTGTCTTTAAGAAAATGTAAGGTAAGCATTACAATTTGACCAAGATTTTTAACCCATTCTGTAAAAGAGATGCTCATAACATTTTAAAATTCATGTTAGCAAAACCATAGCTATACAAAACTCATTTAAGTGCTTTGTTGTATGTCACCATAGACTGTAGATTCCTCTAATCAGAGAAAAATGGCACGGGGGAGATGTAAGATATCTAATCAGTTCCCTTTTATCTAGTGAGTATAAAAATCACTTAAGACAAAACTAAAATGGCTCTATTTCGTTAATTAAAAAAGTAGAAAATGTTGGTTGGTTTGATTATGTTATTTTTTTTTATTATTATTATTATTTTTGCGGTACGCGGGCCTCTCACCGCTGTGGCCTCTCCTGTTGCGGAGCACGGGCTCCAGACGCGCAGGCTCAGCGGCTATGGCCCACGGGCCCAGCCGCTCCATGGCATGCGGGATCCTCCCTGACCGGGGCACGAACCTGCGTCCCCTGCATCGGCAGGCGGACTCTCAACCAGTGCGCCACCAGGGAAGCTCTATGTTATTTTTTAATTAAACTTCTTTTGAGATAATTGTAGATTCACATGTAATTTTTTTAAAAAAAATCTCTGTATTATAAGAAATATAGAGATCCTATGTATCCTTTATTTAGTTTTCCCCAAGGGTAACATCTTGCAAAACTTTACAGTACAATGTCACAACCAGGATTTTGACATTAGGCTGCTCTAAATGTGTTCAATAGTTATTTTGAAGTGATACTGGCCAGAAGCCTCATTCATATGGTTATGCAGATGAAAAACTGACCAGGATGTGCAAACCCCCAAAATAAGAAAGTACGCATCTCCTAGCATAGATCAAAGCATCCCAATGGTCAGCGAGACATAGAGATTCCTTAACATGCATCACCTGCCACTCTGCCACTATCCTACCCTCCAGCCACACACAAACCACATAGTTGCAGTTGTCAAGCATAATACATTTTATCTCACAGCCATGCCTCTGTGTCTGCTGTTTCCTCTGCCTAGAGTGACCTTCACCCTCCTTTCCAGGCTTTTTTTGCCATCTTAGTCTGTCATAGTTCCAAAGTCACCTTACCCCACCTCACCCCATCAAAACTTCTCTCTAACCCCCTGCGTTATGCTAAGGTAAGGTAGGTGGTCTGCAGTAAGTGCCCTGTGGACACCATCTCTTGATAGCTACTAAACTGAAGTCAGCAATGTTGTCTTTCACCCACACAATCCTAGAACCTGTCACTGTGTCTCACAGATAGTAGGTATTCAATAAATGTTTTTGAATTTAAAAATTATTAATGTGACACTGTTCTATAAGCTAAAAATCATTATGGGTGTGCTTTGTTTAAGGAAAACTAAGACATATGAAAGGCAAACCAGGGAAGATTATTCACTTTATGTGAGTGTCACATGATTATTTACTTCACATAATTCACCCTGGATTTCTTATAAATTGAACGTTTACTTGATTATTTACTCAAGCATTTAATGATTTTATACTTGTTATAGTATGGGTGCTGGAATAAAAGGCAAACAAAGACCATTCCCTTGAGAAAATAATGGTCTATTGAAGAACAAAGAAATAATTACACACATGCATTAGAACATGCATAGAAAATAATCTAGAGACATATGATGTATCAAACTTTAAATGAAGTTTTTTCTGGGGGCTTGGGGGAGGTGATAAGGAAGACTTGCATTTTCTATCCTTTCTATTTTTGTACTGTCTGAATTTTTCAGAATAAACATGTATTATTTTTCTAAGGAGAAAAAAAAATTATGTTTTTAAAAGAAATAATTATAGCAAATGCTAATAGGGCTGGCTTGATTCATTTAAATTAAGATCTGATTTACATACAAATAGTTATGGCTCCAACATATATCTCAAAGGAAGGGATGACAGTTCTTTTAGACACCCAAAGGTTCAGAATGGAATTTTCACCTTCACTCCCAACACCCTTTCTCTGGCCTTCCAAATTCTAATTCGTTTTGTAAAAATGATGTACACACCTTGCCCCCATGGCCGCTCCTCTGTTGAGAAAGGAAGCACACCGCACTTTGCAACACCAGCTATTCAACTGATACTGGCACTTCTTACGCTGGATTTCAGTGAGGACACTAAATGATCCTGTTGCTTTATGTGGCATTCAAAAGTGATGCCACCATCTTACTCTGCAGAATTGAGAGGAGCCTCTCTGTTCCTTTCTGGGACGAATCTACCTTTTTATCGTAGTCCTGGTCCCACATGTCATTAATAGTACAGCCTGCTCCACGCATCAGAACAGCTCCAGTGCCAAAGAGGGATAACATGTACCAATCTGGAAAACAACCTGGTTCAGCTGCCAGACCAATGCTCCAAGTACATGGCAGGTACAGTAGCCAGGTTCCTAAGCAAAATAAAAAGACAAAAAAAGTACAAATTAAGTTAGCTGTTTTCATTTGTTTGAAATGCTGTATCCAAAAGAAGTAAGGAACACAAAGTCAAAAACACATGACAAAACTGGGAAAATAAGCTTGCAACTCATATAACAGAGGACTATTCTCCCTATAGGGTTCCCAGAAACTGAAGACAGATCAAAAGCCTGATCGAAAAATGGACAAAAAACATAATAGAAAATACAAATGGCTCTTATACCAATGAAAAGATACTCAACTTTGATAAATACACATGAAAATTACATTGAGATAACATTTTCCACCTAGCAGACTGGCACAACCCAAAGGCTGACAACATACTCTGGGGAGCTGGATGGTCATATATGTCTGATGAGGTTGCAAATGTTCCAGTTCCTATGGAGGGTAAGCTGAAGAGTTTTCCTATACATGTGTGTGTGTGTGTGTGTGTGTGTGTATACGCACATGCATACACATATAAAACAAATACATACATTTGAATGTATGTTCATAAACTATGTCAGGAAGGAAACATTAGAAACTGATACTGAGAGTTGCCTTTGGGGAAGAAAACTGGTTGGTTGGGAAAAAGGGGTGGAAGACTTAGTTTTCACTCTATACCCTTACACCTTTTTAAATTTTGTATCATCTTCATGTATTACCTCATCAAAAAACTTTAATAAAACTTTCTTTATTGTTGTTAATACAATATAATAAAATGGTTTGGGGGGGAAAGAAGGATTAACCTACTGTTTTTTTAAAAATATTTTGCTACTACATGCACAAATGGGATTAGTTCTTGGTACTCAGCCCATAAACTAGATGAAATTAAGCTAAAACCAAATAAATTGTAGGGATAGGAGCCTTCACACATGACCTGTAGTAGATATCCTATTTTCAAAAGAAAATCTTTCAACAAATGTTTGGATATTGTACCTATTAGATAAATTCTGAGCTTTTCTTTCCTATTAGTAATATAAGAGTGTATATTAGCAATATAAGAGTGCCAACCCACAAATGTGTCCCTTTGGCATGAGGATTAATTTAGGCCAATTATTTTTAAGAAACAGAAGATTCAAGAACATTTTCAAGAATGTTACCAGAGTAGACCTATCATCAGATATCTGCCAAAAATATGGGCTAGGTGTGGTGGGGAAACTTGATAGGGCCTAGAGACCAGAGACGACCATTTACCAAACATTTACTTTTCTATCTCCAGTGAATTACCTTCCTCCCCTTTTAAGTCCCAAACCACTACCCCCAATATCCTGCTGTGTCTTTAGCTGAAGATATTTAAGGTGAGGGTATTTTGGCCATTTTGGTGAGTTACTCAGTCTTCCTGGGTCTCTCTCACCCACACATGCTATTAAATTTTTGTTTGATTTTTTCCTATTAATCTGTCTCATGTCAACTTAATTCTTAGACCTAACTTAGAAGGGTAGAGGATAATTTCTTCCTCCTCAAAAAGTGGAATAAATAGGAAATGTGGCTAAAGAAAAATCAGATCCTGTACAAATATGGTCAAATGACAAAGTCATTATGATTATGTTTAAGCTTCATTAAATTTAAGCTTTATTCATTTGCAAATATTTATAAAGCACATATTTTGTACCAGAGTTGTTCCAGGAACTGGGAATACAATGGTGACTAAGTGAGGGCTGATTTCTGCCTTCACACAGCTTATAAAGCAAAAGGAAGAAACACGGTTAAATAAACAACACTGAAATAGATCAATTCAACAACAGGGAAAGTACACGATGCTATAAAGGCATAAAACAATGCCACCCAAGTTAACGGGGGATGAAGTAGGAAAAACTCAGGAAGGCTTTTCCAAAAGGGGCTTAAACACACAGAAAAGGCAAGGCAAGGAGAGGCTAAAAATCAGAAATGACCAGTCTAGACCTGAATTCAGGTTGTCCTGGGCAGACTCATATTCAGTGTGTCCCATCTAAAACAATAACAACAATGCCATTTTCTAAATGTTTGTGAAATGTCAAGCAGTGTTCTAAATGCTTTATATATACAAACTCATTTAATCCTCAAAGACACCCTTATAAAGTAGGCACTATTACTCTTCCTATTTTACAGATGAGGAAACAGATGCACGAAGAGGTTAAAACACAATGGGTTTAACCACTTCCTTTTCCCTGGACCTATCAGTATAGCTCAGAGGGACAGAGGAGTAGCTAGCTGATCCTGCCCTGATAGAAAAAAAAAGATCACTACTTCACAGGCATTTTCCTGGTACAAGTAGAAATGAAGGCTCCATTTAAAAAAGAATTCTAAAGAGAAAGATGTGTAACCACCTATAGCATTTTGTGTCAGTGTCAAAATTTCCTTGGCTGTAAGTCTGCATTTTAGGTACTGTATTCACTGATAGGAATCTGCAGGGCACCCCTATAGATGAGGAGGGTTCCTGCAGTGAAGGTTTAATGTCTGCTCCTAGTAAGTGACATTAGACACTAAAGTATATTAAACTTGAAGCCTCAGTGCTCCTCATCTACAAAAGAGGGGAAAGAACATCACCTACCTCTTAGAGTTGTTATAAGACAATATTAATAATGGTGATAATGAAAACAATAACAAATTCATAGTGCTTACTCTGTGCCAGGTGCTGTCCTACAATAGTTTTGATTCTCACAACAAACCTATGAGATAGGCACAACTTCTATTATACCCATTTAACAAACACAGAAACTGAAGCATAGAGACAAGGCCACACAGGCAAAAACATGGCAGAGCTGGAATTCAAATCCAAGCAGTTTGGCTCCAGGCTATCACTCTGGATACCTAAAGCTCTAAACACCCATGAGTTCTTATTGTTCTTTTGCCCTCCTGATTCTCACCAACATTTTTTGGTCTCCCCTATGACACTTTCATTCTGTTCTCTCCCATGAAGAAAGATGCAAAGGTGGGAGGATACAATAGGTTTCAGAAAGATACACTTATTATAGAAAAAGTAAAAACTCTCTGGGAGATTATAAAGTGAGTAAGCATTCTGAGAGGTGATAGGCAGACCAAAGAGCTTGTGTAAACTGAGTCTAAGATTAATTCACTAATTACACATTGTCTTCAAGAAAACATAAATGCAGTTTCAGCCATAAACGTGGTAAAACCAGTTATACCACCAATTTAGTGGAAAGAGTGCTACCTGCTGAAACCTCCTGAAATAATGTAGTTTGTGACATGGTTGTAGGAAGTTGTAATCCTTTCTGAAAAACAACGAAACCCACTTTTTAACAAGATCAAAATTCAACAAAATAAAACAATAAACATAAAATTACCCCACAAAAGAAGAATTTAAGTAAATAAGTATTGAACCTGGAATTCTACTACTGTCAATTTATTGTTCCTGGCATACAGTAAGGGCTCAAAAAATGTTCGCTGAATGAATTCTGATAGTACTATTCATAAGTTGTCTGAAAAATCCTGCAGTCACCTTATTTAGAACCAAAGCAAGCAGGCTTGTATCTATCTTCTTAACATACATAATACTATTAACCGAATCTTCTCCAACTCACACAATACTCTGTCTTTTTAAACTAGACTGGGAATTCTTTGAAAGTACAAAGTTTCCATAGCTCTTTCTAGCCCTAAGGCTACGCAGTGCTGTAGGACTTAATTCATTCAATACTACCGCTAGGCTGTTCTAGACACTAGATATAAAAGTCCCATATAAGTGGAGCTTATACTGTACTGGAGAAGTGTATCAACCAATAAATGCATACGGCTAGTGGCGAATGCTATGAAGAAAAATGGAGGGTAAAGAGAGACTGAGGAGAAAGGTGAATTTAAATAGGAAGTTCAGCAAAATCCTCCCTTAGGAGGCGACTGTGAGCTGATAAGTAGTCCATAAATGCTGTACCTGCAGCATCCAAATGAATTAAATCTTTGTGTGACGGATGGTGCAGGGCAAAGAGCTAAAAAAATTCAGCATCGTCTGGTCTGGCTCTGCCAAAGAGCCTTAATTTCCTCAGCGTCTTTATCGTCTCAATTACTTGCTCTGGGATTATGGGAAGGATGAAACATAATGAACGTAGAAGTGTTTCCACACTGTAAATCTGCGCAAATGCAGAGATACGGATACGGAATTTCTGCTCGATTCACTACTTAAACACGGACTGTGGAATGAGCGAATTTTTTGCCCAGCTCACGTGCTCAGGATTCAGAGAGTCTTGACAGCCGGCCGGTTACCTCGGAGATAGCCCTGTTCGGGTGTCTTGACGGTATTCGGCACCTGGCGGCCAAGCCCCGGCTTTCGGGCTTCACTTCTACTGCGCCCGCAGCCCGCGGACCGCCGCGTCCGTCCACACTCACCTATGGGCTTGTCCAACCTCATGAGGCGCAGGTAGGGTTGCAGAGGGCGGGGCGCCGAGTTCACGATCGCCGCCGCAGGCAGGCTCGGCCGCCGCTCGAGCGGACCCCGCCCGGCTGAGGGCCGCCCATCTCCCGCGTGTAGCCCACGGGCCGCGTGCAGCAAGGTGAGGGAGCGGCCGCGCGAGCCCCACAGCCACACCTGCGTCCCTGCCCGCAGGGCCCGCACGAGCCCCGTGCCTGACGCGCCCAGCATGGCGCTCCGGAGAGCGCGGACCCGCGGGGGCCTGACGTCATTCCCGAGCGTCCTGTCACAGGCAGGCATGCGCAGTGACATCAGCAGGATGACCGGTTGGTCGGAGCTTTTCGAGTGACGTGAAACGGGGAGGATCGCGGTCACCTTGACCTGTAAGGGAGTTCTTCAGGTAAAGGAGTTCCTATTATCAAAATACGTAGCAGTTGTAACAGGAAAAAAAAAAAAAAAAAAACACCGAGAAAAACTTACTGAACCCAAAATACTGATTTGCGGTGTTTCCTTTTTAAAGCTAAAAGGGCACCAAGCGGCCAAATCCGAGAATGTACATTAAAATCGTACTCAGAGTTAACAGACATGCATTACACAAGTGAAAACCTTAAACTTGATTATCAATTCAAAGCAGTTCGTATAATCCAGAGGCAGCGAGTGTGTGGGATGCTATGAGCCTGCAGCTAGAATATCTGATCGAAGGGGTTAATCATAGCCAACTAATGGATAGCGCTCTGTGCCAGGCATGGTTACAGGCACTTTACATGTATTATCCCATTTAATCACTTACTGACTGACTATGGGCAAGTCTCTCATTTGAATTTTAGTATTCTAGGGAATTGGGTTAGTCTTTCAGCACCTTTCTTTAAAACCTCAACAGTGATTCTGTGATATCTTGTCTCCCGTGGTGGTGGCAACGGGGTGGTCCTTAATAAATTTACAAAAGTAGCTCACAGCCTGTTCAGTTGTAGACAGAGGGATCAAGGCCCTGGGAAATTTCGTTTTATATTTGTAAAGGAAAACACACATTTCCTCCTGTCCGCGTTTGCTCTCAGTATTCTACTACAACACTACTTGGCTTGTGACACCAGACGTGTGGATTTTCCACACATCAAGAAACTCTGCGACCCCTGAGTGTCCTATAACTTTACTCAGTTCTGTCACTATCTATCTGGAGTTTGCATCAGAGCCCAGAGGTTGCAGGCTCAGTTCTGTAAGCTCGCTGACCCCCACTTCAGAAGCCCATCACAGGTCCAGCTTATTGGGACTTCCCTGGTGGCGCAGTCGTTAGGAATCCGCCTGCTAATGCAGGGGACACAGGTTTGAGCCCTGGTCCAGGAAGATCCCACGTGCTGTGGAGCAACTAAGCCCGTGTGCCAGAACTACTGAGCCTGTGCTCTAGAGCCCGTGAGCCACAACTGCTGAGCCTGTGTGCTGCAACTACTGAAGCCTACGTGCCTAGAGCCTGTGCTCCGCAACAAGAGAAGCCACCATAATGAGAAGCCCGCGTACCGCAAAAAAAAAAAAAAAAAAAAAGATCCCCATGTAAAT
>NW_020174289.1:214481-233289 GCF_003031525.2 Neophocaena asiaeorientalis asiaeorientalis
CACATTTTGGGGTGACAAATTTTTGCTTCCCTACACTGGCTATAGATCAGAACTTAGGAAAACATTTCACTTACCTAATTATCAGTTTTTTTATAAAAGGACATAACTCAGGAACAGCCAGATTGAGCAGATAAATAGGGCAAGGTATGTGGGAAAGAGCACAGAGCTTCCATGCCTTTTCTATACATGCACCACTCTCCCCTCACCTCCACTTATTTCCCAACCCTGAAGCTCTCTGAACCCTGTCCTTTTGGGGTTTTATGGAGGTCTTATTACATAGGCATGATGTATGAAATCATTGGCCATTGGTGATTGAACTCAATCTCTAGTCCTTCTCCCCTCCCTGGAGATCTGAGTGGGGCTAAAAGTTCCAACCCACTAATCAGGTGGTTGGTTCCTCTGGCAACCAGCCCCCATTCTTTGGGACTTTACAAAAGTCCCCTCATTAGTATAAACTCTGGTGCATTCAAAGGGGGCTCATTATGAATGAGAAAAGACACCACTCAGGAAATTCCAAGGGTTTTAGGAACTTTGTGCCAGGAACTAGAGACAAAAAGTAAATATTTTTCTTATATGGCAATATTATATAAATATACAAATATTCATAAATATATATTCCATATATAAATGTTATATATACATACATATGTATATGTATATAGGAGTCAGAAGGGGACTTAAAGGTATAGCAATTCTAGTCCTAATAGAAACTTTACCTGCATAAACTTCCCTTTCTTAAAGTAACATACAGACTAACAGGCAGATGTTTTCAATCAGGTCCCTAGACTCAGCTCAGGATATTTTATGTGAAAATAAAAGACATGCTCCAAGGACAAGACAGAGCAGTAGCATCCTGAAGCTTACTTGTTCCAGCTGACTTTGCAACTTACTCTTTCAGAAGTTGGAAACAGATGAGCTCACTTTTAAGGACACAGAAGTGGAGGGCAGTGATAAGCAGTAACCCAGAGACACCACTCTTCTGCAGCCAAAACAAATAGACTCACATCAGATAAGCACTTCAGTTAAAGATTTGTATGCCTGCCTCTGGGGATGAGGAAAGTTCTAAAGTGGCAGCCCTTGCTGATCCAGCCTTCTGGCATTGACTTTTCCTACCTATCCTCCCCCAGTTATAAGCATTACAGTATTTTTCTGGTTGGGATATGCTACAGAGAGGCAGGAGTTCTTGCAACCCTGATTCAAGGGAGGACTATAAAGAGCTCCTGAGGCTGCATTGGCCCTAGGATAAGAGTACTCTTTGGGGATACGGGTCTTCATAGGGTGTCTTGTGTGGCTGGGGGACAGGTAAGAGGTTTAGGCCAAGGGTCAGCATTGTTGGAGGGGGCCTCCTGATCACACAGCCATCCTCCTCCATATGTTTGTTAAATTAATTAAATGAGGAGAACGTTAGACTGATGTGATTCTATGCTGTGGCAGCCTAAATAAGCAAACCCAAATCTAAGTTTGTAACTGCCTCAAGGTTAGGAAATCAGAGTGCTAAGGATAACTAGTCACAAATAGCCAACTAGGCTTTAAGCTATAGCCAATAAAGTTATTTATTTTACTTTGCTTCACACTTTCTTCATATATCTTTTACCTGGCTCCTGTCCAAGGTGTGTTCCTAACCATTTCCAGTTTGGTTCTGGACCGTTTGAATAGATAAATGTTCAAATAAACTCTTAAAATTTTTAATATGCCTCAGTTTACCTTTTAACAGTTTCGATGTCTTTTCATCTGGATTCTCAAACTCAACAAAGACATCTCAGACTTAAATTCAGTAGACATTGCCTTGGCCTTTGGAACAATGTGTTTATGTAGGCATATCAAGCACTTAAATTGTCCCCAAAGTAGAAATTATCTATGTGATGTGATGCTTAGTTATACTTCTTAGAAGCCTGTCAGTGTGTATTTCTATAGATTTGAGGGAAATATCCCACCTTTTCCTTAGCTTTTCATCATTTTAAGGAGATTTAAATGAGGAATAAGAATAGTGTATGTGGTCCTATCTCTGATGAATGGAACTCAGGGGAGACACAGAGAAAATGTGAACTTCCAGAGTAGCCAGACCTTGCTCTGCAGCTTGATGCAGAAGTACTAGTCCTAGACCTTGTCCTGCCATTGTCACCCTCAATGGGAGTGCCTCTTCTAGCTGGGAGCTGGGCCTCTGGAGCTGGGCCTCTTCTAGCTCCGTTGGTGGGCTCATTACTGTAGAGCAATCATCAGACTTGCCATCAGAGTGCTTTTTGTGCTTGGTGGGGAAAAGAGCCTTGGAGCTGGATTTTGTGGGGAGATGCAGATGAAGGCTGAGTTTCTGAGTCTGTTATTTTGTTCGAGCATACTCTCTACCCTGAAACTTAAATGAGAACAGCATCTGCCCATAACCACTGCCATGACTTTTGGAATTGTAGACAGTCCTCCTGAAACTGATAGATGTGGTATCAGGGGGCTCTGAAGAGCCCAGTCCTTGATGTCTCAATGCAGAAAGAATTCAGCAAGAGGCAAAGTGAGAGATAAGTGATTTATTAGAATAGGATGCTTGTGAGGCTTACAAGCGGGCGGGCGAGAGGGTGCCACACCCCGAGAACTTAGTGGGCCGCAGTTTTATAATCAAAGGAAAAGTGGGGAGGGGGAAAAGACCACTTTCTTCTTCTCCTTTTTTTTTTTTTTTTTTTTTTTGGTGCTACGCGGGCCTCTCACTGTTGTGGAGCACAGGCTCCGGACACACAGTCTCAACGGCCATGGCTCACGGGCCCAGCCGCTCCGCGGCATGTGGGATCTTCCCGGACCGGAGCACGAACCCGTGTCCCCTGCATTGGCAGGCGGACTCTCAACCACTGTGCCACCAGGGAAGCCCTGTTCTTCATTTTTGAGTAGACGTCATGCTTCCATCATCAGCTCCTCCTCCAGGTTGGGCAGGGGAGTATTTTTGTCCCTACATCGTCAAGCCAGGACTGTAAAAAAGTATTTTAGGTCTCCGTACAATGAGCACCTTTCTATAAATTATTGTTTTTTATGTGTGCAGAGAGCATGTCCTAGGGATCATTAACTTACTGAGCTCACTGGGCAGGATGTGGGTCTCATTCCACCATTGTTTTATTGTTTCAGGGCATGTCTTATGCTTCTGTTGCCTGGTTTTGTTGCTAAGCAAGCCTGCTTGGTTTTGTGGTTAAGCAAACCTGCTTTCTTTTTTTTGTTTGTTTTTAAATAAATTTATTTATTTATTTATTTATTTATGGCTGCATTGGGTCTTTGTTGCTACGCGTGGGCGAGTGGGGGCTACTCTTCATTGTGGTGTGCGGGCTTCTCATTGCAGTGGCTTCTGTAATTGTGGAGAACGGGCTCTAGGTGTGCAGGCTTCAGTAGCTGGGGCATGCGGGCTCAGTATTTGTGCTTCGTGGGCTCTAGAGACCAGGCTCAGTAGTTGTGGCACATGGGCTTAGTTGCTCTGGGGCATGTGGGATCTTTCTGGAACAGGGCTCGAACCCGTGTCCCCTGCATTGGCAGGCAGATTCTTTTTTTAAATTTTATTATTTTTATTTTTTATTTTTCAATTTTATTCTGTTTATTTTTTTATACAGCAGATTCTTATTAGCTATCCATTTTATACATGTTAGTGTATATTAGTCAACCCCAATCTCCCAATTCATCCCAATACCGCCACCCCCTGCCACTTTGCCCCCTTGGTGTCCATACATTTGTTCTCTATGTCTGTGTCTCATTTCTGCCCTGTAAACTGGTTCATCTGTACCATTTTTCTAGATTCCACATATATGCGTTAATATACGATATTTGTTTTTCTCTTTCTGACTTACTTCAGTCTGTTTGACAGTCTCTGGATCCATTCACGTCTCTACACATGACTCAATTTGGTTCCTTTTTATGGCTGAGTAATATTCCATTGTACATATGTACCACATCTTCTTTATCCATTCCTCTGTCGCTGGGCATTTAGGTTGCTTCCATGACCTGGCTATTGTAAATAGTGCTGCAATGAACACTGGCTGCATGTGTCTTTTTGAATTATGATTTTCTCTGAGTATATGCCCAGTAGTGGGATTGCTGGGTCATAGGTAATTCTATTTTTAGTTTTTTAACGAACCTCCATAATGTTCTCCATAGTGGCTGTATCAATTTACATTCCCACCAACAGTGCAAGAGGGTTTCCTTTTCTCCGCACCCTCTCCAGCATTTATTGTTTGTAGATTTTTTGATGATGGCCATTCTAACTGGTGTGAGGTGATACCTCATTGTAGTTTTGATTTGCATTTCTCTAATAATTAGTGATGTTGAGCAGCTTTTCATGTGCTTCTTGGCCATCTGTATGTCTTCTTCGGAGAAATGGCTATTTAGGTCTTCTGGCCATTTTTGGATTGGGTTGTTTGTTTTTTTCAAATTGTACCGCATGAACTGTTTATATATTTTGGAGATTAATCCTTTGTCCATTGATTCATTTGCAAATATTTTCTCCCATGCAGAGGTTGTCTTTTGGTCTTGTTTGTAGTTTCCTTTGCTTTGCAAAAGTTTTAAGTTTCTTTAAGTCCCATCTGTTTATTTTTGTTTTTCAGTTACTCTAAGAGGTAGATCAAAAAAGATCTTGCTGTAATTTATGTCAAAGAGTGTTGTTCCTATGTTTTCCTCTAAGAGTTTTATAGCATCCAGTCTTACATTTAGGTCTCTAATCCATTTTGAGTTTATTGCTGTGTATGGTGTTAAGGAGTGTTCTAATTTCATTGCTTTACATGTAGCTGTCCAGTTTTCCCATGACCACTTATTGAAGAGACTGTCTTTTCTTCATTGTATATCCTTGCCTCCTTTGTCATAGATTAGTTGACCATAGGTGCATGGGTTTATCTCTTGGCTTTCTATCCTGTTCCATTGATCTATATTTCTGTTTTTGTGCCAATATCATGTTGTCTTGATTACTGTAGCTTTGTAGTATAGTCTGAAGTCAAGGAGTCTGATTCCTCCAGCTCGGTTTTGTCCCTCGAGACTGCTTTGCTATTCAGGGTCATTTGAGTCTCCATACAAATTTTAAGATATTTTGTTCTAGTTCTATAAAAAATGTCATTGGTAGTTTGATAGGAATTGCACTGAATCTGTAGATTGCTTGGGTTGTATAGTCATTCTCACAATATTGATTCTTCTAATCCAGGAAAATGGTATATCTCTCCATCTGTTGGTATCATCTTTAATTTCTTTCATATGTGTCTTATAGTTTTCTGCATACAGATCTTTTGTCTCCCTAGGTAGGTTTATTCCTAGGTAGTGTTTTTGCTGCATCCCATACGTTTTGGATCATCGTGTTTTCATCATAATTTGTCTCTGGGTATTTTCTGATTTCCTCTTTGATTTCTTCAGTGATGTCTTGGTTATTTAGTAACACATTGTTTAGTCTCCATGTGTTTGTGGTTTTTACATTTTTTCCCTGTAAATCATTTCTAGTCTCATAGCGTTGTGGTCACAAAAGATGCTTGATATGATTTCAATTTTCTTAAGTTTACTGAGGCTTGATTTGTGACCCAAGATATGATCTATCCTGGAGAATATTCCATGCACACTTGAGAAGAAAGCGTAATCTTCTGTTTTTGGATGGAATGTCCTATAAATATCAATTAAATCTATCCAGTCTGTTGTGTCATTTAAAGTTTGTGTTTCCTTATTAATTTTCTGTTTGGACGATCTGTCCATTGGTGTAAGTGAGGTGTTAAAGTCCCACACTATTATTGTCTTACTGTTGATTTCCTCTTTTATAGCTGTTAGCAGTTGCCTTATGTATTGAGGTGCTCCTATGTTGGGTGCATATATATTTATAATTGTTATATCTTCTTCTTGGATTGATCCCTTGATCATTATGTAGTGTCCTTCCTTGTCTCTTGTAACATTCTTTATTTTAAAGTCTATTTTATCTGATATGAGTATGGCTATTCCAGCTTTCTTTTGATTTTCATTTGCATGGAATATCTTTTTCCATCCCCTCGCTTTCTGTCTGTATGTGTCCCTAGGTGTAAATGTTGTGTTTACTATTGTCCCAGAGGTCTGTTAGGCTGTCTTCATTTCTTTTTATTCTTTTTTCTTTATTCTTTTCTGTGGCAGTGAATTACACCATTCTGTCTTCCAGGTCACTTATCCGTTCTTCTGCCTCAGTTATTCTGCTATTGATTCCTTCTAGTGTATTTTTCATTTCAGTTATTGTATTGTTCATCTCTGTTTGTTTGTCCTTTAATCTTCTAGGTGTTTGTTCTTTAATTCTTCTAGGTCTTTGTTAAACATTTCTTGCATCTCCTCAATCTTTGCCTCCATTCTTTTCCCGAGGTCCTGGATCATCTTCATTATCATTATTCTGAATCCTTTTTCTGGAAGGTTGCCTATCTCCACTTCATTTAGTTGTTTTCCTGGGGTTTTATCTCTTTTTCTTCATCTGGTACATAGCCCTGTGCCTTTTCATCTTGTCTATCTTTCTGTGAATGTGGTTTTTGTTCCATAGGCTGAAGGATTGTAGTTCTTCTTGGTTCTGCTCTGTAGGTGGATTCTTAACCACTGTGCCACCAGGGAAGTCCCAATCCTGCTTTCTTGAGTAATCATTAACTTACAGGGGTGTCCCATATTTTTTCTACTTATGATCCCCTAGTGGGATTAACTATTTAATCACCTACTTTGTCCCTTTACTCTCCCTATTACTTCAACTATGGAAGATTTTTCTCTCTCCATAAACGCAAATACAGCTTTATTTGTTTTACAGAATTTACATAATTTTCTTTGTATTATACTAATTTGTATGTTTTTGTCATTTTGATTGTAAACTCCTTAAAGTCTGAGACTAAATAATTTAACAAAATATTTATTGAATTCTTATTTTATGAAAGCACTCTACTTAGCACAGGGTATATTAAGGAGAAAATATCCTATTTTCAAGGGTACACAGACTAGAGGGACAACAGACAGAATTTGATACTATATGACAGTGCTGTGCTATATAGGCCCAGGGCCTATATATGCAAGCACTCAGGAGGAGCATTCTTGTCAAACTTGGAGTGGGAAGGTCAAGAAACTTTCCAGAAGAAGTGATGTGTAATCTGAGATATGAAGTTTTGGCTGAAATTAACCAGGTCAAGACAGGATAGGGGGAGAAGGGATGGAGGCAGGATGTACTAATCGAAGTACACATACAGAGTTCTGAGGTGTAGGAAAATAAATCTTCCTGGATTTCTCAGTGCTCCTGTAAAAAGCCCTGGCCTCCTGAGATACAGAGATATATATGGTATAAAGACAAAGAATGTTGGTGTTCGCTTTCCCTAGAAATACTTTGCTTTTCACATACCATGAGGAGCAGATCTGTAACCATTTGTCCAATGAATTGCTCTGACCCGAAGGACAATAAAATTTCTCTTATCTCCCTGTAGAGGACAAATGGTAATACCCCAAACTAGACCTCTAGTTTAAGCTGGGTGTTGTTTCCCCAACAACAATTCCCAGTTCTCCAATCCTCTGATACCAGCTGGGTGTCTTAAAATTCAATTCAATTCTTATACTAACTGGCTAGAGCTAGCACAGATCCCATAAGTTAAGTATTCAGTCCCATTAGACTGCCCCTACTTCACATGCCAGCCACAAATGGGGTCTCCAGATTAACTGCACTTCGCCTGACTGATCACAAATTCAGGAGTTCCCATGACCCTCTCTCAGGTTTGATAATTCTCTAGAATGATTCATGGAACTCAAGAAGGAACTACACTTATGGTTGCAATTTATTATAAAAGATACAAATGAACAATCAGTTGAAGAGGTACATAGGGCAAGGTTCAGAAGTGTCCCAAGCACAGGAACATCTGTCCCTATGGAGTCAAAGTATACCACCCTCCTGGCATATCAATATGTTCAACAACTCGGAAGTGCTGTGAATCTTGTTCAAGAGTTTATCAAGCCTTGAGATTGGTTCAAGATGGCAGAGTAGAAGGACGTGCTCTCACTCCCTCTTGTGAGAACACCAGAATCACAACTACCTGCTGGACAATCATCGACAGGAAGACACTGGAACTCACCAAGAAAGATAACCCACATCCAAAGACAAAGGAGAAGCCACAATGAGATGGTAGTAGTGGCATAATCACAGTAAAATCAAATCCCATAACTGCTGGGGGGTGACGCACAGGCTGGACAGCACTTATACCACAAAAGTCCACACACTGGAGTGAAGGTTCTGAACCCCATGTCAGGCTTCCCAACCTGGGGGTCTGGCAATGGGAGGAGGAATTCCTAGAGAATCAGACTTTGAAGCCTAGTGGGATTTGATTGCAGGACTTCAACAGGACTGGGGGAAACAGAGACTCCACTCTTGGAGGGCACACACAAAGTAGTGTGTGCATCAGGACCCGGGGGAAGGAGCAGTGACCCCAGGGGAGACTGAACCAGACCTACCTGCTAGTGTTGGAGGGTCTCCTGCAGAGGTGGGGGCTGGCTGTGGCTCACTGTGGGGACAAGGAAACTGGCAGCAGAAGTTCTGGGAAGTACTTCTTGGCACGAGCTCTCCCAGGATCTGTCATTAGCCCCACCAAAGAGCTGAGGTAGACTCCAGTGTTGGGTTGTCTCAGGCCAAACAACCAACAGGGAGGGAACACAGCCCCAAGCATCAGCAGTCAAGAAGATTAAAGTTTTACTAAGCTCTGCCCACCAAAGCAACAGTCAGCCCCACCCACCACCAGTCCCTCCCATCAAGCCTCTTAGATAGCCTCATCCACCAGATGGGAGAAAGCAGAAGCAAGAAGAACTACAATCCTGCAGCCTGTGGAACAAAAACCACATTCACAGAAAGACAGACAAGGTGAAAAGGCAGAGGACGATGTAACAGATGAAGGAACAAGATAAAACCCCAGAAAAACAACTGAATGAAGTGGAGATAGGCAACCTTCCAGAAAAAGAATTCAGAATAATGATAGTGAAGATGATCCAGGACCTCAGGAAAAGAATGGAGGCAAAGATCGAGAAGATGCAAGAAATGTTTAACAAAGACCTAGAAGAATTAAAGAACAAACAAACAGAGATGAACAATACAATAACTGAAATGAAAAATACATTAGAAGGAATAAATAGCAGGATAACTGAGGCAGAAGAACGGATAACTGACCTGGAAGACAGAATGGTGGAATTCACTGCTATGGAACATATTAAAGAAAAATGAATTAAAAGAAATGAAGAGAGCTTACGAGACTTCTGGGACAACATGAAACGCAACAAAATTCACATTATACGGATACCAGAAGGAGAAGAGAGAGAGAGAGAGGATCCGAGAAAATATTTGAAGAGATTATAGTTGAAAACTTCCCTAACATGGGAAAGGAAATAGCCACCCTAGTCCAGGAAGGGCAAGGAATCCTACACAGGATAAACCCAAGGAGAAACATGCCAAGACACATAGTAATCAAATTGGCAAACATTAGAGACAAAGAAAAATTATTGAAAGCAGCAAGGGAAATATGACAAATAACATATAGGAGAACTCCCATAAGGTTAACAGCTGATTTCTCAGCAGAAACTGTATAAGCCAGAAGGGAGTGGCATGATATACTTAAAGTGATGAAAGGGAAGAACCTACAACCAAGATTACTCTACCTGGCAAGGATCTCATTCAGATTCGTCATACAGACAAGCAAAAGCTAAAAGAATTCAGCACCACCAAAATAGCTCTACAACAAATGCTAAAGAAACTTCTCTAAGTGGGAAACACAGGAGAAGAAAAGGAGCTACAACCACAAACCCAAAACAATTAAGAAAATGGTCATAGGAACATACATATCGACAATTACCTTAAACATGAATGGATTAAATGCTCCACCAAAAGACACAGGCTTGCTGAATGGATACAAAAAAAGACCCATATATATGTTGTCTACAAGAGACCCACTTCAGACGTAGGGACACATACAGACTGAAAGTGAGGGGATGGAAAAAGATATTCCATGCAAATGGAAATCAAAGAAAGCTGGAGTAGCAATACTGATATCAGATAAAATAGACTTTAAAATAAAGAATGTTACAAGAGACAAGGAAGGACACTACATAATGATCAAGGGATCAATCCAAGAAAAAGATAAAACAATAATAAATATATATCCACCACAAAAGGAGCACCTCAATACATAAGAGAACTGCTAACAGCTATAAAAGAGGAAATCGACAGTAACACAATAATAGTGGGGGAATTTAACGCCTCACTTACACCAATGAACAGATCATCCAAAATGAAAATAAATAAGGAAACAGAAGCTTTAAATGACACAATAGACCAAATAGACTTAATTGATATTTATAGGACATTCCATCCAAAAACAGCAGATTACACTTTGTTCTCCAGTGTGCACAGAACATTCTCCAGGATAGATCACATCTTGGATTACAAATCAAGCCTCAGTAAACTTAAGAAAATTGAAATCATATCAGGCATCTTTTGTGACCACAACGCTATGAGACTAGAAATGATTTACAGGGAAAAAATGTAAAAACCACAAACACATGGAGACTAAACAATGTGTTACTAAATAACCAAGACATCGCTGAAGAAATCAAAGAGGAAATAAAAAAGTACCTAGAGACAAATGACAATGAAAACACGACGATCCAAAACCTGTGGGATGAAGCAAAAACACTTGTAAGAGGGAATTTTATAGCAATACAAGCCTACCTCAAGAAACAAGAAAAATCTCAAATAAACAATCTAACCTTACACCTAAAGGAGCTAGAGAAAGAAGAACAAGCAAAACCCAGAGTTAGCAGAAGGAAAGAAATCATCAAGATCAGAGCAGAAATAAATGAAATAGAAACAAAGAAAACAATAGCAAAGATCAATAAAACTAAAACCTGGTTCTTTGAAAAGATAAACAAAATTGATAAGCCATTAGCCAGACTCATCAAGAAAAAGAGGGAGAGAACTCAAATCAATAAAATTAGAAATGAAAAAGGAGAAGTTACAACAGACACCGCAGAAATACAAAGCATCCTAAGAGACTACTACAAGCAACTCTATGCCAATAAAATGGACAATCTGGAAGAAATGGACACATTTTTAGAAAGGTATATCCTTTCAGACTGAACCAGGAAGAAATAGAAAATATGAACAGACCAATCACAAGTCACGAAATCGAAACTGTGATTAAAAATCTTCCAACAAACAAAAGTCCAGGACCAGATGGCTTCACAGGTGATTTCCATCAAACATTTAGAGAAAAGCTAACACCCATCCTTCTCAAACTCTTCCAAAAAATTCCAGAGGAAGGAACACTCTCACACTCATCCAATGAGACCACCATCACCCTGATACCAAAAGCAGACAAAGATACTACAAAAAAAGAAAATTACAGACCAATATCACTGATGAATATAAATGCAAAAATCCTCAACAAAATACTAGCAAACAGAATCCAACAACACATTAAAAGGATCATACACCATGATCAAGTGGGATTTATCCCAGTAATGCAAGCATTCTTCAATATATGCAAATCAACCAATATGATACACCATATTAAGAAACTGAAGAAGAAAAACCATATGATCATCTCAGTAGATGCAGAAAAAGCTTTTGACAAAATTCAACACCCATTTATGATAAAAACTCTCCAGAAAGTGGGCATAGAGGGAACCTACCTGAACATAATAAAGACCATATTTGAGAAACCTGCAGCAAACATCATTCTCAATGGTGAAAAACTGAAAGCATTTCCTGTAAGATCAGGAACAAGACAAGGATGTCCACTCTCACCATTATTATTCAACATAGTTTTGGAAATCCTAGCCACGGCAATCAGAGAAGAAAAAAAATAAAAGGAATACACATTGGAAAAGAAGAATTAAAACTGTCAATGTTTGCAGATGACATGATACTATACATGAGAATACTAAAAATGCCACCAGAAAACTACTAGAGCTAATCAGTGAATTTGGTAAAATTTCAGGATAGAAAATTAATGCGCAGAAATCTCTTGCATTCCTATACACTATGATGAAAAATCTGAAAGAGAAATTAAGGAAACACTCCCATTTACCATTGCAATAAAACGAATAAAGTACTTAGGAATAAACTTACCTAGGGAGACAAAAGACCTGTATGCAGAAAAGTGTAAGACACTGATGAAAGAAATTAAAAATGATACCAACAGACGGAGAGATATACCATGTGCTTGGATTGGAAGAATCAATATTGTGAAAATGACTGTATTACCCGAAACAATCTACAGATTCAATGCAATTCCTATCAAATTTCCAATGGCATTTTTTACTGAACTAGAACAAAAAATCTTAAAATTTGTATGGAGATACAAAATACCCCGAATAGCCAAAGCAGTCTTGAGGGAAAATAATGGAGCAGGAGGAATCAGACTCCCTGACTTCAGACTATACTACAAAGCTACAGTAATCAAGACAATATGGTACTAGCACAAAAACAGAAACATAGATGAATGGAATAAGATAGAAAGTCCAGAGATATACCCACGCACCTATGGTCAACTAATCTATGACAAAGGAGGCAAGGATATACAATGGAAAAAAGACAGTCTCTTCAATAAGTGGTTCTGGGAAAATTGGACAGCTACATGTAAAAGAATGAAATTAGAATGCTTCCTAACACCATACACAAAAATAAACTCAAAATGGATTTGATATCTAAATTTAAGACTGGACACTATAAAAATCTTAGACGTAAAGGAGGTAAAGTTATGTCAAACAGGAAGAGCACTGTTTGACATAACTGACAGCAAGATCTTTTTTGATCCATCTCCTAGGCTAATGGAAATAAAACCAAAAATAACCAAATGGTACCTAATGAAACTTAAAAGCTTTTGCACAGCAAAGCAAACCATAAAAAGTACGAAAAGACAACCGTCAGAATGGGAGAACATATTTGCAAACGAATCAATGGACAAAGGATTAATCTCTAAAATATATAAACAGCTCATGCAGCTCAATATTAAAGAAACAAACAACCCAATCCCAAAATGGGCAGAAGAGCTAAATAGACATTTCTCCAAAGAAGACATACAGATGGCCAAGAAGCACACAAAAAGCTGCTCAACATCACTAATTATTAGAGAAATGAAAATCAAAACTACAATGAGGTATCACCTCACAGCAATTAGAATGGGCATCATCAGAATATCTACAAACTACAAATGCTGGAGAGGGTGTGGAGAAAAGGGAACCCTCTTGCACTGTTGGTGGGAATGTAAATTGAAACAGCCACTATGGAGAACAATATGGAGGTTCATTAAAGTACTAAAAATAGAATTAACATATGACCCAGCAATCCCACTACTGGGCATATACCCAGAGAAAACCATAATTCTAAAAGACACATGCACCCCAATGTTCATTGCAGCACTATTTACAATAGCCAGGTCATGGAAGCAACCTAAATGCCCATCGACAGACGAATAGATAAGGAAGATGTGGTACATATATATGATGGAATATTACTCAGCCACAAAAAGGAATGAAATTGGGTCATTTGTAGAGACGTGGATGGATCTAGAGACTGTCATACAGAGTGAAGTAAGTCAGAAAGAGAAAAACAAATATCGTATATTAACTCATGTATGTGGAATGTAGAAAAATGGTACAGATGAACTGGTGTGCAGGGCAGAAGTTGATATACAGATGTAGACAACAAACGTATGGAAAACAAGGGGGAAAGCTGTGGGGGGTAGGAGGCGTGGGATGAATTGGGAGATTGGGATTGACATGTATACAGTGATGTGTATAAATAAAATTGATGACTAATAAGAACCTGCCATATGAAAAAATCAATAAAGTAAAATTCAAAAATTCAAAAAAAAAAGAGACACGAAGGTAAGTGTTTAAAAAATTTGTAGAGAGTGTGATCAGAAGTAAAGCTACCAGAGAATATAGATGCTGGGAAGACTGGATGGATATGAACTTCTGATCTGAAGGTTCAGTGACTCTTTCTTTACCCAGTACCCAGAGAATAGACTAGTTACATAACTTGTGGGGCCCAGTGCAAAATGAAAATGCAGAGTGCCTTGTTCAAAAATTATTAAGACTTTCAAAATGGCAATAGCAGGACATTAAACCAACTGCGAGGTTGTTCTGAGTGGAGGATTTTGAGGGACTGCATACATCATATCTATGATGCTGGCCCTGCCCTGAGGTGATGGGTTCCCAAAAAAATGTGGGCCAATTAAAATGTACAGGAGACTGAGGGAAGTACTCAAATGTCACTGTTTTAATTTATAGGACAATAGAGCAGTCACGTGGAGTGGAACCCCAACTTTCAGGGTCCCCTCTAGACTTTATTGCTGAGGTACTTGCTAGGTATACAGTATAGTGCCTCTTGGGCAAGGCACTCAACTGCTGTAAACTCTTTAGAAAAAAGCAGAGACTGGATTATCTCTAAAATATCTGCAGCACTCTCATCCCTCAATCTGGATTGTGAGTACCTGGGGGAAGGGACTCTTTATTTTTTTAAAACTTATTACCCATAGGAACCAGGATGGTAAATTTTATGTGTCAACTTGGCTGAGTTATGGTGCTGAGATATTTGGTCAAATATTATTCTGGATGTTTTCATAAGGATGTTTTTGGATGAGAATAACATTTAAAAAGGTGGACTTTGAGTAAAGCAAATTGCCTTCCATAATGTGGGTGAGCCTTGTCCAACCATTTGAATGCCTAATAAAACAAAAGACTGACCTCCCCCAAGTGAGAAGGAATTCTGCCAGCAAATGACCTTCAGACTTGCACTGCAATGGCTCTTTCCTGGGTCACCAGCCTGCTGGCCTACCTTGCAGATTGTGGACTTGCCAGCCTCCATAATCCCATGAGCAAATTCTTTATAATAAACCATAACTCTCTGGAGAAACCTGCCTAATACAGGAAAATAACACCTAGTGGATGGTGAATAAATTTCTTTATTCCACAAATATTTGTTTAAATGATGAATCAACCAGACATTTCACTCTATATGCACCATTCATTTTTATGGATTTATATTTTTAAGTAATTCTATATTCATCATAATAGTGGACCTTTAGAACAACTTTTACTTCTCTACTATATTTCATCTGATTTTGGAGCTGAGTCCTAGAGCTGTTTTAGATTTCTTTTTAAGTATCATTTTAAAAAAAAGTATAATTTGACTCCAAAAATGGATGTTAAATTTTAAAAATGAAACACAAAAGACCCCAAATAGCCAAAGCAATATTGAGAAAGAAAAACGGAGCTGGAGGAATCAGGCTCCCCGACTTCAAACTATACTACAAAGCTACAGTAATCAAAACAGTATGATACTGGCACAAAAACAGTAATATAGATCAATGGTACAGGATAGAAAGCCCAGAGGTAAACCCATGCACCTATGGTCAACTAATCTATGACAAAGGAGGCAAGGATATACAATGGAGAAAAGACAGCCTCTTCAACAAGTGGTGCTGGGAAAACTGGACAGCTACATGTAAAAGAATGAAACTAGAACACTCCCTAACACCATACACAAAAATAAACTCAATAGATTAAAGACCTAAATGTAAGATCAGACACTTTAAAACTCATAGAGGAAAACATAGGAAAAACATTCTTTGACATAAACCATAGCAAGGTCTTTTTTGACCCACCTCCTAGAGTAATGAAAATAAAAATAAAAATAAACAAATCGGACCTAATTAAACTTAAAGCTTTTGCACAGCAAAGGAAGCTGTAAACAAAATGAAAAGACGACCCTCAGAATGGGAGAAAAATATTTGCAAACGAAGCAATGGACAAAGGATTAATCTCCAAAATATACAAACAACTCATGGAGCTCAATATCTAAAAAACAAACAACCCAATCAAAAATTGGGCAGAAGACACAAATAGACATCTCTCCAAAGAAGACATACAGATGGCCAAGAGGCACATGAAAAGATGCTCAACATCACTAATTATTAGAGAAATGCAACTCAAAACTATAATGAGGTATCACCTCACATCGGTCAGAATGGCCATCATCACAAAATTTACAAACAACAAATGCTGGAGAGGGTGTGGAGAAAAGAGAACCCTCTGGCACTGTTGGTGGGAATGTAAATTGATACAGTAACTAGGGAGAACAGTATGGAGGCTCCTTAAAAAACTTAAAATAGAACTACCATATGACCCAGCAATTCCACTACTGGGCATATACCCTGAGAAAACCATAATTCAAAAGGACACATGTATGCCAATGTTCATTGCAGCACTATTTACAATAGCCAGGACACAGAAACAAACTAAATGTCCATCAACAGATGAATGGATAAAGATGTGGTACATATATACAATGGAATATTAGCCATAAAAAGGAATGAAATTGGGACTTATGTAGAGATGTGGATGGATCTAGAGACTGTCATACAGAGTTAAGTAAGTCAGAAAGAGAAAAATAAATATTGTATATTAATGCATATATGTGGAATGTAGAAAAATGGTACAGATGAACCTATTTGCAGGGCAGGAATAGAGATGCAGATGTATAGAAAGGACATGTGAACATGGTGGGGAAGGAGGGGTGGGACGAATTGGGACGTTAGGATTGACATATATACACTACCATGTTTAAAATAGATAGCTAGTGGGAACCTGCTATAAAGCACAGGAAGCTCAGCTCAGTGCTATGTGAAGACCTAGATGGGTGGGATGGGAGGGGTGGGAGGGAGGTCCAAGAAGGAGGGGATATATGTATACATATAGCTGATTCACTTCATTGTACAGCAGAAACTAACACAAATTGTAAAGCAATTATACTCCAGTAAAAAAATTTTTTAATAAAAAATAATAAAAATAAATTTGTAAAAGTACCTTTGGAGCTTAAATAGTAGAATCAATAACAATAATGCTTCAGGCCTTAAAACTATTTTATGTGAAGTTGGTGTTCTTTATGAAAATTATAAAATGATAGCTGCTAAGAAATATGAGAATAATAAGAGAAAAATTATGAAAGGCATCCATGTTTCTCAGTGATACTGGTGGAACTGAGTTCTTATTGCCTATTGCAGCAAATTCAGCAACAAACCTAAGTACTGGCTTTTCCTTCTCCTCCATCTCACTCTCCCTGATCTCTCACACCTGCTTCCTGAGATCACCTCCCAAATAAACTACTGGACCCCAAGTCCTTGTCTCAGCCTTTGCTTTAGATGACCCCCAACATCTGATACTTAAGCACAAGAAGGGGTTGAACCCAACACACTAGTGGTTCTATATCCTGTCTATTGACCCTCTAATCAAAAGCTAATTGTTACCGTACTTGGTGTAGCGGACCTGAATTAGTAATTCTATTAACTCTGGCCAGAGGAGTAAATTTGTAGTTTTGGCATGAGAAAATGACATTTTTGTACAAATTGTATTTTTTAAAAAATAAATTTATTTTATTTATTTATTTTTGTCTGTGTTGGGTCTTCGTCGCTGCACGCCGGCTTGCTCTAGTTGCAGTGAGTGGGGGCTACTCTTTGTTGCAGTACTCGGGCTTCTCATTGTGGCGGATTCTCTTGTTGCGGAGCACGGGCTTTAGGGCACGCGGACTTCAGTAGTTGTGGTGCACGGACTCAGTAGTTGTGGCTCGTGGGCTCTAGAGTGCAGGCTCAGTGGTTATGGCGCACGGGCTTAGTTGCTCCGCGGCATTTGGCATCTTCCCGGAACAGGTCTGCCCACCACCAGGGAAGCCCTACAAATTGTATTTATATAGGTTTGCTATCACTGTTGTTTGTTTTTTAAGATGTTGAAATGCTTAGGGAACTTGATCTACTAAATTTGTGTGTGATTTATTAGATATATAAGAATTTTTTTAAAATGTGGTTAGGAAGGCTATGTTAAATATGCAAATTTGCCTTATTAATTTTGGAGTGCTGCAGAATCAGAAAACTAGCCTTATTATTGTCCTTTCAAAGGTCTATGGGAATTGAAATAAATATGTTAAGTTGCATTTAATAAAGTAACCTAAGAACCAATTTAAAAACTAGTGACTATCATCAAATATATAAAAGTAAGGAACAAATTTAACTTAAATCAAAGGTGTTATAAAAACTTAGTGTTTGGACTTCCCTGGTGGCGCAGTGGTTAAGAATCTGCCTGCCAATGCAGGGGACCCGGGTTTGAGCCCTGGTCCGGGAAGATCCCACATGCTGCGGAGCAGCTAAGCCTGTGTGCCACGACTACTGAGCCCACGCTCCACAACTACTGAAGCCTGCATGCCTAGAGCCCATGCTCCACAACAAGAGAAGCCACTGCTATGAGAAGCCTGCACACCCCAACGAAGAGCAGCCCCTGCTCACTGCAACTAGAGAAAGCCCACACGCAACAAAGACCCAATTCAGTCAAAAATAAATAATAAATAAATAAGTTTATATAAAAAAAGAAACTTACAGCATTTAATGACAATGATAGGGAAGATTTTTTAAAAATACTGTTAAGGGGGACCTTGAAGATGGCGGAAGAGTAAGACGCGGAGATCGCCTTCCTCCCCACGGATACACCAGAAATACATCCACACGTGGAACAACTCCTACAGAACCCCTACTGAAGGCTGGCAGAAGACCTCAGACCTCCCAAAAGGCAAGAAACTCCCCACGTAACTGGGTAGGGCAAAAGAAAAAACAGAGACAAAAGAATAAGGACGGCACCTGCACCAGTGGGAGGGAGCTGTGAAGGAGGAAAAGTTTCCACACACTAGGAAGCCCCTCCGCGGGCGGAGACTGCGGGAGGCGGAGGGGGGAGTTTCGGGACCGCGGAGTAGTGCACAGCGACGGGTGCGGAGGGCAAAGCGGGGAGATTCCTGCACAGACGATCGGTGCCGACC
>NW_020174289.1:233489-239006 GCF_003031525.2 Neophocaena asiaeorientalis asiaeorientalis
ATGCTAACACATATATATGGAATTTAAGGGAAAAAAATGTCATGAAGAACCTAGGGGTAGGACAGGAATAAAGACGCAGACCTACTGGAGAACGGACTTGAGGATATGGGGAGGGGGAAGGGTGAGTTTTGACAGGGCGAGAGAGAGTCATGGACATATACACACTAACAAACGTAGTAAGGTAGATAGCTGGGGGGAAGCAGCCGCAAGGCACAGGGATATTAGCTCGGTGCTTTGTGACAGCCTGGAAGGGTGGGATGGGGAGAGTGGGAGGGAGGGAGACGCAAGAGGGAAGACGTATGGGAACATATGTATATGTATAGCTGATTCACTTTGTTATAAAGCAGAAACTAACACACCATTGTAAAGCAATTATACCCCAATAAAGATGTTTAAAAAAAAAATACTGTTAAATATTTGAGTATCTAACTTGCTCTAGGGCTTTCTAACCCATAAGTCTGTAGAATTGAGAATGGTATAAAATTGGAAAAGGAGAAGACAGGAGTACCTTATCCTTGAAAAAAACCACAAATCTCTGAACCAGGGATGGAGTGAGTATGGGAATGTTCACACTATATTTTTCTAAGGCACACAGTACGTAAGTTGGTCTGCACATCATTGGTAATATTTTCTTCTACAGTTGAAACTAATTATTTATTCTACTACCATTTAATTTTGAATACTACTGCTTTGATTTTGTATTGCATTATCAGATAAAATAGATTGGTATTTATGTTAGTTTGGTTGGTCATCAAAATTCTGGTTAGAAGGATAATTAAAAGACTTATCAACCATGAGGTGTTTCAATAGGTTGATGAGACATACCAGAAGTTTTAAAAAAGAAAATGGGTGCAATTACAGAACTGACAAGCCCTGAACATACAAGTTTCACAGCAGGAGTTGGTAATTCCCATTATCATGTAGGTGAGGTGAATCACAAGGGCCAAACTAAAAGACAGATGTAATTTTGAGCCAATATAATAAGTTGCAGAAAATAAATATATTTGATTGATTAAATAAATTAATGAAATCATATGGGCTCAAAAAGTCTCACTAATGTGACAGGCAAGAAGCTTCCTCTAAAAAAGTTAAAAAAAACCCTATTTATTAATAATGAATTTAATATTCATTAATATACAACTGAGAGCATTCCTTTCTTCACATAACTATGCCCCTGTTCTTCATATAACCACCCACCACAGTAAAAACTTTCTAGTGATAATTTAAAAAAAAATTTTGAAGTTATCAGGCAATACTTTTTGAGGTTTGAAACATCACTCAGTTTTTCTGTATACTCAAAATCAAACTACCTAAGCTAGTTTCAAATTTGAACGTTCTTCTCTGTCATTAAGGAAACATCTGAATGGCTACTGTGTGCCAATGTGCTAAGCATAGGGAATACAAAGATGATTAAGATATTGAACTTCTTTCTTGTAAGCTTAGAGTCAAGTTAGAAAGATATATGGACACAATTTAGATGTATCATAAGTGCCACAGTAAATGTCCAAACTGCTATAGGAGCAAAGAATATGACTAAAGCTACTTGAATGATAGGGGAGGCATTGAAACTGCTGTTTGAGCTGGGTCTTAATAAACATAAAAGTTTGCCACATAGAGAGGAGAGGTAGAAGAGTCCAGGTGGAGAGCAGAAAGAGCAGTACCGAAGTTACAGGAGCAAAAGGTAAAAGAGGCTGTGTGTCTGGACTGCTCAACCGATGTGTGGGTGGAGAGCAGAATTCATGGGGAAAGTAGCAAGAATTGAGGCTGAAGAAAACAGCAGGTGCCAGGTTATGGAGGACCTTATATGCTATAGGAAATGGAGAGCCATTTTAATTTTTAAGCAAACTTTAAGCAAAGTTTAAGAATTTTAAGCAAAGTCAGGAAGAACAATTAGAAAATTATTACAATAATACGAGTGAAAAAATGGGCCTTGAATTTATTAAGTGAAGGAGGGGTTAGGGAAAAGAAAAATAGATAGGACCGAACACTGATCATGATTGAATCTACATGATGAGGGAGGAAATCGTGTCTGTGTCTGATGATCTCTTTTCTTCAGGGTCAAGTTGGCATGGGGGAGGCTGAAAGGACAAATAAAGGTAGGAGGTATAAACAAAGTGGTGAAGGAAACAAGGGATCTGTAGGCTTAAGCTTTATTGAAAGAATAATCAAGGACTTCCCTGGTGGTGCAGTGGTTAAGAATCTGCCTACCAATGCAGGGGACACGGTCTCGATCCCTGGTCCGGGAAGACCCCACATGCTGCGGAGCAGCTAAGCCCGTGCTACAACTGAGCCTGCGCTCTAGAGCCCGCGAGCCACAACTACTGAAGCCTGCGCACCTAGAGCCCTTGCTCCACAACAACAGAAGCCGCCACAGTGAGAGGCCCGCGTGCCACAACGAAGAGTGGCCCCTGCTCGCCACAACTAGAGAAAGCCAACGCGCAGCAACGAAGACCCAACACAGCCAAAAATAAGTAAATAAATTAAAAAACAGAAAGAATAATCATGCAATATTGAGGTTATAAAAGTTACTTTATTTCAAATGTGAAAATATAAAAATTACATATAAAATTTAAGGATATTAAAGCATCCAAACTTTAAGTTTCAGCTTTAGTTCCTTATAAATGTACTTAATTGATGACAATATTCATAGCAGGCATAAACATAAGGAGAATTATATTTCTAAGAATTAAGACACAGGAGAAAATAATACATTCTGTTACTGATAAAAGCACAGAACAGTAGTGGTCAGTGTTATAGACTTCCCAACACCCTCTCCATTCCAAAAGATTATTAGGAGACAATTGGAGGAATCTCATTGATGGTGGCAGTGACTGGGGAGAATGGCCATGCGACCATGACACGAGGAGGCATGAGGAGAGTTTTGCTGAGAGAACCTCTGAGAAAGGGTCCTTAAAAGTCTATGAAGGAGACAGAAAAAATTGCTCATCTTCTTTCTCTGGCTGCTGCCAGGTCTGAATGGGCCCATGGAATAGCTACAGCCATAGTGAAACCAGCTTGAGAATGAAGCCAATACTAAAGGTGACAGAGCAGAGAGATGGAATGAAACCGATTCCTTGATGACATACTGAGCAGTGGAGCTCACCCTACTTGAACTTCTTGTTATGTGGGATTATAAATGTGTGGTGGTTTAAGCCATTGGAATCAGGGTTTTCTGTTACTTGCAGCCAACTAAAACAAGAATTTAAGGTAGATTAAAGGAAAACATTAACAGATGCTTACAATGTATTGAATTAAATTTTCTCCTCTTGGTAAATCAATTTCACTTACAGTCAGTTTTTATTTCATTTGAAGTTTACATAATCCCTTCCCTCCAAATTGCCATTAATCGTTTTTTTGGGCTATCACGTCTAACCATCTGTCCTCTCACACAGTATTGCTGACAGAGACAAACAGAACAGAGGGAAGTGAAGCAGCAGCTGAATTTAGCTCTCTGTTAAGCTGCAAAGAGATTGTCTCTCTTTTATAGATGATTTGACGGTTGTGGTAGTAAACTTTTTCTGACAGCAGCCCTATGGGAGGAAAGCATATGGAGGAAAGAATCTGACAATCTTCTAATAACTGTTTTTTTTTTTTAAAATAAAAACAACTAAACACTTTCTTAAAACTAATAATATATCCTTCACTTACTTGCCCCCTGGCTGTATTGGGAGTATTTATATACATTTTTAATAATCTTAAATAAAAATAGTACATGCAGAATACAAACATAGTGTTTGGAACTAGGTATTACTATTAACAGTGGTCTACTTAGAACAAAATACTGTGCTAATCTAGCGCTGAGAGTGTCCTAGTGGCCCTAAAGCAGTCACCAGTTCATCTGCTTGCCTTCCTACAGCCTGAGTTTTGCTTTCCTCTTATCAATGCACTTGAAAAATTCAGTCTCTGGGCTAGTATATGTCTTTCATTTTCAGATGCAAGCAGCAACTTTGGCATTTCTTATCACAAAAAATCCATATGAGAGAGCTGGCAGGCCCAGTGAACTTCCTGGGCGGAGAGGTTTTTCTGTCAAAGCTGGCAGGGTTTGGTCATCCACCATCTTCAGAGTTTGACCATTGAGCTGGACAGATCTGCAAAGGGGAAAGATACGTCCAAGTTAGCCAAGTTGTGTGTCTTCCATCTACTCTATAAAAGTCATGAGATCTTTTTAAGACCAAAAAATTTTTCTGTGGCAGTTTATGTTATATAATTTGTATTTGAACACTATGTCAGTTAAACATCTGACCTAGATGGTCTTTAAGCTGCACTGGTAGAGTTGAGCAGTTGTGACAGAAACCATATGGCCTGCAAAGCCCCAAATATTTACTATCTGGCCCTTTACAGAAAATGGAACACATGTAACCCATACTAGGCAAGATGATGGAGTTATAAAAAGAACGAAGATGACATACTTCTGGATCTGCAGCATTTTTTTGGATGGTAAGAAACTGAAAACATTTTTATATAAAGCAAATATATGGAATGGAGTGTGAATTTCATGAATTTAACATACAAAATGACAGTCAATTTCCCATTTGTAACTATGTCCATAAACCCTCTTACTCCCCTTTTCCCAGGAGGTATGCATTCATTTTCTTAAATTGTTAAGCTATTTTGGTAGAATGTATATTGCTGTGGTGAAGCAAACACAGATTCCAAAAAAATTATGTTTTCTTTGCATCTCACTGTTGGAATTTAAAATCAAAACTGAGTCAAAAAATGGAAAAAAAATTAAAGACAAGTATTATTTCTTATGCATATTTATTATTATTTAAGTCAAATTAATACATGCTTACAGCAATAAATCTCATATAAACAAGAGCTTATGAAGAAAAGCTTTAATCTGCTTTTAGTTCTGCTGATAGTTACTTCCATAATTCCAAATGATGCTTTTATCTCTATTATCTTTTTCTTAAATGCTTTTTACATTATGAAATTTTTATATATGAAAAAAGTTTTTTATTGTTGAAAATTTAGATTACTGTCAGAGTTTATCTATGTCATGTATATAATACATGTAACGGTACCTTGTATATAGTAAGCACTGTAAAAGTATTATCTATCATCATTATTCAGATAAATATAACAAAAGCAACCTGTTAACTCATCATAACCATTTTTAAGATTTTGATGTATATTTATTCATCTCTTTTCTATGTATGTATGTACATACATGTTTTCATTTAGACAAAAATGAGCATACAGTATATAGTCTCTTAAAAGTTGATTCTTCTTGGGCTTCCCTGGTGGCGCAGTGGTTGAGAATCTGCCTGCTAATGCAAGTTGATTCTTTTTCCTGTAACACATCCTAACATTTGTTCACACCATTAAACATTCATCCACTACATCATTTTAATGGCTGCACAAGATTCAGTTGTATGAGCATATTAGTTTATTTACTTAATTGTCTAATGTTAGACATTTGATTGTTTCCAATTTAACATTATTATAAAGTTTTCGTTTTTTTTTTTTTTTTTTTTTTTTTTTTTTTGGGGCGCGGGGCTCCCCCTTTTTGTGCCT
>NW_020174289.1:239050-281322 GCF_003031525.2 Neophocaena asiaeorientalis asiaeorientalis
CATCGGCAGGCGGACTCTCAACGACTGCGCCACCAGGGAAGCCCCTAAAGTTTTCATTTTTAAAGATCTCACACTCTATCCTAAGTATCAGTCAGCAGAAAAACTGGTTTCCATTTAACCTTGGTTAAATGCCCAGCTCTGGGCTCCGTGCCTAAAGATGTGATAAGATAACCATGGCTGTGCTGGAGGCTAATAAGCCTGCATAGCTGTTACACTCAGCCCACATGCACCCAAGCTTTATCTTAGCACCTATATCACAGCAGTTCCTGGATGGGGTGTGGGAGGAAATGCCATGACCACCATCAGGAAACCACAGACAAAAACAGCCCTTGAAAACATCTCTAAATGGTGGTAGTAACACCTCTCCTGCATGAAATTGAAGACCATTACAAGGGTACACAAAAAAGTCTCAGAAATGCTTTAGGAGAGGCCACAGAGTTTAAAGGTAAGTCTGATCATTGTAAATTAATACTGCTCTGGGTTAAGATGATGAAACATGGGCAAGATAATCCATCTGGCTATACTGTTTAATCACCTATAAATATAGCTAAAGGATGCTATCAGTATACTGAGTGTAAGCACGCAGAATATTTCCTCAGGCTGGGCAATGAAGGTAGGGCTTTTTTTGAGGGTAGTACCTTGTTTTATATTTTTAAGTCAGTAACATGATGACAAGAAATAGAAGACATGCTTGTCACGTTTCAGATAAATAGAGCTAGAAGGAATTAGCAAGCAACAGATTTGGCAAAATTGGCGATGCTGGGCAAAATTTATCTGAGATAACTATAAAATACTGTTTTTATGTTAACATATATTCACTTCAAATATTTATTAAAAACTTACTATGCAGGACCTTCTATGGGAACTATACAAGTTACTCAAGTAAAAAATAATTTTTTAAAGGTGATTATTATTTAACCCTCTGAGGTCATTAGCGTGAACAAGTGTGCAGACTGTGCACTCATCAAACTTATCTGCGATGTTTTTGCAACATTTTAAAGAGGGAAAAATATAAGTAATATATACTCATCAAAGAGAACTTAGGGTAATAAAACATTATGCACAATTTCACCAATTTTCCAAGTATAAAGCATGAAATGTGTGATAAGAATGCAACAGGGTCTGGTAAATATAGCGAAGAGAAGAATCATTGAAGAAATTGGGCATATTTAGCCTGGAGAGAAGACAGTCCAATTGTCCTTCAAATATTTGAGAGTTATTCTGGAGAAAAGGAGGTATTCAGCATTGTTCCAGATTAGCAGTAGCAAACTCAAATGTCCTCAAGGGCCAAGGAAGTTACGTGTGCCAGTGCAGTAGGACAGGCTTAAGACACAGCAGGGTCACGTAGGGACTAAGGAGCACAGAAAGATGAATGACCTGTCTAAAGTAAACAACCCCAGTTCAACTCCATTGAATTGGGAAAACATCCCAGAGCTGCCAGAGCACCTATTTTCAAAGAAAAGCTAGAAATCCAGATACTTTAGTAGTTGTCAATTTTTACAACATTGACAACTAATTAAAAATAAAAATTAACACAGAACGTATGCCAACCTCCCCAGCAGAAAAAGAGAAAAAAAAAAAATCCTCTAAACCCACTTGTCCACAGGCATGAGGTATAGTTTCCATCCTCCGTTCTAGAGAATAGAACTAAGAGCAGCAGATGAAAGGCTTAGAGGCTCACTTTATCCTTGCCACAGAGAGCAGTCGCCAGCAGAGGCTGCGAGATCCAACAGAGGAGGAATCAAACAGAGCTGAATGGCCTTAGATACCCATCTAAAATGACCTCTTAAAACACTTCTAATTCTGCAACTATTATTCAACGACTTCAGAAAAGCTTTTCTCTTATCAGCCTCAGACAGAAATATGCAAAAATAGCCACTTCAAAAAGGGTCAAAACCCAAATAGAGAAAAGTATCTGTTATCCAAATATACATTATTTACAATAGGGGAAAAAAAAGGTTTAAACAGTAGGAAAATAAGAAAACCATGGCATTTTATAAAACATGCAGCCCATTTAGAAGTCTACAAAGGCTATATATGGAAAGATACTTTGGGAAACTTGTGGGTTCCCCTTCACTTTTTCCTATTAGAGGTTGTATGATTACAGTTATAGTAAAATAAAGGATAGGGAAAAAATAAAGTAATGGTACCCAGTGTTAATAATGCTTGTCTATGGGGGATAGGACTTTGGAGAAAGCATGTTTATGGTACTTTTTCAGGTTCTGAGGCTGTCACTGAAAACATCACTCATAGAGCATTTGCAAAGATGCGAGGAGGTAGTAAGAATTTTGTAATCTCAATTTTTTATGCTTTAATGTGAGAATAGCCATGATGGAAAGAGCCCCTTCCAACACACAATGAATTTTTATTTTAATTAATTAATTTTTTTGGCTGCACCGCACAGCTTGTGGGATTTTTAGTTCCCTGACTAGGGATTGAACCCGTACCCCCTGATTTGGGAGCATGGAGTCTTAACCACTGGACCATGGGGGAAGTCTCCTTCCAATACATATTAGACAGAAATCTTACAATGTTTGTGTGCCTAACTCTTAAAGGCTTACGGTCATTCTTGGGTATTCTGTTGGATTACAGGCTTTTGTAAGACATATTCAATGACAGGCTTTTATAACTAAAATGTATTAGAACCAACTTTAATTCACCTAAAAGGCACATTTCTGACCACTTTTTTCTTACTCTAACCAATAAAAAAACTACTCTGATACCATAAGAGACTCACACCCAGCTCACACCATATAATATTTTACAACAACTCCTATGCCTTTATATAGCAATTACATATAGGTATTTTTGTTTTAGTGACTGTGTTACCAAGAATTATGTCTTTTTGGAGCAAATAATCTAAATGCATTGAGTGGATCTTGATATATCAAGTTGCTCTGAAATGAAAACATTTCCCTGAGATAACTGCTAATTTGTGGTCCCATTCTTCCACTTTGGACTCTCTGAATGAATCACACTTGTATTAGCATGTATTCATATGTAACTTCCTGAATATTAAGAATTGTTAGAACTTGAAATAGTTGAGTTTTTTTTTTTTTTTTTGCTCCCTATCAACACATGGTATTCTGACAAACACCAATAAAATTCACTTTTGGTGAAAGTTTGAAATGAACCAAGAAAATTACTCACTTGGAAAATAAGCCATTGGGTCCTGAAGGTTTTATGAGGTATTTGTCCACTTGCTTGTCAAATAAGTGATGTGGTAACTGCAAGCGCTTGGTGACATTATGGAGGTTTAAGGCATACAGAGTTAAATCTCCTTCTTTATACCTTGGGCTAAAAGCAAATGGATTAACTCAATAAAAATATTTATCTAATTTAAGCAATTGAATAGTTGATTAAAAATACAGTCATGGATAATACTAAGTATTAGTATCTATAGTGATGATGGGCCCTCTTTGTATCCTTCCATTTATGATAATATTAGGCTACTGATGTGGTCCTATTTTGAAAACATGATAAAAATATTGCTGTTCACACTGCCATTTTCTGGGCTTTAGCACTTTGAGATCTTTGCTGCTTTGCTAGGCTGCGTTGTGAGGAAGCCAGTCAGCCCATATGCGTTCAAACATAGGGAAGTTAAATGGTAAAATGGAAATTTTCAGGGTTCATGTGAATTCCTAATATAAACCATATAAACCCAGGCTTTTCCTACCTTTATGAAAAGACTGAAACAAATAAGAAAATTAAATCTACTGACTCTTTTCAGAATCTTTCCACCTAAACCATTCCCCCACTTATTCCTAATGGGGCTCACTACCCAGAAACAGAGTTTCCACTCACTGAAACTGGAAACAGTGTGTAGATTTTGTAGCTAGAATTAGCATTTTAATATTATTCTATTAGGAAAGACAGACTGAAACTAAAAAGAGAAAAATCTCAGACATAGGAACATTTTTCCTACCTAAGGCCAGAGTACTGGACTACAAAAGTCTCTATGGCCTCTCAACTCCAGAAACTGGGTTGAAACTTTTGAAAACATGAGTGTTATTGTTGTTATTGGTGTCATTTTAATTCTTCTTCTTTATTAATCAGATATGATGCAAAGGGATAAGTATACTCATGTAATTATTCATTCATATGAGTTCATATTCATATTTTATTCATTCACAGCCATTCAATTGATTAATCATTCATACAAAATTGGTTTTATGTGCTTCATTTGTATCATTATTTATTTAAATTCAGGATATATTTTCATTATGGATTGTGATAATTAAATCATTGTACAAATCTTTGCTGGACTGCAAATGCCTATGTTTAACCTTTTTTTTTTTCTTTTTTTTAGCTAGACTCTGGCACCATATCACTATGAGAATGAAAAGAAATGAAGAACAATGACACACCTTAGACCCACTGTATAGATAGAAGACAACAGGGTGTTAGAGTAGGAAGTTGTGTGCTTACTAATTAAAACTTGTTGATTGGTAAAGGGCATCTTACACACTTACTGGTTGATGTTTGTGCAATGAAGATATACTCGAAGTTTGTTTCTGTCTGGACCTTTCACACTTGCCATTAACACATTGGTGCCCACCAGTTTCTTGAACAGAAGAGAGAGCCAATAATCCTAGTTGTAGTGATTGGGGAGGGGAGGGACAAAAATAAATCTTTACTTACTCTTTAACAAAAACAGTGTCAAGCAAATAGTTATCCTACAAAGAGTGTGACTGTTATCCTAGAACTATTTTAAAAGGATTCATCTTTTGGTCTGCATTACCACCACGAATCTGAGGGCAATATCTTGTTTGCTGCTTTTTATCACTGGAAGACTACACTTCCACAATTCAGAGTGCTAGGAGATAAATCTCAAGGATGTAACTCATTGCTCAGAGACAGTCTAAATATTCTTTGTTGTCAATCATCCAAAAATTCAAAGCTCAAAGCAAAACTTTTAGATATAGACACACACTCACACACACACACACACACACACATACAAAGCCATGTTTTAAAAATAAAACTTCTGTTTAAGAGACTAAAACAATTTCCTCTGAAACCTTATAAACCCCCAACCCCTGCCCAATAAGGCAGTGCATTAGGCAGTGACCATCACTAGCTATCAAGGTCAAGAAAAGAGACAATCAGACACTATGTGTCTCTTGATGGAAGCACACACTATCACCTATGAAGAATTCTTGCAAAACAAAAAACCCCACAAAAATCAAGCCTCTGGGTCTAGCTACCAGTTTACAGGAAATACAGGGGACAGAGGAACATGGTAAATGATACCACAGAAATAAATTTAGCAAAATCCAGAATGTGGGAAACACTATATAACATTACCTGGTTTCTTAATAAATTCCAAGGGACAAAAAAAAGAGAGGGAGAGAGAACTTAAAGATTAACAGACTTAAGAGATATAATAAATACAATATATGGACCTTGTTTGGATTCTGATGTGAATAAACCAACAATTAAAAACTTTTGTGACTGGGGGGTGGGGTGGTGGTGTGATGAATTGGGAGATTGGGATTGACAGGTATACACTGATGTGTATAAAATGGATGACTAATAAGAAACAAAAAAACCAAAAAAAAACCATTTGTGACAAGGAAAATGTGAAACACTGACTAAATATTTAATGATACTGAGAAATTATTGTTCATATTTTAAAGTATGATAATTATATTTTGTTATGTTTTTACAAAGGAGATACATACTGAAATACTTATGGATAAAGTGGTATACCTGAGATTTGCTTAGAAGTAATCCAGTAGATGGGAGGTAAAGAGTGGGTACAATTATGGATTAAACAACATTAGGGCTTCATATACTTTTCTCTCTACTTTGAAAATTTTCATAATAAAAAGTTTTGTTTTTTTTTTAAATCCACTCAATATATATATATACCCCAACCCTTCCTTCTTGAGCTTGGGTAAGGTAGACTCAACAGGCAAACAGCTTTTGTTTCTCTGCTTAACTTCAAAATTCTTACTGAAGACAAGAAGAGAATCAATTAAATGTTTTCAAAGGAGACGTAGCATGGTTCCATGACTTGGGGTAGAAAGGAAGCAGGCTCAGAGCCAGGATTTGTACAGGATTCTTTAGAGTAACAATGAGACAGCTGTGTGACCTCCAGCAAATCACACAAGCTCATCTCAATTTGAACTTCCTCATTTGAAAAATGGATCTAAGATACCTTCCTTGCCACCTTCCAGGACTGTTTTGCGAATTCCCTGGGATTCTGCAGATGTCAAAGGTACCATTTACTCTTGCAAGTTTTTCTAGCTGACTTGTGAACCTTGAGGAGGAAGTATATTTAGCACATATACAAAGAATTCTTAAGCCAAAAGTTTATGTTTGGCTGAGAAGCTTTAGATAACATCATAAATAGCTGGGACTACTTAGAAAGAGTGACAGGATAAGCTGGCTAATTTCTAGGCATTGGACTCAAAGTAAATTGTGAAGAAACTGTTTATTTCTCTTCCTTGTTCAATGTCCATTTAAGAAGGGGCCAGTAGTAGATTTTGGATATTTGTCTAATGAAATGATCACATTTGGTTTAACTCATTTTATAAATGACTCATAATATACTTGGGGAAGATAGATTCCATTTTGTGCAAAGACATTTTGCTAAAAAATTTTTTTAGGTTATGAACAGTGTGCTCCATGAATTTGGACCACTATAGACTAAAAGCAACTTTGGGGGGAAATCTATCTACAAACCACAAAAGCCTAGCTTATATTTTGGCATGTGCTTTTTGCAGACTTTCTTAGCTTTCCTACAATGTTCAAGCAATTCCCTTAGGAATTATTCTTAGAAAATAGATATTCTCAAATGCTATTTTAGACTATAAAAATCAAGGTCATACTTCTCAGGCTATACCTATGCTATCCCAACTTTTAGATATATATATCTTCCAGGTGGCTTTTTAGATAGAAAGGCTATATTTCCTGATTTAGTACCAGATGTAGTTGGAGGTAGGGTGGGAATGAGACTTTACTCATAAATATCTTGAAGATTATTAACAAAATAGCCAATCGTATGGTGATATTTTTGAACAAATACATGGTACTAGCTTATTTTAAGTTAAATAAATTATGATTTCATGACAAAAATTTTGAAACTTTCGATACTACAGGCAATTTTAACTTTGATTTACTTGGCAAAACATTCGATTCAAGTTTATCTTGTAAAATTGAAGTCAAAAAATTTCAAATTACTCCTTTTTAAAAAATCCCACAACATGCCCCAAATAACCCACATTAAAAACATTATTTCTGGGTCTCAATATCTTGAGACACAAAAAAGTTAGAATGAGTGATCTCTAAGGTTTCTTCTAATTCATCTGTCCATGGTTTGGCTACTTATTGAGAGCATTGAATTTATTGAGAGAATTGACTATTTATAAAAGTTTAATACAGGGGGACCTTAGTATACTCTAACCTACTCACGATAATAGGAAAATAATGGTCACTTACAGGCAAAGGTTCAAAATTTTCATCCACTAAATGGTAGTTTCCAGCTCCGAAGAACACTTGCCTCATCACCACTTCTATGCCCATTCTGGCCGACAGGCCCAATTTATCCAGCCACCTGGAACAGAGTGAGGCCAAGCTTTCTTCAGATTTGGAAAACAAAATAACTCAGTTTTAACTATACACTATCCTGATTTATTCCTCCGTGTGGGAGGAATTTACAGGAAGCCAGAAAAGTAGTATTATCAATAAGGCATTCAGATGAAGTAGAGACTATCCTTCACTTCACATGTTCTCACACTTCTGCATGATAACAAATCCTAGAAGACTATTAATATGCTATAGGAGTCCCTATCAGGGTAGGACAACATCTACAAAGCAGAGTTGACAAATGCCCACACTTATAGACTTATACTCCATCCTGTGGGATCCAAACCCGCCCTTCCCACTTCCACCCGCCGCCTCCCCACCCGCATTTCCATGTGAGGTCTGAAGAAAGGATTGCTGGTGGCCAGCAGCACTAAAATGCGAAATAAGTGAATCACCCCTAAGCTTTTATGGACACTTCCTCCCCCCGTGTTCAGTCAGTGGCAAAACACACATCTCCTTTCTTTCCTCTCCTCCTCATGCCTCCACAAGCATAAGGGATGTGTGCTCTAGTTGGGGCTTATAAGAATGAGGGTAGGAGAGGAAGAGAATAAAGCTCAATATGAGCATGTAGAACTATAGACTAAGAGTGTTAACTGAGTTATGAAATGTAAGTAAACCAGTTGGTTTTAAAGCAATCAAGTTTGTGGTGCTTGGATAAGGGGGTGATTTAGTAAATCTTTAAATTCATTGGTAGCCCCTCGGGTGCGACCTCATACTTTCAGGCTCGAAACTTCTTGGGAATCTATGAATAGAGCTACATGTACTCAGAACCCTTCTCAGAGTCAAGGCTCTTGATGCACTCTTTTACAATGTATTTCTTTAGAGAAAGGAATGCTTGACATATTTATGGGCCATAATTAAGGAACAAAACTTCTAAAGCAGTTCATTCATACAGTGATTAATTTGGGCACATGTTAAAGATGTCCAACCAACTTTAGTAAATCATTTTCTTGCAAAATCTGGCACAAACTTTGGAGCTCAGCCACAGAAACTGTCTTTGACCAGATTTTTGTCTGACGAGTTATTTCAACTGAACAGAAGAACAGGAGAATGCTATCTGGTCCCTGAGACAAGTGCAAATTCACTCACATAAAGCCAGCAGCAAAGGTGTTGGACAGCAAGGGCGCTCCACCCCCATACGCAGAGCTGGTCTCTCCTAACCAAACCTTCTTGTGGGGTCTGGTCTCCTCAACAGCCTATGTATGGAACAGGAAAGTCTCCACAGTAATTGCAAACAAGCTGACCAAATATGGTGCTGAAGATTATTCAATATTCAAAACCTTGCATTCCCAGATCCATCCGTTCAGTATAGTTAAAAAATATTTTCACGGTCATTTAGGTCTTGGGCAATTACCTTTTATTGGAATACTAGGTGTGGAAGGAATGTAAATAATCCCATTCTTTTCTTATGGACTATGAGAGTTCACTCTACCAAAAGGCCATTGGACGTATTTTTAATTTCCAATCAACATACATGGGTAAGACCCGACACTAAGGGGAACTGAAGGTGAGTAAGACCTAGTGCCTGCTCTCTAAAATTGGAAAAACATGTAAATTTATATACCTGTAGAATTTAGGACTAGCTAGACTACAAAATAAGGACTTTGGTTTTACATTAAAAAGAATAAGAAGACTATTACCTGGAAGATTTTTTGCACAGATGAAATAAAAGTGTCCAGTACATCAGGGTTTAGGAAATCTTCTTTGGTAGCAATTCGCCCATTCAAGTAGTAGCTAAATTATTCAGAAAATATTCAGGAAAAAGTAACAAACTTTACTTTCTGCTTTTAAGTTAATTGGCCGCCCTTGCCCTCCTTTCTACTTCTTCCCACCCCTGTGCTATTAAAAAAAAAAAAAAAAAAAAAAAAAAAAAGTTCTACTAAGGAGAGAACAAGATGGAAGGGGACCATTTATTCTGTCTTGAGAAAACATAGTCACAAATGCAGGTATTTGTGGGTTACCCATTCTTTGGCAAGCATATTAGTTTTAACTACTATTAGCTACATCTATTCCATAACTTAAATGATAGTGTGCCTTGATCTTGTAGAAACTACCACGTTACTTAAAACAAGTTTAAATTTCTGTTTTATTAATGTTAAGATCCTAGTACAATGCTGCTTGAGACCGTTTCTTATCGGGAACTATAAAGTCAATTAGCAATTAAATGAAAACAATTTTTTGAAAACTAGGTAATAAGTAAAGCTAGCTTTACTTTCTCAGTATAAACAGTAGGAGACATACTTACTGATGCCATGTAACTGAATCAATCACTTCTCCCCCAGCCTTCAAGAAACTAGAAAAAAAAATCTATTATGTTATCACTTAATCCTTATATGAACAATAAATGCACAAGAGTTGTCTTCCCTAGAAATAGGCTGGTTACTACTTTAGGATAAAGCAACACAAACTTCCTAATTCTGATACAAATTTTATCACAGGTGCCATTTGCCCCCAAATCTTTGGTATTCTGAGCCAGTCAATGTTTCCTCTTTTGGTAAACCTTCTAGTCAGGCAACAAATTGTTTAATAACAGGTGGTTTATTGAGGATTCTCCACCAAAGAAAAATATTATATTTAAGAAAAGTGGTTCTGCTTCCTCTAGCTCTTACCTCTTCAGCATCTTAACAGTCTTTCCTCGAGGCTGGCCAACATCAGGACCATAGAGTTTTGCATTTTTGAAAGCAGATTTTCCTAGAAGTTTATGCAACTCCATAAAATCTTCTCCTAACTGCAATCCATTGATGAAAATACCAGCCTTCTTCCGGAAACTGTTAGGTTCTGAAAGACAGCAATTCGCAAAATAATTGCTTACCTAGAAAATTTTTTATTTAAAAGCAAACATAAAAGCAGCATATAAAAGCAACAGAGCATTTTTCATATTACAAAAACTTAGAATCCAAAGTCAAGGAAAGTAAAATCTCCAGTTATAAAGAAGATATTCCAGGAAAATAAAAATATAAGTTATATAAATGAAGTATTGGGGGTAATAAAACAGTTGGAAATTAATAATTGGGATATTAAACTAGTGGATATTTAGGAAATAGTCTGTATTCAGTATTTAATAACCTAATTTACTTTAAAAAAAAGATTGTGTGGGAGAAGACATTTAAAAACCTATTTCTACAATGTAATTAAAAGTCTTCCTGAGGGGCTTCCCTAGTGGCTTCCCTAGTGGCGCAGTGGTTAAGAATACACCTGCCAATGCAGGGACACGGGTTCAAGCCCTGGTCCAGGAAGATCCCACATGCCGCGGAGCAACTAAGCCTGTGCGCCACAACTACTGAGCCTGCGCTCTAGAGCCCACGAGCCACAACTACTGAAACCTGCACGCCTAGAGCCTATACTATGCAACAAATGAAGCCACCACAATGAGAAGCCCGCGCACCGCAAAGAAGAGTAGCCCCTGCTCGCTGCAACTAGAGAAAGCCCGCGCAGAGCAACGAAGACCTAACACAGCCAAAAGTAAATAAATAAATTTATTTTAAAAAAAGTCTTACTGAGAATTATAAGTGCAAATTATATGTGCATGTGAGTCTGGAAGTAGCAAAGCTGAAGGGAGGGGAGGGAGGCATGGAAAGTGTCCAATCTACTTCCCAAATTACCTTACTCTTCTCCTTCACCCCGGAAACCAGACCTTCCCTTTGCAAAATGGGGCCCGGGGAAGAGGGGCACATGATGACACTCTTTTATCTTACTCTGAAGAGCAGGAGCTGGGGATGGGTAGGGTAGAAAAGTAGGGAAGGTGAGATGTACAGAGATGGGTAAGGATGGGTTCAGATGACCTATTATTCACATAGTTGCTGCAGTAAAGTTGTTCAGCATCTAACTAAGATATGGTTGCCTTGACCCTTCCTTTTATTCTGTTTTCAGTGCTTCAACTTGCCAGTTATCCTCAGTAACCCAATCCCAAAATCTGCTGCTAGACTTTATTATAATACATACCACTATAGACATGTATCACATCTTTGCTTGCTTTCTGGTTGGTCTGCCTCCCTACCTCTAGAACAGAAGTCTCAAGAGAGCAGGGACCTCCTACTAGAGCCAGACTGCCTGCGTTCAAATCCTAACTCCTGTAAGATTCCTCTCACTGATAATTGCCCAGCATCACACAGCTATTGAGCTAAAATTTTTGTGCCTCTTTTGTCATCTATGAAATGAATGTCATAATTGTGTTCACCTCGGGGCAATTATAAAGATAAAATAAGCTAATACTTATTAAATGCTCAGAACAGTGCCTGGAATATAGTATGTGCTCATCATATTACTATACCTCATTTCCCATTTTATCTTCAGTTCCATCGGCTGATGTGTGAACAAAGCATTGTAAATATGTTTGAATGAATGTGGCTAATCACTAGCACTTTAGTTACAGTTTATAAGTTCCTTACAATAAAAGAATGACAAAGGAGACAATCAAGAGCTTGACCCAGGTAAGACTCTGTACCAGAACTTCTAGCTTGAACCCATTATGAGTGTTGGGATGGTGTTGCTGAGATTGACAAGTTGAGAACAGAGGAAGGAATGGAAAGGTAAAAGCAAACTGCTTGAGTCCAACCTGCCAAGCATAAGAGGTCTAGGTGACCCTGAAGATCTCAGGGGAACCAGGGAGCTGTGGAAGTGCTCAAATGTAACATAAACTGGGATTAACGATAGGTTCTGGGATACATAAGGAGTTTTCTGCCACAAGTAATTCCAAACTCACACCACAGAGCACTTACACAAATATTCCAAGGCAAAAAGCATGTTTGCTATTATTAAAAAGAAGGTCATAGATAGGAACAAATAATGCCAAAGTGGGGGAATCTTCTTATTATTGAAATGTTCCCCGGGCAGGGGCAGGGGAGCACTTACCATTGCCTAGTTCCCAAGAAATGTTATAACTCTTGGAAGAGCAGTAGTCCAGGAGTAACTGAGCATTGGAACTGTTCCAGTGCAAATCTGCAGTTCGTAGTAATGCATTTAGACCAAAGATCAGGTCCAGTCCTGAGCAACTGGCAAAAGTATACAGCATATCCACTGAGCTTCCTAAAAGAAAAATGTTGCCATTTCGTGGTTAGGTCAGCACCAGAGTGCCGAAGTGATGAAGGCCTCCAGATTTGTTCCTCATAATGAATTGCTATTTCTGTTGTTAAATGGAAGGAATTCCAATGAGTGCTTATAATTATGAATGCGTCAACAAAATTGGACTGGCAAATTAAAAAAAATATATATATATTACTTTATTTGCTTCAGCTGTTGAATCAAGTCATATGGAAGGTACCAGAGGCTTTGGTCTGGCACTCGGGTTTTGTTCAAGTGACCTCAGGTGAACTGGGGAAACTGCAGTGTATGGCTCAGGGCTCAACACGTACAGGCCAGATTTTCATTAGTCAACACAAACCCCACTCTTCATAATCTAAATATCTCCACTCATAAACTCAGTCACAAAATAACTTGGTAACTTTGATTACATTTTTTTTAAGTTTTTGAAAAATTCATGTATATAATTTATTAATTCAAAATAAAAAAATTGGCCTAGGGCTGTGGTTTCCAAACTCTGCACCAAGGCACTCTGGGGAGTGAATTCACTGGTATGGTTTAGCAAATAAAAATACAGGACATCTAGCTAAATTTGAACTTCAGATAAATAATGAATAATTTTTAGTGTATGTCATGTGCATTATTTGAGAAATACAGCAAAGAAATTATTGTTTATTTGAAATTAAAATTTGACCAGGCAACCTTACTCACAGGGGCACTGCAGGATCTTTTAAATTTGCAAGGGAATGCATCAACATCTGTTGGACATGATGAGAACTGTTACTATTAGGTTGTTCGGACCTAACAGCTTAATCGAAACTCTCAGGTATTTCTTTTGGGCTAGATGTGCTATGAAAAAAATTGAGCCACTAAGGAGTTATTAAAGCTTTGCAACTTTTGAACTCAGCTTTTTAACCATTAGCTAGCCTATAATCTCTTTTTGAGAGTGGCAGAAAGTATTTTTGAGTGTTTAAATCAGTTATTACCTGCATAGATCTGGTGATCTTAATGTATATTTAGAGTTATCTATTAAATAGAAATTCACTTCCCTAGTTTAAAAAAAAAATCTCTATCTATCTGGCAAACTTACACCCTCTCTCCTTCAACGTGGCTCTGTTTCTAAGTCTTCAGCCTGAACTACTTGGATTACCAGAGCAGTGAAACCCTAGGTTTAATACTGCACATAACGGCTGAGGGGCGGTAACAACACTAGCAAGCTATTTTAGGTGTTTTTGATATTTGCTGTGTCACCCACTTCCACAAACCTGCTGCCTATCATTAAGGTGTTACAGACATTGGGGTCTGAAAAGCTCTCTGAGTCCTAGCCTGTTCCTGGGATCTTAGGGCCACAGTGGAGGACAGCATGGGACTTTGGGATTATGGAGTCCTCCCCAAACCTCCGCCCTCATTTTTCTATTAGGAAACTGACACCCAAAGAAATAAAATGCTTTGCCCAATATCACATAGCTATTTGGTGACAGTGCCACAGTAATAGAGCCTGTAATAAAGGCCCTGTGACTGTCCTAGTCACAGTTATCTTTTAGACATATACTGCTAATCATGTTGTAGAAAGTGTCCTAAATCAGGAGTCATAGATCTGAGCTCCCAGCCTCACTATCCCACTTATAGACTGAATGATCAGGAGTGATCCCTTTACCTGCATGAGCCCTGGCTACAGATCTACAATCCTGGAACTAGTACCATCAGCCATCTACCTCACAAAACCAAGCTGAAATAGCACATGTGAAAACCCTTTGTAAGCCATAAAACTCTTACAGATATAAAGCACTATTATTGCCTAGACCTTCTACAAGGATTATGGCATTTTCAAGAAACATAGAATGTTTTCATTTTTGAGTATTTATTCAGCTCATTCCTTACTCTTCCTCTATTTCCACATTTTTCCAAAAACACTTTGAATTTAAGTAGCTTGAAATTCTATTATATGCCCTCTGTAACAGTAACATCTCCTAGAATAAGGGCTGTATATTACTGAGTTAAAATCCACTCTTAAAAATAAAACCCACCCAGCCTATTCCCTCCTCAAAATAATAAAACTCACAGATAATTATCCAATTCCCAGTCATTATCCAATCTCTTATCTCTTACCGTATGAAAGGGTGGAAAGACCCCTGGAATGAAGACAATCTAAATGACACATTATACATTGGCACTGACTATTATACCATTTTTGTTTACATAAATGTGTCCAGCATCCAGTGTGGGAGTGGGATGATGAGGAAGAAAGGTGGAGAAGAAGGAGAAAAAAGGATTAGCTTATTAAATATTATTATTTTAATAAGGGAGTCCTCCTTTCTGTAGTCGCACTCAACATTATACCTGTAACATTGCTTCCTTTTCCTGCCCAGACAGGTTTACAGTGTGAATCCATATTCTCATGTCAAATGTTTTTGTCATTTTCTACTTAAGTGAAACATACCATCCAATGGGTCCTGTAATTAGAAAATTCACCTATATCTTCTAGGACACCTGTTTTAAAGGTGCAGGCCATTAAGCAATTAACACAATAGACTTTTGCTATCTCTTCCATCGTATGATGTCGCATCATACGATGTTACTCAGGCATTACCAACCTTAGCCACGGATGCAGAGCCATGTGTAGAGACACCTATTGGCTTCTCAGATAACCTTATAAATGAGCTGGTGCCCAGACCAAACGCAGTAGGTTTATTTTTTTTAAGACTTTTTTAATGTGGACCACTTTTAAAGTCCTTATTGAATTTGTTACAATATTGCTTCTGTTTTACGTTTTGGTTTTTTGGCCATGAGGCATGTGGGATCTTAGCTCTCCAACCAGGGATCAAACCCATACCCGCTGCACTGGAAGGCGAAGTCTTAACCACTGGACCGCCAGGGAAGTCCCATAGATTTCTATCTATATGTTTCTAATACATGCAGATTAAAATAGAAAATTTCAAATCAGAAGTCAAATATTTCCAAATACAAATTAACTATCTGTATTTGTTATACATTTTAGCATTGCCACTAGGGTGGCTGGAATTATACTGACCCAGCTACATAGTTAGTAAAAGAAGGGCTTTCCCCTGGTGCAGAAGCTATGAAGGCCCCAATCCCAAAGGCAGGAAAAAGGTATTGAAAACCTACCATCTTGGTTCCAAAAAGATCATGTGAGGTAGCAAACATTTTTAAAGAAAAATTTAGGACTTCCCTGGTGGTGCAGTGGTTAAGAATCTGCCTGCCAATGCAGGAGACACGGGTTCAAGCCCTGGTCTGGGAAGATCCCACATGCCACAGAGCAACTAAGCCCATGAGCCACAACTACTGAAGCCCACGTGCCTAGAGCCCGTGCTCCACAACAAAAGAAGCCACCACAAAGAGAAGCCTGCCACTGCAACGAAGAGTAGCCCAGCTCGCCGCAACTGAGGAAAGCCCACGCACAGCAACAAAGATCCAACACAGCCAAAAATAAATAATTAATTTTTTAAAATTAAGGTAAATTGGCATATGTTTAAGACGACCAAGAAAAAAAGTATAAAGCTATAGATTACCTAATACCATAGGGTCTTCTCCTAGCAGGCCTATTTCAGATGATTAATTACAAATAAGGCCTTCCTGCTGTGGGTCTCTTGGACTTCTGTTATCCCTTTAATGGGATCTGAGAAGGCTCTGTCCTGCCAAATTCTGTTCAACCATAGATCATGTTATTAAACCGTTAGCATAGCTCCCCTCTGCCCTCTGCTTTAAAATGCAAAAATTAATTTAGAGGACCACATTTTCTCTTAGCATATAACCTATTTTCTGATTTCTTATGTGTTACTTTTTCCCTTACCTTATAAATAAAAAATATAAAAATAAAAAATCCATTGTACACACTGGAATCTAGGTAGTGTATAGTAAAATCTTACAAAGAAATAATTTACTGTCAATAATGTACTCTTAGAAATGTTGACTAACCCAAACTAACTTCAAGATCATTTATTTTTCAAAAGCCAAAAGAAGACAGTTGTAGCGTATCTAAGCAGGTTATTTTCTTAACTGAGATCTGGGGCAACATCATCCCTTAGCTGGGTATAAAACATCAACTTTTGGATAAAAATATATTTCATAGTTAGATAAGGATTGCTTGTTTCAGTTGTTTGTGGTAAAGCCCTGCATGACATCATCCCATTTAAACACTGGAAAAGTGTTTCCATGAATGGAAATAAATTCCTTGTTAGTTGAGCTAGTCCTGTGTTTTCAAACCCACAGAGGAAAGAAAATGAGAAAGCTGCCCTGCCAGTGATACACAACACATCACTGGCAGGGCAGTGGCTGCTTCTTGGAGGGGAAACAGAATGCACAATGAGGTGTGAATGGTTTCACGTTTTACTCTTCACACTTTTATATTTTACTTTTACACAAGGAGTATATCCATGTCTTCCTTGACTTCCCAGTTCTTCAGAGCAGTAAAGGTCATTATTAGCTTGTGAATGAATGATTCTATATTTCACTCCGTGGCTAGTAGGCAAAGTCAGGAGAAGAAAAGTAAAAAACAGAAGTTTGAGGTTGAAGATTGCCCATTAACTCTTGCTAACATTTGAGGATTATGCAGCTTTACGCAACTGCTATAGGGCTTATTAGATTCAAGCCCAAGTTCAAGCCATCCAAATATTTTGGGGGCTGGGACACTTGCAGGATACCTTTCATTTCTTACTTGAGTAGGTACTGTTCTTGAACTTTTTCTGATACTGTTCTCTGAGTAGCAATTGCTCCTGGAAGGGCCATTCCAACTTCAACCTCCTCTCCACATCAGAAGGGACGGATCCAGATTCGCAAATATCTGCAAATGGAGTAAAAAATTTAGAGATCTATTTTCACAATGACACGGTTGAAATCCCATACACTTATTTAGTTAGCTATTTATGTGACTAAAGCAGGACAATTGAGTTTCTGGTTGTTAAGTGTAACATCAGAGAAGGATATATTCTGCTATACATGTCAAATTTGCTGGCTAATCAATTACCACAAAAAAACAGCCAAAGGGCAGGTTTCTGAAGAAACACTGGACATATACTGGACATAGATACATTGGACATAACTTCAAGTTATTTAACAATTCAGAAGGTCTCCTCAGAAACCTGAAATTACTAGAGAACCCACCGGAAAAAAACACAGTTCTGTTCTCTTAAGGTTCACTTTCAACATACATAGAAATTTGTTTTACATGGACTATATCTGCTTTATGGTGATTTCCTCTTGCCAAATGGTAGGACAGGAAATGTTGACTTTTATTCCTTCAAATTTGGTATCATCAAAGCTCCTGAGACCACAACATGTGTACTTGGAAAATCCACCACTATCCTATCAGGCAGACTGTGCTTCCTTATCACAAGGCAGCAGGGCTGCTGGGGGCGGCTGTCAGGACTGGCTGACCCCCCAGTGACTTCCTTTCTGGGAAGCTGCACATTCTGGCTCTCTGACAGCGGGTGCCTCATCTACCCCTGTGCTCACAAAGGATGTTTCTGAAGCACTTGGATAACCCCAGTGATCCCCCCTCCCTACAGGATGAAGAAAATTGATGAGCAAAGGACACTTTCCTATCTAAATTTATGGGACCTTTTGAATGCATATGACTGGTGAGAAAGGGCCAGGTCTAAATATATTCCAACCTGTTACACTAAGAAAACTCTCCTGCGTTTTTCTTTTTTTCTAATCACTATTCTATCAATTGGCACAGTTATTAATGGTTCTAAACACTTCCTAACTGCAGAAAATAAACAGAAGGAAATATGTAATATATAAAACAATAAAATATTGTTCATTTATATATCATAATTCACTATTGTAATTCAATGATGTACATGGTTCTTTAATAACTGTTAAGATAATGATTTAGCTTCCATTTGATGTCTGTATAGCACTTATGAAAGACACAGGGCAAATCCTCGTGGCGCCCCAGGATGTTTCTCAGATGAAGCCCACAGACTCCCAATATCAGAATCACCTGAGGAGCCTGCTCAACTTGTAACCTAAGTTTGGAGCCCAAGAATCCAAATATTCAAACTCACCCCAGGTGATTATGTCTAGTCAATAAAGTTTGAGAACCACTGCCCAACAAATCAAGTCTTGAAATCCATTCTTAGAAGCAGAGCATATCTCCATGTCCCCTTATTACACCTTTCATCCACATTTTTTGGAATAAATGGGTTTTGATCAGTGCTGTGTCTTGAGCAGGAAATACTCTTTTTGTCTTGGTGCATTTCTACCCACAGGTTCCTCTAGGCAGCTCTGTCCTTTTAGCTACAATCATTGTTCTGTTTACACCACAATTAACTCTCCCCTGCCCCAATGTTGTGTCCAGCACACCATCCCCGCTGCCCCAATGTCTCACATTCATGAAAACATCAGGAGGAGGAAACCTGCCCACCGCTTCCTCCTTTTGTATAGGTGCCTCCACGGGTCCACTGGGAGCCCTTCATCTCTTATTAATTGTTAGATGTGAGCAATAGCTCTCCTCTGAGAATGCCCACGAGTGACTCAAGTTATCAAGTTAACTCAGATATATGGTTAATCTTTAAAGTTTCACCCTGGTTGACTTGAGATTGCCAGTAACTTCTCTCTTCAAAGGTTGGTTCCTTCTTGGGATCAAAAATGAGAAAGTCCGTCTTCGTGCCACCAAATCTCAGGTATGCGGGAGACAAACCTCTGGCCAAAGTACGAAGCTTTGAAGAACTGTTATAAAGACAAGCAAGAAATTAAAATTATTTTTTCCAAGACAATGCAGTCAAACAGATTTACTCCCTTCTCTCTTGGTGGACCCATTTCCTAATAGCTGTACAGGCCCTGGAGGGAGAAATATCGCTCTAACAGAGACATCGTCTCAATCGGAATCTTCCTAATTGCAAGACTGCTCTTCTAGGCACCTGAGAAAACTTGGAGCTCTGACTCGGGCAAGAGCTTATATTTCAACTTGACAAGCAGGATAATGTTCAGTACTTTCAAAAAATTCATAACCTTTTGTGATTCATGGAGGAAAAGAGGTGAGAGAGTGGAAAGATGACTCTGTTTCTTTGAAAAATAGATTGTCTTCAAAAATTTATGTTCCCAGAGAAGTTCATAAATGATTGGGAGTCCTCTTCATCTCCTTAACCAAGCCCCACCTCCACCCCAAGGAAGACCTTCCTTTTAAATTTAAGTCAAATGACTTAGAATGATGTAAGATTCTAATTCCTACCCACCTAGGACACTTCCAATTCAAGCAATTCTAAATACGTATGTCATCAAGCCCAAAATGCTCCTGATAGGTGCCTATTATGCACTCAGAATGGTACAGAATGCTATAGAATGGAATTAGAATGATTTATAATTCCTTCTCTCAGAGAGATGAAGATGTCATGAATATTTAAGTGAACAAAACTAAAAAAACAGAAGACCCAGGTAACAGGGACACTTGCCATGTATTTCTGAAGCCTCACATATGTGATCCTGGCTTCAGTGCTCTCTGGAAAGCTCTTAAAACACATGGAACCAATGCTGTGTGTTCTCAAAATGGCCCAGTTAATTAGTTTACATTTGGGCTTATTTCAAATTGGAAAATCATGCCAGGAGGACTATCTAATTGACAGTATTTCTTGACATCTTAGGAACTGAAGACAGGACCTAAAATTTAAAATTTCAATGCATGCTCCTGCTTTAACTATATATAGTGCTATGTAAAATTTCTGTAAGATTTCTTTATTTTTGCTTAGGAAAGAGAAATTAAAAGGTGGAAATTGACCAAAGGATAAGTGTCTTACGTTAAAAACTTCAGCGATTCCTCCTCACCATTTTTTTTGTTTGTAACATGAAAGCATTTACAGTACTACCTAGGCACTTTTGCCTTCATGAACCTCTTCCACCATAAAAAAATTTTTTAAATTATATTTTGTGATGATATTCATGGAAAGACAAATATGTTAACATTATATATTAAAACATTTTCGAGGGCCCCTGAACCTATTGTGGGTCCTGGCATGAGGAGACGTAGCACAAAGTGAGACTTCAGGGATGTTATCAACATGGAATTGACTGAAATACCTGACAGCACCAAAGAACTCTGGGAAGGATGGCATCTGCCAGGAAATCCTCAGAACCTCTTGAAGATAAATGGGAATGTTCGCTTGTACTGAGTAAGGATTCAGAAGAAAGCCATTTCCACTATGCTATGAACCCAAATAAAACTAAACTGTAGGGACTTCCCTGGTGATTCAGTGGTTAAGATTCCAATGCAGGGGGCACGGGTTCAATCCCTGGTCGGGGCACTAAGATCCCATATGCCTCAAGGCATGGCCAAAAGAATAAATAAATAAACTGTAGGAAGGGGGAATAGCACATTATTGTTTAATGGGTACAGAGTTTCAGTTTGGAAAGATGAAAAAGTTCTAAGATGGCTGGTGGTGATGGCTGCACAACAATGTGAACACACTTAATGCCAGGGAACTCTGCACTTTAAATAACCACAACTTTTACTATTAAAGGAACAACCTGTAGACATAGTGTGATTTCAACAATGAAAATAATATATATAGAGAAGGAGATAGCAGAAGTCATAAGTATGTGGTGAAATGGATGGTAGACTCTTTCTTATTGCTTTTATGTATTTTTCACATTTTCTATAAACACATAATTTTTTTTTTTTTTTTTTTTTTTTTTTATCCCGGACTGGGGCACGAACCCGCATCCCCTGCATCAGCAGGCAGACTCTCAACCATTGCGCCACCAGGGAAGCCCAATAAGCACATAATATTTTAATTCATACAAGGTGACTCTGTGTGTGTGTGTGTTTCTGTCTTTTTAAGAATAGGTGAAAAAAACAAGAGTTACTTAAAGGAGACATAGTCATCCATTAATTTATTCAATAAGTATTCATTGTAGGCGCACTCTGTGTCAGGCATTATGTTAGTTGCTGGGGCTACAATGGCAAAAAAGCCACAGGGAGATGCTGTTCTCATAAATATATATATATATATATATGAATAAGTAAATAGGCAATTCCAAAACAATGCTATCAGAACATACAAAGGGGATCTTAACCCAGACTTTGTCCTAGAGGTAGGAGGTGGTTAGAGGTTTTCCAGGGGCAAGCGTCTTCACTGTTAGATGTTCAAAAGGAAAAAATTTTATCCAGATTGAAGATAGTGAGGTGGGATTGAAGAAAGTGTTCCAGGTCTAGGGAAAAGTCTGTGCAAACAACAGAGGTAGAAGAAGGGAATATGGCACCACCGAAGAGCTGACAGGTGTGGCGAGAGCCTAGAGATTGGGGACAGTAAGGTGCTGGGAGAAGATAGACTGGAGAGGCAAGCAGGACCATATCGTGGAGAGCTTGTAAGCCACCATGTCCAGGAGTTCCAATTTTATATCAAGGCAGTGGGGAGCCATGGAAGGATTTAAAGCAGTGGAGTGCCCGCACCAGACTTTTATTTTAGAAGAGAATCTCAGGCTTCAGTGTAAATAACTGAATAGAAAGACCAAGACTGTGGTCACATTAATGTAGACAGAAAGTGATGGGCTGAGGTAAGGTAAAAACAGTGGGGATGAAGAGAGGGATAAATTCAAGATACATGTGGAGACAGAAATACTAGATTTGGTGTTTAACTGGATGTTGGAGAAGAGTCCAAGATCACCCCTGGGAAGCATCTGGAAGATGGTAATATCATTTACTGAGGTGAAGAATAGGTGATAGACTGGAGATAGGGAGGAAGATGGGGGCAGGGCACAGTGCTGTAGAATTTGAGATGCCAGTAAAAGCCAAAAAACATTGCCATTAGGCCCTTGGCCATGTGTGCCTGGAGCTCAGAAGACACATAAAGGCAAGGTGTAGAATGGAGAGTCCTCAGTCTAGAAGTCAGTGACTAGTGAATCCCTAGCCCACAGGTGCAGAGATGTGGCCCTAAAACTGACACAAGGAACTTTCTCAGAGTCACTCTGGGCTGGCCCTGTTCCACTGCTTTTGTCCAGGCACCGATTCTGGTCCTCGATTTTGATTTTGATTGTGTTTGATGATAGAGGAAGCTCATTTAGATTTGTGTAACTGGTATCTGTAAGTAATTGAGACAGGAGAGACTGGCGCTGTCTGGGAAAGGAAGGGTAAGTGAGCAGCAGGAAGAAGCTGTGGTATCACAAGATGTGCGTCTGTGCACGACCTTGCTCAGATGCCTGAGGATCAGAGCCTGATTCCCAGAAGGCATGACTGTACCACCTCGGGTCACTCTCGACCACATTACCCTGCCTTTATGTTCTTCACAGCGTTCACCACTCTCTGAAATTAGCTTCCTTTTTTGTTGATTTGGTTTACTATCTATCCCCACCCCTGAGCTAAGCTCTGTGAAAGCAGGGACTCTGTATGGCTCATCAGAATCTCCTCAGCACCTAGATAAGTACCTGGCCCACAGCTGGCGCTTAATAAATATTCGTCAAGTGAATGAACAGTTAAGTCCAGCCTGATGAAAGGGCAAGTGGGTCCAGACAAAGACTGTTTTCTGAACAAAATTAAAACCCAGTGCTACGGCTCCTGCCAAGTAAAGGAAATCACATGTTTCAAAGTATTGGTATGAAGGACTTTTTTGTCTCCTTTGTAATGGAATATTTTCTTGTTTTGAGATACAATTTTGATGTCCTCTGACAAAAACCAGATTTAAAACAGCTGCAAACTTTTCATAAAAACAAAATTGATCAAAGGTACAGTATTTCTATCATATACAGTAAAAAGAAAGGGGGGAAAAATCCACCGGCATCAGCACTGCCACCACAACAACGTGGAAATAACAAAAGAACACGTAAAAGCAGCTGCAGATATTCCATTTCTGGAACAGTTTGTTAGGGGAAAGAAACGTCTGCAGGTATTTTTATTTTACCTTAAGTGTAAAAATAAGTTGCTTATCTCTGATACAAAAGCAGAGATGAGTTGGAGCCACCCTGCACTGACTCGTACCAGCTTGTGAGAGCCAACTGTCTCGTTCTGAGAACCAGCTGTTAAACTGTTGGCAGTTTGAAGTCAGCCATGGTGGGGATATTTATACTACAGAAATCAGAAAAAAAACATAAATCAGTCTCCTCTCCTCCCAGAGAGCCAGTCGTGAAACATTTTCTGGCACACCACTGCATGAACAGTAATTCAAGCCACGGAAGTGGGTGAAACCACTCAGGAGATTATGTGAAGTAAAAAAGAAGGCCTAGGTCAGAAGTCTGAGGAACATCAACACTGAAGATAAGCTAGAAGAAGAGGTGGAGAAGAACTGTTAGAGAGATGGGGGAAATCCCCAGAAATGGAAGTGACACAGGGATGAGTGTTTCCATTGTCAACCTTGTCAAATGCTTCTGGGAGACTGTATTGGTTTGCTAGGGCTATAGTAACAAAGTACCACAAACTGAGTGGCTTAAACAGTGGAAATTTATTGTCTTATAGTTCTGGAGGCTAGAAGTCTGAAATCAAGGTGTTGGCAAGGCCATACTCCCTCTGCAGGTGCTGGGGGAAGATCTGCTCCAGGCCTTTTCCCCAACTTTGGGTAGTTCCTTGTAGCAGTATAACTCCAATCTGCACAGGGTGTTCTCTGTGTATGTCTGTCTCCAAATTTCCCCTTTTTATAAGCTCATCAGTCATATAGGATTGGGGCCCGCTCCATTCCATTCTGACCAATTCTTAACTAGTTATGTCTGTAATGACACTATTTCCAAATAAGGTCACAGACTGAGGTACCAGGGGTTAGGACTTCAGCATATGAATTTGGAGGGGACACCCAGACATTCAACCCATAAGAGAGACAAATAAGATAAGGATTGAAAGGTAGTCATTGGATTTCACAATAAACGGTCACTGATGATGTGGGAGAGATTGATTTTATGACACGATGATGGGGACATCATGAGGGTGGACCAAGGAAGGCATGGTTAGTAAGAAAGGCTGCAAAGGGGAGGAGAAAGAGGGTGGTGAATGCAGAGACACACGTGCTGGGAGGTATTTGAGATGGGAAAGACTTGAGGATGTTTCTATGCTGAGAAGAAGGATCCAACAAAAAGGGAGAGGTTAAAGATACTGGAGAGAGATGAATCTCTCTAGATGATTGCTAGAGCAAAGTCCTTGGGGAGGGGACAGGATCCACAGCAGACCTAGAAGAACTGGGCTGAGAAGAGAGAAAGGAAAAAAGCTAGAGGTAGCCATGCTGTCTGCAGGTTTGACTGCAGGAAGAAAAGGAAGTTCCTATCTAGCGACTTCATTTTCTTTGGGAAAGAGAAATGCGGTCATAGACTACGAGTGATGAAGTGGAAGTGGGATCAGAGTTTTGAAGGAAGTGGAGAATGAGAGAGGCCAGAAAAGGAGTGTTAAGGAGTAGCATTAAAGGCCAAGTAAGTCTGGAGGCCAGGAATTTACAGCACGACATCAATCCACGTCACTGGGAGATTCCCCTCTGCCCCCAAGAGCGTAACAGCCCTGCTACACAGGGTGGCCACTAAGACTGGAAGCAGAGGCAAATACCTATAAGTGGCTTATTAATATGCATGACAGTACATGATTAGATAATATTTTCCATTTCCAGACTTTATGGCCACCTTATAGATTCCAAAGAGGGAAAATATAGTTAGACTAAGCTAGGTTTGGGTTTTAGCAAGAAGAAAAATGGGGCAGGAGTTTGGGGAATATTATCATAAAAATGATTCATGTGATAAATCAAGAAGCCCAAATCAGATATGGAAGAAGTAAAAGGAAGAGGCTATTCAGTGGAGGTACTTAAAAAATAGTTGTGGTGGGATCCACAAAGTAAAAAAAAGCTAAGAGGGTAAGGAGTACAGTCCAAGAATTGGAGATTTTAAGATTTCAGATGTTGAAAGGTTCTTAGTGATGGAAAGAGTCAAGGCATGGCCATGGCATCAGGTGGTTGAAATGGAGTGAAATGGTGTGTCCTAGGAAGCTGCCCGCCGCCCCCAGAAAAGTGCCCTGTTTTTTGCATTTGCCAATTTCCATGGTGTAAATATTCCCATCAAAGCTGATTTCAAGATAATGGTGTTGATGTCACTGAATGTGGAGTTGGGAAGAAATGCACACATTTCACCAGCTGGTGGAAACTGGCTCCAGTAAAACACTGAGTGAAGATTATTAGAAAATGTGGGTGTGAGGAAACTGAGAGACAGTATTCAAGTGGACTTGAATTCATCTAGGATGATGGTGGGACGTGGGAGTGCAGAGGAAACTGCGAGATCGATGTGGATCTTCAGTCAATAATGAGGAGTGAATAAGAGGGGAGCAGAGTTCGGTCGCAAGGAGCATAGGAGGAGAGTCAGACGTGGAGATAGCAAACCTCACCCTGGATCAGGACAGTCATCTCTAGCAGGCATCAAGTTATCCAAACTGAGTGTTTTACACACTTTGCATAGATTATTTCACTTAATGCCCAAACAACCCAAAGAGGTAGGTGTCATTATTACCCTCATTTTACAGACAAGGAACCTGAACAAAAGCAGGCTAGGTAATTTGCCCAAGGTAACAAGCCAATGGGGATTTGAACCACAGCAATCTGGAGTTCAAACCAGTGGGCAATTATCTAGAAGCTACACTGGGGAGTGGGGGAGGGCTGCAGTGTGGGAGAATGCACAGCTTCTACTCCAAAGGGCTACTTCAGAGAAGTAGTTGCGTCTACTTCTCCACTTGTGTCTTCAAAAGAAGAGCCAAGTTTTAGCTAGGGCAAAGAGGAGGCCGGAATATTCTCCAGGGAAAATGGAGCAGGGTTACCATTGCAAAGGGCTCTAGGCTGCACAATGAAAGACTTTGTGGAGGAAGGAAACAGTGAGCACTGCTCAACCAGGGGGAAGCGCAGAGTCTCAGGGGTCAGAAACTATGAGCCTATGGCTTGTTGATTGTTCTCAGTTTTCTGTTTCTCTGGCTGTGGTTCTTTCTCTCAGCAACAGGCACAAAGAGGGCCTGAGGTTATTTCCAACACTGCTTATCAAAACATGCATTTGATATTGATAATAAGTGCTTTTCTAATATGGAAAGCAACTTTATCCATGAAGATGCAGGAATCTGATTATTGAAAGTTATTAATAATAAATATTTATCAAATTGGCAAGAAGGGATGAACTTTGCTGAAATAAAATAGGCAAATCCTTATGAAATGCAAGCACAGCTGCATTATCACTGCAATCGCTGTGTAGCATCACCGTTTTTGCTCTGTGATTTCTACCACTGACTCGGCGCTCTAATTTTTACCTTGAATTAGTGAACTGTGCTTGTATTGAAATGTGGCTGCACTGCCAAGGCAGTAACCACATGCAGCTTGAAATGTGGCTAGTCTGAACTGAGATGTGCTGGGAATATAAAACATACACCAGACTTTGAAGACTTGGTTTGAAAAAGAATGTAAAATATCTGATTAATATTTTGTGTTGATTACATGTTGAATGATAGTAATTTGGATATTTTGTGTTTAGTAAAATATATTATTAAAATTAATTTTACCTGTTTCTATTTTCCCTTTTTTAATATGGCTACTAGAAAACTTTAAATTACATTATGTGGCTTACTCATGAGGCCCACACTCTATTTCTGTTTAGCCCTACTGGTCTCTGTCCTCCCATCTTTGAGGGCCAGGGCCCCTTGGGAGCTTTGCACGTAGTTGGGCTTAGGAAGTTTTTGACTGGGTTGATGAGTTACCTCCAGGAAGAGGGCAAACTGAAAAGATGCTCCTTTCTGATTCTAGATTGTTCTACCATTGGCGTTTAAGTTCTGTGTACTCCATGTTCTTTAACTGCAAACGTGGGAGAAAAAAAAAACAAACCCAAAACACATCTGTTTGCCACCATGGGAAACCAGAACCGTGCCATCTGACTGAATTTGCTTAGGCCTCTTTTGAAGTACCGTAGCGATATGGGCCATGATTCTCCTGTTCTCAAGACAGTGCTCCTTTTCATTACATCAGTGTTCTCAATTTATTTCCAGACAATCTTTTTCTACCATTCCTCCTCTGCTGCCTTTAAAAAATATGAACTACTTTATTTTCTTTTTGTGTACTCGTGTGTCTACAATTAGCATCTGGCTTCAAATTCTGTTCCTTCATGTCATAGTTGGCTGACCATGGGCAAGTTGTTGAATCTCCCTAGGCCTCAATCTCTTCATTTTAAAAATGGGGATGATAATAGTACTGACCTCACAGTTTTGTAGCAAGGACTAAATGAATTAGTGCCTAGGAGGTGCTTAGAACAGGGCCTGGCCTATGACGACGGTTCAATTAGTGCGAGCTATTTTTATAATCCTCCCCTTCTTAGTACTTCAGCTTTCATCTGCTCAGCTCTTGCCATCTTCACCCAAGCAGCTTCACTCTTGAGGAACTGAAATACAACAATGCCCATCTGACTCTCCGCTCCTGTGATAGATGATAAGCCCTGTGTTGTCTTTTGAGATGGAAGCTAAATATCCTGTCTTCTGAGATGGCCAGGTCACTTTGGGCACTGTGTCAGCCATCCTGGGGAGATGGACCCTCAAACCCTAATTCAGAAGCTCCGTCTCAGGTGAGAAGGGGAGGGAGCTCATTCATCTTTGAGCTGCAGTCCTTAAGGTCTCAGATGAGAACTGTGTGGATGCCTCTGGGGAGTAGGCATGGAAAACAGCTTCTGCTCAGGGAAGGGACCTGGAGGGGTCAGGAGCCAGCCCTGGAGAGAAGCCCATATGAACAGGAATACATTGTGTTTTGTAAACAAACAGTCTTATTAATTGCATGCCATGCTTTTTTGGTTTTGTTATCTTCCAGCCTTTAACAAAAAGGTGGAGACCAGGGGGGGGAGAAAGAGTGCTATGGGAAATTAAGAGATGTGTTTGAGAAGAATGGAAGTTCTGTGTGTGTTTGGGGATGGGGAGCATTGCTATCAAGTTGGTTAGCTTGCCTGCAGGGTGATCAGGCCTGGACCCCAAAAGTCATACTGTAGGTTTTTTCTTTTGGACTTGTGTCTCCAGGAAGGGATACCCAAACTCTCCTCCTTGGGGAGGGGTAGGGTATATGCTGGCTGCAGCAGCAGAAAAGGGCTTAAGTTCTCACATTTCAATAAATGGTCATCTACTTAATCTTTCTGTTTGCAGTAAGGCACCTCACACCCTCTCTTTCCCTATCACCACCACCCCCCACCCCCATCCCAAGCTAGGCCTGGGGTCCTCAGATATGGAGCCCTCTAGTTCAGTGTTTCACCAGAATAATCTTTCTGTCTCTCAGCCAGCTTCTGCCTGATATCAGCTCACTTTCCATAAGGGAAAGGGGAAAAAGTGGGAACTCCTTTCCACCAGGAAATTCTTCCTTTCTTGCCACATGGGGAAAGATAGAGGTTAACTACCATTGAGAGAAATGCACAGAGAACTGATGAATTGTTAGCAAATACTCACCAATTTCCAGGAAGAAGCAATTAACAAATTTTGAGCACTGTCAAACACTAAGTGCTTATTTATTATCTCATCCAATGCTCATAGCAATTCTACAGGAAGGTTTTAGAAGTTCCATTCTACAGTTGAAGAAATCGAGGCTTGGAGCTGCCAAGCAACCTGTAAAAACCAAGCCACCGGTTTGGACAGAGCTGGGAACCAAGGCTGGTCTCACTGCCAATCTCGCAACCTTAGACCACCTGCTTTTATTTGCAAAGTATGTGACTGAAATTAGCAATAGCAGCTGAAGGTGTGGGCACAGAAAGCCCAGCCTGTAGGTGTTTGGCAATGGCAGGATTCGAGTTGTTTGCGCTGGTTGAGGTATGGTCATCTCTGGAGGCTCTCATGACCTAGATGAGTGGCCTAGATGACCTGGGTCTGTCCCTGCGGCGCCCTATCTTGGAATCAGCCTGCACTCGTGGGCAGGGGCCAGTGAACCTGCACTAGGCTCAGTCTTTCTCAAGTGAGAAAAAAAATTACAGCTAGTAAAGCAGTGCCACATCTTGCAGTCTCATCTTAGAGAGAGAGCTTTTTATTAAGGCTCTGTAAGTCACTGAAATAGTCTTCCAGGTCTCACTGATGTGATATTAAAAAATTTTTTAAAGAGCGTAGTATGGGAAATCTGTGTACCTTGTGCTCAATTTTGCTGTGAACGTAAAACTGCTCTTTAAAAGTCTTATTATAGAATAAGTAAGCTTATTCTCCTTTGTGGCCTTTTCCTTCCCCCACCCCTCCCCCAAGGAAAAAGTTGTTTTTTTCCTTTAACCTTACTAACAGAGTTTAAGAGACTGAAGCCTGGCGCACAGTGTTACTTGTCCTACAAGGTGCAGCAAATTCAAATGCTCAAAGCCCTCCAGGTGCACTTGCCGGGCCCCCTCCTTCCGGCGAGTTTCTGGGGCAGATGGGAAGTTTCTTTCCTCAATTTCCCCTAATACCTGGCCTTTAGTTGGCACTCAGGCAACACTTGCTGAATGAATGAAGGCGGAAAAGAAGGGTTTGGGGGACCTGCAGGGAGTGGGCTGGGGAGAAAAAGAGAGAGAGAGAGAGAGAGAGAGAGAGAGAGAGAGAGAGAGAGGTGAGAAGGTCCCGGAGTATAGAAAAGAGAGCAGCCGGCAGGGCGGGCGTGATGTCAGCAGGACAGGAGAGAGGACAAGGGCCCGCAGGCCCGCACTTACCCCAGGAAGGTGAGGAACCGCGGGTCCGTGGCCAGATTGGCGTCGATGGTGAAGGACAGGAACGCGGGACTCACCAGATGCACTGGCCGCTCGGTGGAGAAAACCAGCACCACGACGTCCTCAGCTGGCGCGAGTTCCGCCAGGGCGCCCGGGGAGCAGGGACACAGCGGCCCCAGGAGCAGCAGCAGCCGCAGCGGCAGCCCGGGCTTCCAGCTCAGCAGCATCTCGGGCTCACCTGGCGGCCCCACCCGCCAGGGGTGCGCAGCGACCGTCGAGACCCGGCGCACTTCCTCCTGCCGGCCACAGCGTCCTTCTCTCCTTTCCACCGCCCTCTCACTCCTCACCCCTCCCACTGCTCCCTCTCCACCCGCCCCGCCTCCCCGCTCGCTCCCACCTCCTTGCGCGCTTTCCCCTCGGCGGTGGTCACGTCCACTTAAGAAACCACCCACGCCTATTTGAAGGGTGAGGACGTGGCTAGGATCCAAGCGCCCGGGAGGCCTGGGGAGGGAGCTCCCGGGGAGGAGCGCTGGGCATCCCGGATCGGCTTCCTGAAGCACAATGTCCGGTGAGCGCTGGTGAGAACGCCAGTGGTGCCCTCTTCCAGGTCCTCGCCTGTGGCGCCTGGTCTTCTGACCTCAACTAAAGCCTCCAGTGAGCATTTATCGCTTCCCTTCTCATCTGGCTTCTGAACACTTGCCTGTCCCTTGAGCTTGCCAAAATCTGATTAACTATGTGTCCTCTGGCGGGACTGCTGTTTCCCAGGCATCTTACTTTTGCCAGGAAAAAAATCTGAGCATTGGCTAACATACACCTAGAAAGAGATTAACTCCAAATATTTCTTATCAATTTCTCATGAAAACAGTATTTAGAAGAGCCTTAAAGTTTTAGGTGTCCCAATATCTGAAACTCGGGACATACAGCCTCCATACAAGTGTGGGGTAACGACTGTCCCTTGAATGTGGGGACTTTGCCAAGTTTCCCCTCCATACATTTACCTTTAGCTGTTGGCCAAACTTTTCTTCAGTTTCCCTTTGATGCCTACATTGGTATGTAATTACACCAAGCGCCATGCACTTCGGGCTTACTACATGCCTGATACCGCAGGAGGTGCTTTACCTTGTATTCTCTTTCACTCCCACAGCACTGACAAGTGGGCATTATCCTCATTTTACAGGTGAGGACCCAAGCTCTGAGACATTAACATGTCCAAGGGTCAGAATTGGGATGGGAATGCATTTACACAACCCGGAGCAGATGGCAGTCTGTCTCAGCTGAAACGTAACTTCCTCAAAGACGCTTCGTCTGAAACTCCAGACAGCTGAATTCCCCCCATGACACACTCTTACAGCGTCCTGAACTTGCTAGAACTTACCACATTTGTTAGTATTGTATTGTTCCACGTTGGCCTCACCTACTGGATTATAAACTCTGTGAAAGCAGAGATGGGGTTTGTCTTGTCTACTGCATTCATCGAAGCTCACAGCACCGTGCTTGGCACTTAGTAGGCATCCAGTCAATATTGAGTAAGCAAATAACACCAAAACCCTTAGATTTTTCTGCTTAGATTGTACCACCAATAAAGTAATAAATAAAAATGGATTGTTTTGAAATTTATGTCTAATTTTCATAGATCTGTCTATTCTTAAGCAATTTAAAAGATTTTTCCCCGTGCTGCGTGGCTCGTGTGATCTTAGGTCCCCCAAAGTCCCCCAAAGTCCCTGACTAGAGATCAAACCCGGGTCCCGGCAGTGAAAGTGCTGAGTCCTAACCACTGCAGAATTCCAGAGAATTCCCATTAAAAGTTAAATGTATAGTTAATTGAGGAAGGTTACAGTTTGGAGATTTTGTGTGTATGTATCCATTACTTAGCAACTGTGCAATCTGAATCAGGTTTCTATCCTACAATTACACATAAGAAAAAAATTCATATATAAACACCAAGCTACCAGGGGATCATATGGCCACAGACATGAAGATGGAAAAGCAGATGCCTGGACTCCTTTTCTGCCTTTGTTCATACAACCTACCCCACTCCACCCATGCCCCTGTTGTCATGGGGCAAATCACATCAATTTCTTTGGAATATTTGGACGAATTTGAAAACTGATCATGGCAAGTTTTTTAAATAGTAAATCCTTGTGACATGGTGAGATGTGGGTCAGTGCGGTCCACATGTGAGTTACTAATATGGAAACTGGGAAAACATAAATGAGGAAGTGAAGAAAAGCGACTTGCATAAATGATGGCTGAGATCAGATGAGTTCCCAGCTCCTGGATCTAAGCTGGTTTGATTCACTGCGCCAGATAAGAATATACAGGCCAATAGAAGGGAGGCTATGTGGTAATATTAAAAGAACTTGTCATTTCAGAGAGACTTTATAATTAGATACCTTATATTTTTATGGCAAGTCCAGCTTACACACATCCTAGCTAGAGCCCTTTTACATGCATCTTAGGCCTGCAGCTTGAAAGGGTGTGGAAGCTTGGGCCAGTTTTTCAACTTCCCAGAGCCTCAGCTTCCTCATTTGGAAACTGGGTGTAATAATACATATTTCACAGTGCTTCTTTTAAGACTCATTTAACCTAATATATGTAACACATCTAGCTCCATATGCAGTATGAAGTACGTGTTCAACAGATGAGTTATTATTATTACTCATTTAATCTTCATAATAATCTTGTAAAGTAGATTTGGACCCAGCTTTCTGATTCTAGGTCCAGAGGTTTTCCACTACTATCTCCCAGATTTAGTGACTCACAAATTATGTGACAATAATGATTTAGAAGTAAAAACCTTTAAATGAACTATGACCACTGCATGCAAATCATTTAATAATTATGATGTAACATCATTTCCATGTGGCCTTGGATTGACTTTCAGTAGTGGCATTGGACTAAAAGCCTAAAAGGGACTCACAGAAAGTTTACCAGGTCAACGACTACAAACACTTGTAACACAACAGCTGACTGCAGGGTGTCTTCAGAAAATAATAATCTTTTCACTTGTCTGTCTAGAAAATTAAGATTTTCCTAATGTAGAAATCCCTTAGTGATGGCAATCTCTCAGGCATTTGTGGCTCCCTTCAGACTGTGTAAATAGTCACAGATAATATGTTGTTTTCAGTTACTGGGTTAAGACTTACTAAAGTTTTACTTTTAATTTTTCGACGATCAAACTATACTCTAAAACAAGGGGAAACTAAAAGCAAATATATGCTAGAGACTGGAAAGAAGGAAGTTAACATGCACTGAGCATATGTTACTCTTCAAGGTGATTTCACATATTTGTTTATTCATCTAATCATTCAAAAATGTATTGGGTGCCTATCATGTGTCAAGCAGTGGGCTGGGCAGCAGGAAGTAGCAAGCAGGAGGGGTCCCTGCACTCTGCAGTTCTCAGTCTCCCTGGGGAGGCAGATGGTATTAAAACATAAAAATCACACAGAAGTGAAATTGCAAGTGTGACAGATGTTTCAAAGATGATCATGGTGGTTTACACGCGTTATGTTGGAAGATTTGAATTTGTGTGGGTGGGAGAGTTCCAATGGAGATAAAACAAGTCGAGAGCTGAAAGATGAGTAAACAACTTGGCAAAGTTGGGGGCTGGGAAGCATTCAAGGCCAAGGGGATGGCATGTGCAAGGGTGAGGGAGCCAGGAAGGAAGAGGTTAAGAGAAATCTAGGGGAGCTGGACAGAGAGAGTGAGGGGACTGGCATTGCAGGGTCTTGCAATATCCTTGCAGTGATGGGGTTGAAGCTCTGGAAGGGCTTCAAGCTTTCAGCAGGCAGAGTGGGGATGTGATGTGATCAGATTTATATTTCATTTTATTAAAAAAATTTTTTGGCCACGTTGGGTCTTCGTTGCTGCGTGTGGGCTTTCTCTAGTTGCGGCGAGTGGGGGCCACTCTTCGTTGTGGTGTGCGGGCTTTCTCATTGCGGTAGTTTCTCTTGTTGTGGAGCACGGGCTCTAGGCACGCGGGTTCAGTAGTTGTGGCTCGCAGGCTCTAGAGCACAGGCTCAGTAGTTGTGGCGCACAGGCTTAGTTGTTCCATAGCATGTGGGATCTTCCCAGACCAGGGCTTGAACCCGTGTCCCCTGCATTGGCAGGTGGATTCCCAACCACTGCACCACCAGGGAAGTCCCAGATTTATATTTTAAAAAGTAAACTATAGATGTTCTGTTTCCTCTCTTGTGTGTATGTCTGTTCATAGAACATGGATGTGCATTTCTCTATAGCTCTAGACTGGGTTCCCAGTTTTTTTCTATTAAGTTTATGTCTAATGTATACCTTATAAATATGTATTTCACTCTGTGTCTGTAGGAAAGTAGGTACTTGGGGCCAGGAAGTGAGCCTGGGGGGTGTCAGAGAAGGCAGGAAGTGTCTCTAGAATAAGGATTTATAAATCCCAGTGGTCACACACAGTAACCAGGTAGGTTACTGTGGTGTAGGCTGAAGGATTATTCAAAGATCCCCAGAGGAAAGCTGACAGCTCAATTTTGGTCACCTGTCTCTGGGATGGTGAAGGCCCTGGAAGACCCTGTTAATTATACTTATGCCAAAAAAAGCACAATAAAGTGAGTTAAGTGGACATTATTTATTATTATCTCCAGGTTCTATAAACAGTATAAACAATACAAACATGGGCAAAGAAGGAAATTTCCAGCAAATGCATTGGAAATAAGTAAATGGTTGGGAGATAGGGAGGAGGTGTCCTACCCCCACACTATATGTAAGACAGACTCTCTACTATGTTCTTGACTTGGGTCCAGGCATCAGGTAGTTTGGGGCCCTCTCAAGAAATAAGTGCTATGAAGTGGGGTGAAAGTATTCCCTGCTTTGTTGACTCCAGATAAACAGTTAATAAGGAAGGTGGCCCGTGTAGGAAACTGTCCTTGTGATGGAACTGATTTAGTGCTGGTGACTTAGGCATTGTAATGGCTACTGTTTGCGTCCAGATTGTGGCCAAAGTGCATGTTGGAATGCTCCATGAGCTGGGCAGGCAATGGCTTCTACAACTTCCATTGAATAGTTGGTTCAGGCATGATTGTGCAATTATTTGAATATTGCATTAGATTTTGTCATTATTTTATAAAAAGAATAGAAAATGGAAAATACTATTGCTGTGAAGCATGCATCTCATTAACTTACTTCATTTGCAACCAGGTGGGAAATCGTTAGGTGTGCTGATAGAGAAAAATCTTTTTTTTTTTGCACTTTTTAAATTGAAGTATAGTTGATTTACAATGTTGTGTTAATTACTGATGTAAAACAAAGTGATTCAGTAATGCATATATATTTATATACTTTCTTTTTTTTAATATATTCTTTTCCATTATGGTTTATCATAGGATATTGGATATAGTTCTCTGTGCTATACAGTAGGACCTTGTTATTTATCCATTCTGTATATAAAAGCTTACATCTGCTAACCCCACCCTCCTACTCCATCCCTCCCCCAACCCCCTCCACTTTGGCAAGTACCAGTCTGTTCCCTATGTCCACAATTCTTTTTCTGTTTCATATATAGGTTCATTTCTGTCATATTTTAGATTCCACATATGAGTGATATTATATGGTATTTGTCTTTCTCTTTCTGACTTACTTCACTTAGTATGATAATCTCTAGCTGTATCCATGTTGCTACAAATGGTATTACTTTGTTCTTTTTTATGGCTGAGTAGTGTTCCATTGTGTATATGTACCACATCTTCTTTATCCATGCATCTGTTGATGGACATTTAAGTTGTTTCCATGTCTTGGCTATTGTGAATAGTGCTGCTATGAACATAGGGGTGCATGTATCTTTTTGAATTATAGTTTTGTCTGGATATATGCCCAGGAATGGGATTGCTGGATCATATGGTAATTCTATTTCTAGTTTTCTGAGGAATCCCCACACTGTGTCCCACAGGGGCTGCACCTAGATACAAATTTTTATCCTCAATCTGAAGCTCTTCAGACATACTCAGGCCAAATGTGCATTCAGTTCTGAAGGAAAAATTTATATTAAAGACTCTATTCAAAAAATGCTAGAAATAACCTGATTCCAATCCCAACTCAAACAAATAAACTTTGTTTTAAAAAATTTATGAGGCAACTAGGGAAACACAGACTGGATATTTAATGATACAAGACAAGTTATTGTTAATTTTTTTTAAGGTGGGATAATGGCATTGTGGCTGTTTTTCAAGAATCTTTATGTTTTAGAGATATACACTGAAAGTATTTATGGGTACAGTGATATGATGTTTGGGATTTGCTTCAAAATAAACTCAGCAGGAGGAGGGAAGTAGGTTTGGGTATGGATGAAACAAGAGTGATGGGACTTCCCTCGTGGTTCAGTGGGTAAGACTCTGCACTCCCAATGCAGGGGACCCAGGGTCAGGGATCTAGATCCCGCATGCATGCCACAACTAAGAGTTCGCATGTTGCAATCATGAACCTGCGTGCCACAATTAAGACCCAGTACAGGCAAAATAAATAAATAAATATTTTAAAAAATAAGATAAAATCAAGGACAAAGAATAATAAAAAAAAAGATTGACTGTGAGTGAATGATTATTGATGCCAGGTGATGGGTATGTGATTTTATTTTCTAAATATGGAAGTAACAGTATTTCCCAAACCACATATTCTTCTGTAATTTGACCTATCCAACCTCCCTTAGAAAGGTGGGGATCTATGTTTCTTCCCTTTGAAAATTAGGCAGGCTTATAATGACTTTGATCAATATGGCATAAGAGGAATGACACAAGGTGACTTCAAAGGCTAGGTCATAAAAGCCACATGGCTCCCACCTGATTCCCTTGGTACACTTGCTCTCCAGACACTCCCTCTCAGGATGCTCCATCTGGGAACCCAGTTGCCATATTATGAGGAGCCCAAGTCAAATGGAGAGGCTATGTACAGATGTTCCAGTTGACAACCTCACCTAAATTCAGCCTCGAAGTCACCCCAGCACCTGGATGGATCTGTGAGTGAAGAAACCTCCAGATGATTCCATCCTTGGTGATTCAAATCACACCAACCATTCTGTTCTTTTCACTTGAGGCACCAGACATTGTGAAGCAGAAATAAGCCATCTCTGCTGTGTGCTGTCCAAATTCCTGACCTTTAGAATCCATGAACATGGTAAAATGGTTCTTGATTTCTATCATAAAATTTGGGGTTATGCAGCAACAGAGAAATGAAATAGAGGGGCATTTTGTTCTTTATCTTTTGTATATATTTGAAATTGTCCATAATATAAAGTTTTGAAAAGGTTTGTATGGACATTAAAAAAAAGAATGCTAGAAATACACCATCAGATTGTCTAAAAGGTGAGATGCAATGAAGGATTTTACAATGGTTTTAGCTCTCTGGGGACAGAATCCCCCTTACGGTATGGTAAACTCTCAGACCCCTTGATCATACACGTGCAGCCTGTGAGAAAGTCAGAGACTGTCTAGATGAGATTTCTTGTATTAAATTGGAGAGGAGAGAGTGTGGGGAGATAGTGGGAAGGGTAGACTCCTGTATTCAGAGTGAAAGGTCAAATAGAGTAAATTGCAAGTTCTAGGTAGTTTTCTCTTTTTTTTTAAGATTTTCTTTTTTTGATGTGGACCATTTTTAAAGTCTTTATTGAATTTGTTACAATATTGTTTTTATGTTTTGGCTTTTTGGCAGCGAGATATGTGGGATCTTAGTTCCTCGACCAGGGATCAAACCCACACCCCCTGCACTGGAAGGCGAAGTCTTAACCACTGGACCGCCTGGGAAATCCTAAGCTTCTAGGTAGATTTCTATATTTTATGTGTCGAGAAGCTGTCTAAGCCCTTATTTCTTCTTCATGAATATTGAGATTGTGAAGTAAAGTTCATATTTTATGGCAAGACAAGAAAAATTTAAATATAAAAAATGTTCTCTGCCCTTTGCCCTCTCCTCTCCCCGCACTGTGCACTGTGTATCTGCATTATGCAGTGAGCAAAACTCTCCTGTAGGCAGAAATACCTGCTCAACCATAAAAGAGCAACATTCTCCCAGCACCAATAAGGCAACACCTTAAAAGACAACATTCCTTCTTGATCATGTAAGGGGTCACGATGACGCTTAGATCTGGACTGTGTGAACTGTCAATAATATGTCATTTGATGTACAGCCCTTGGTCTCAAAAAACTGATGTAACTCTGCCTTGACTTCTAAAGTTCTCAGAGCTTTCTGAGATGTTTTTCCTGAGTTATAATCCTCAAATTTGGCTCAAATAAAATATTCCATTTCTTGCTTAGATCGACTGCTTAATTTTTCATTGACAAGATTATGGACAATCTTTTCTTTTCCTTCATAGTTGACTAAATTCCCAGGAGTCCTGCACAATAGGCTGATCAGCTAAGTTAAAGACCTTTATACCTCCCTTTCCTTCTCTTTGTTACCTGTGCTTTTCGAGGGAGAATGTGTTGTCTTTTTCCAAAATGGATATAGCCTTATTTTATTTCTATTTATAAAGTGAATTCATGTTCTTTAAAAAATTAGTATGTTTAGAAGCAACTCAAATGTCTATTAGTGAATAAATATGTACACAAATGTGGTATATACATACAATAAAATGTTATTGTCTTAAAAAGGAAGGAAATCCTGTCACATGCTATAACATAGATGAACCTAAGTGATATTATGCTATGTAAAATAAGCCAATCACACACACAAAAACCAAATATTCTATAATTCCACTTATATGAGGTTCCTAAATTAGTCAGATTCATAGGAACAAGAAGTAGAATGGTGGTTGCCAGTGGCTGGGGGCTGGGGGGAACAGGGAGTTTTTGTTTATTGAGTATAGAGTTTCAGATTTGCAAGCTGTAAAATATCTAGAGGTCTGGTTCACAGCAATGTGAATATACTTAGCACTACTGGACTGTATACTTGAAGAGGTTGAAATGGTGAATTGTATGTTATGTGTTTTTTACCACAGTAAAATGTTTCAAATTAGTATATAAAGAAAAGGAATAAAGAAAATAAATATCTTCATAATCTTATAACCTAGAAATAATTAGCATTAATAGACATGTATCCTTCCATACATTTTTCTCTATGGGTATACACACACACACACACACACACACACACATTTATTTTAATTAAATATGGGATCACACCATACCCATTTAACAATAAAGAAGATATCTTTTCATTCAATAGATATGTTTCTATGCTCCATTTCAGTGGTTGCAGAGTTTTCTGCCATACTGGATGTGTGGCAGAATGAAACTTTGGCAGTGGTACTCAAAGTTTTTGCTCGTAGGAACTCTTTACACAATTATAAATTATTGGGGCCTCTTCGCCACGTCTGCCTCCCTCTCCCTCCTACGTGGGCATTGCTGTATCTCCCGTAGAACAATGAAGGGCTACCAAGTTTGCTAAGACTCCCAGGCACATTCTTTGGACTTCTGTGATAGTCTTCAAAATGTTTTGCCACTGACGTTTACAAGAAGCTGTTTTTTTAAAAGCCCTTCCCTTCATGGATTGCTTTGTCTGAAGATTACTCAGGGTGACCATGGCTCAGCACTTTAGCTTCAGAAGGCAGCTAATCAAGAGTGCTTTTGTGTGTGTCTATCTGTTGAGACTTAGGAAACTAGCCACAAATGTTGGTCTCAACAAATTCTCTTTGGGCAAAATTGAAAATCTGACCGAGGCTATTCAGTATCTAGTGCCCAAAATGCAGCATCCGGGAGCAAAGTTTCACACTTGGAACTCTGGTCTGAAGTACCAGGTGGAGGCCTCTGCATGCAGCATCCTATGAGCAAGTGAAACTAGATGAAGCACAAAGGAAAACAAACAAACAAACAAAAGATCTAAGGAAACCAGAGGCTGGAGATGTGCAGTAATTGTCCCAGCTCTCAAGGTGATAGAGTGAACATAAGTGTTTGTATTTCCTTTCTCATGCTCTTCTGGGTATTGTCAGAGCCTAAGAGCTGGATTTAGAAGAGGCAGCAGTTCAAACCCTAGTAACACCACTTCCAAGCTGGGAGACTGGTCTTTGTGCTCTGGCCCAGTGGCAGGCCTGAGCCTCTGAGGTGGGAGAGCCAAGTTCAGCACATTGGTCCACCAGGGATCTCCCAGCCCCTCATAATATCAATCAGTAAGAGCTCTCCCAGAGACCTCCATCTCAATGCTAACACCCAGCTCACTCAACAACCAGCAAGCTCCAGTGGTGGACTTCCCATGCCAAACAACTACCAAGACAGGAACACAAACCCACCCACTAGCAGAGGCTGTCTAAAATCATAATAAGTTCACAGACATCCCAAAACACACCACCAGATGTGGTCCTGCCCACCAGAAAGACAAGATCCAGCCTCATCCACCAGAACACAGGCACCAGTCCCCTCCACCAGGAAGCCTACAAAACACACTGAACCAAACTTGTGCACTGGGGGCAGACACCAAAAAATAAAATGGAAACTATGAACCTGCAGCCTGTGAAAAGGAGACCCCAAACACAGTAAGTTAAGAAAAATAAGAAGACAGAGAAATACACAGCAGATGAAGGAGCAAGGTAAAAACCCACCAAACCAAACAAATGAAGAGGAAATACGCAGTCTACCTGAAAAAGCATTCAGAGTAATGATAGTAAACATGATCCAAAATCTTGGAAATAGAATGGAGAAAATGCAAGAAATGTTTAACAAGGACCTAGAAGAATTAAAGAGCAAACAATGATGAAAAACGAAATAAATGAAATTAAAAATTCTCTGGAGGGGGGCTTCCCTCGTGGCGCAGTGGTTGAGAGTCTGCCTGCCAATGCAGGGGACATGGGTTCATGCCCCAGTCTGGGAGGATCACACATGCTGCGGAGCAGCTAGACCCATGAGCCATGGCTGCTGAGCCTGCATGGTGCAGTGGTTGAGAGTCCACCTGCCAATGCAGGGGACACGGGTTCGTGCCCTGGTCCGGGAGGATCCCACACGCCATGGAGCGGCTGGGCCCATGAGCCATGGCCGCTGAACCTGCGTGTCAGGAGCCTGTGCTCTGCAACGGGAGAGGCCACAACAGTGAGAGGCCCATGTACCGCAAAAAAAAAAAGAGAAAGAAACAAGAAACATCTCAAATAAACAACCTAACCTTACACGTAGAACAATTCCAAATAAGAAAAGAAGTAAAAGTGTCACTGTTTGCAGATGACATGATACTATACAAAGATAATCCTAAAGATTCTACCAGAAAACTACTAGAGCTAATCAATGAATTTGGTAAAGTAGCGGGATACAAAATTAATGCAGAGAAATCTCTTGCATTCCTATACACTAATGATGAAAAATCTGAAAGAGAAATTAAGGGAACACTCCCATTTACCACTGCAACAAAAAGAATAAAATACTTAGAAATAAACCTACCTAAGGAGACAAAAGTCCTGCATGCAGAAAACTGTAAGACACTGATGAAAGAAATTAAACATGATACAAACAGATGGAGAGACATACTATGTTCTTGGATTGGAAGAATAAACATTGTGAAAAGGACTATATTACCCAAAGCAATCTACAGATTCAGTGCAATCCCTAACAAACTACCAATGGCATTTTTCACAGAACTAGAACAAAATATTTCATTATTTGTATGGAAACACAAAAGATCCCAAATAGCCAAAGCAATCTTGAGAAAGAAAAACGGAGCTGGAGGAATCAGGCTCCCTGACTTCAGACTATACTACAAGGCTACAGTAATCAAAACAGTATGGTATGGGCACAAAAACAGAAATATAGATCAATAGAACAGAATAGAAAACCCAGGGATAAACCCACGCACCTATGGTCAACTAAATTATGACAAAGGAGGCAAGAATATATAATGGAGAAAAGACAGCCTCTTCAGTAAGTGGTGCTGGGAAAACTGAACAGCTACATGTAAAAGAATGAATTTAGAACACTCCTTAACACTGTACACAAAAATAAACTCAAAATAGATTAAAGACCTAAATATAAGGTCAGACATTATAAAACTCTTAGAGAGAAAAAAAGACAGAACACTCTATGACATAAATCACAGCAAGATCCTTTTTGAGCCACCTCCTAGAGAAATGGAAATAAAAACAAAAATAAACAAATGGGACCTAA